>NW_005841974.1:434618-505952 GCF_000455745.1 Alligator sinensis | reverse complement strand
GGGGGGCTGTGAGTATAGAGATAGATGGGTTAAACCTTTTTTTTTTGTTTCTTGGGTATGTATGAATTAGTCCCCTGTGAATGTAGAGAGAGAGGGTGGGGTTAAGGAAATTTTAAATTTGTAGTGTATGAGGCTTAGCTATACCCTTGTGGAAAGTGAATTCTCAAGGCTGAGATGTAAATTTTACATTTCCTAAGTGATCACATGCAACACTCCCGAAGAAAGACAGGAACTAGGTCAGAGAGCTTTAACAACACTATAAAAAACCACAGAAATGCTCAGCCTGCAGATCATAACACCCAAGGACCAGAAGACCATCAGGACAGAACAGAAGGGCATGATTCCTCAGACGAAAACATAGTTTCATAGTTTCATAGTTGATAGGGTCAGAAGGGACCCGAGCAGATCATCAAGTTCGACTCCTGCCCTGGGCAGGAAAGAGTACTGGAGTCAAACAACCCCGGCAAGGTGTGTATCTAGCCTAACATGCCACCAACCTCTGAGAAAATCACGTGTAAAAACCCAAGGATTCAAACCCCCAAAGCAGGTGATCTGGGCCCTATGAATAAGAAACCCAGGAGTGACTGCTCACACACTTTAGAGAAACACAAAGAGAAAGAGGAGGGTCTTCATCTTTTTTTGAAAGATCATGGTTACTATGAAAACCAAAAGATAGGGTTTTGGGGGGATGTGAGTACATACCTTGCCTTAAAAGATCATGATTATTGTAAAAACCAAAAGAGGGGGAGTTTAAGGGGTGTGGGTAACCATCTTGCCTTGAAAAATCATGAATGATCATGATTATTGTGAAAACAAAAAGAGGAGGGGTTTGGGTGGTGCTGGCCAACGTATACATCTCAGAAAGTGTGTGTAGAGTGCAGAGTGGTTTGAAAGATCATGATTACTGTTGGAGCAAAAGGGTAAATATTATTCAGAGAGGAGGTAGCCTGTATGACCCGGACAGCAGTCATGGCATGTATCATAAGAAGGGGAGCCATGATAAACCCGGAGTTAAGAACGAGGAGCTAACCAGCAAGTGGCTTGCAGGGCAAAAAGTAAGGGCCTGGATAAAGAGGAGTGTGGGAAAGACTAATTGCCTGTTGAGAAAAAATAAGAGATCCCCTAGTGATGGTGCTTTAGAAGACTCCTTACAGGGCCCCTCAAACGCTCCCCCTACTCCAGGGCTTGGCCCTCTTCCAGGTGGGATGACAAATATGATTTAGAAGACCCTTTAGAGGGCCTCTCAAATACTCCACAGCCTCCTGAACCTGTGAAGGATGTTTTACCGGATGTACATACGGTGCAGATGAGAAGGCAAGAGTGGTCTGTAGCTAGGTTTGGAGGCACGAGGTACACAGAGGAGTCCCATTTGGTGAATCTGGACCATTACACATGGTGTATGAAGCCGTAAGCAGAGGGGTAGAACAAAATATAGCAGAACTCCGCCAGAGATTCATGCCCCCAAACTATGCCCAGTTATGTATTTAGGCAGATAGCATGAGGAACTGTTTATATTCTCAAGCTATTAATTTAAATCAGATGACCCTGGGGTTGTTTTTAGAGTGGATTCGTAACCTGTTACAAAGCTAGAGAGAACTACTGCTTGATTTGACATTTCAGCTGATTGTGGTCGTTGTGAGGGACACAGCCGGTGGGAGCCAGAGTTATAAACTCTATCCTCTATTCCCAGATCATTGCTAAAAAGAGGAAGTATTTAATTGACCCAAATACTTCTGAGAGTAACTTGTGCTTGGCAGGCAGTCTATTGGCTGTTACAAAAAGTAGAGATGCCACAGACGCTGAACTGCTAGATGGTGTCAAAGAACTGCACAGGAAATTGGGCCTGTCTATACATCAAAAGGTTATGCTCCACCAAGTAGCTTTGTTTGAAGACCTTGAACAGGTTAACATTCATATAGTAATGCATAAAGAGAAAAAGGGGTGGAGTATATTTAAAACCCATGACACATCCAGATACTCCAGCACCTGTTTTCTTTTGCTGCATAATAAACATTACCATGGTGTTTTGGAAGTAAGGTGTTTGGTTTGAGAAATTATTGCGATCTTTGTCAGACACTGTACAGTCATACCACGCATGCAATGTCATCTTTGCCTGAGCTCGAACTGCCCTGACAATATGGGCAAGGCACAGAGGTGCCCTAACTGTAAACTGTTCTGTCATTCCAAAGAGTGCTTAGAAAGGCATGTGGCTCTGGCCTCTGAAAAGCAGATCGAATGTCTGACTAAAACTTTGTGTGATGAGTGTAAATATTAAGTGAACAAAAAGCACAAGTGCAAAGGGAGGCAGTGCAGGCAGTGTTAAGCGGAAGTCACGGATGTAAACAAGCATCAGTGCTTAATGCACCAGATTGCAGAGCCTGAAATAGGTGCAGGGTACATTTTCAATGATTTTGAATGTATGCAGGAGATGGGGGTGCATGTGCCCAATTACATTTTTGTGATGGAGCTAAAGACAGGAAAAAAAACCTCTCAGAAAGCCACAGGCAAAACCCCAAAAAGGCTTGTAAAGCTAAGGCCAAAAAGCCAAAAAGCACTGGGGAGTTTAAGGGCAAAGAGTGTCTGTTTGATTTTATTAAGATCTTTATCAATAAAAAGTTCAAGGACTACACCTTCATAGCTTACAATGCCAAAGGCTATGACAGTTACTTCATCATTAGCCAGTTATTGAAGGAAAAAATGGGTGTGAAACTAATTACCCAGGGTGGTAAACTCATGTGTATAAAAGTGATCAACCTAGGTATCCGTTTCATAGATTCTTTAAACTTTTTGCCAATGAAACTTAGTAAGCTTCCCCAGGTGATGGGGTTTGAAGGATGCAAAGGGGATTTCCCACATTTGCTTTAACATAGCAGAAAACCAAAATTATGTGGGACCTTTTCCAAAGGTGGAATACTACGGTATTGTAAATATGACGTCTGGTGAGAAAGAATAGTTTTTAGAGTGGTATCAGGATAACTGTGATAAAACCTTTGACATCCAAAAGGAGCTGGCCTATTATTGCCAGCAGGACATAAAAAATTTGAAAGAGGCCTGCCGCCTCTCCAGGGATGCGATTATGAAAATGACATGGCAGGTAGATTGGGTGAAAATAGATGTTAAACTCCAAAATGTAAAACACCGCATAGATCCTTTCCAATATATCATGCTGGCCTCCATCTGTATGGTCATGTACAGGTTTAAGTTTTTGGAATCACAGGCCAAAATGCTTCTCCCCTTGGACAACTATCACAGGCAGAAAAAGAGGCATTCAGCCCCGTCTATCCAGTGGCTAATGTACATCTTGGAAAAATAAAATATTCAAATTTGGCATGCTTTTTACAGGGTGGGGATTTTCAGGTAGGACCCTATTTTATAGATGGCTATGTCAAAATTGCCTTTGAATTTAATGAGTGCTTTTTCCATTGTTGTGTCTCTTGGTACAATGAAGAAGACCAGAATCCACTGATGGGGACAGCCTATGGGTTTTGGAATTACCAGACATTGTACAAGGCCTATTATCTCAAGAGAGAGGGGTTTACCATTAGGACCATTTGGGAGTACGAGTGGAGGGCTCTGTTAGAAATGGATGGTGATCTCACAGATTTTTTAAGCAGAACCCAGCTGCCTTCTCCTCTGATGCCTAGGGATGATCTTTTTGTGGGGAGAACTACTATCATCTGTCTTTATTACCAAACTAAACCTGGCGAACAAATACATTATTATGATTTTACCAGCCTTTACCCCTTCATAAACAAAATGAAGGAATACCCAATTGGACACCCATTCATGACAATTTCAGACCTGTGTCAAGCTGTTTTGGAATGGCCAGGGTGAAACCGCACCTCCCATGAAACCTTTTTTCCCCTCGTGCAACCCATCAGGGTGAAAGGGCAACTTATATTCCCATTGTTCTGCCTCAGTGTGGGAACAAGACAGCAAAAGTGCAACCACACTGAAGAAGAGAGGGACCTCCTGGGCACGTGGTGCACACCAAAATTTAATAAAGCTATCACCAAGGGGTACAAAGTAAGTAAAATCTATGAAGTCTGGCATTTTGCTGAGCAGTCTAACACCATTTTTCATGGTACATAAAACTGCACCTCCAACAGAAGCAGGAAGACTCGGGCTATCCTGCCTGGTGTACCAATCGAGAAAAACAAGACAGATACTATAAAACTCAACCCCACAAAGTGCTAAATAGCAAAATTGTTTCTAAATTCTTTGTGGGGTAAATTTGGTCAGAGAAGCAACCTGCCCAACACCACCATTGTCAGAAAGCCTAAAGAACTCAGACAAGGGACATCCACAAGTCTGCAGGCCCAAATGGTATGCACCCGAGAGTCTAAAAGGAGCTGGAGGACATCATAGCGCGGCCTATGGCAAAGACATTTGAGAACTTATGGTGCTTAGGAGAGGTACTGAGAGATTGGAAAAGAGCCAATGTGGTTCCAATCTTCAAGAAAGGAAGGAAGGAAGGAAGACCCAGGGAATTACAGACCAATCAGTCTGACAACCATCCCTGGAAAGATCCTGGAGAAAATTATCAAGAGTTCCATCAGCAGCAGGCTAATGGAAGACAACTTTTTGAGTGCCAGCCAACATGGCTTTGTTGCTGGAAGGTCTTGCCTGACTTGCCTGACATCTCCCTTGTCCAGCAATGTGTCACCTCGTCTTCTTCTTTGACCAGGTGACGCATTGCCTGGACAAGGGAGATGAGGTTGATGTCATATATCTGGATTTCAAGAAGGCCTTTGACTTGGTCTCCCATGATATCCTCATGGCTAAATTGGAAAACTGCAGCCTCAACCCTTTTACGGTCTGCTGGCTGGGGAACTGGCTCTGGGGTTGGACCCAATGAGTACTGGTTGATGGGAACAAATCAACATGGTGTGAGGTGACTAGTGGTGTCCCTCAGGGCTCAGGCCAGTACTCTTCAACGTCTTCATTAATGATCTGGATTCAGGAGTCAGATGCAAACTGGCAAAGTTTGCAGATGAAGCTAAACTATGGGGGAAGGCGGTCACACTGGAGAACAGGTTGGGGGTGCAGGTCGACCTGGACAGGCTTGCAAGGTGCATGGACCAAAACCTGATGGCATTTAATGTAGAGAAGTACAGGGTGCTCCACCTTGGGAGGAAAAACCAGCATCATACTTATAGGCTTGGTAGTGCTATGCTTGCTAGCACTATGATTGAAAGAGACTTGGGGGTCTTCATTGACCACAAGATGAACATGAGCCACCAATGCGATGCTGTGGCTGGCAAAGCAAACCAAACTCTGGCATGCATCCACTGATGCATCTCAAGCAAAACCAGGGACACCATCCTCCTGCTCTACTCGGCCTTAGTGAGGCTGCAGCTAGAGTACTGCATCCAGTTTTGGGACCTCAAATTCAGGAGGGACGTGGGTAAGCTGGAGAGAGTCCAGAGGAGAGCCACCCACATAATCAAAGGCTAGGAGAGCAAGTCTTATGAGGAGAGGCTGAGGGACATGGGACTCTTCAGCCTGGAGAAGAGAAGGCTCAGGGGGGATTTGGTGGCAGCCTATAAGTATATTAGGGGGGGTGCACCAGGATCTGGGAGAACAGTTGTTCACCAGGCTCCCCAAGGGATAACAAGGTCTAACGGCCACAAACTTCTGGAAGACCAATTCAGACTGGACATAAGGAAAAACTTGTTTATGGTCTAAGTGTCCAAGGTCTGGAACAGACTCCCCCCAGAGGTGGTGCAAGCACATACTCTGGACTCGTTCAAATGGTGTTTGGATGCTTATCTTACATCTTTTGACCCCAGCAGACTTCCTGCCTATGGCAGGGGGGCTGGACTTGATGATCTTGTGAGGTCCCTTCCATCACCTAATGTCTATGAATCTATAAAAAAACTCTTTGGCTATCTCTTTTCTCCCACCTATGAAATTTGATCTGGCAACTTTATTGATGATGAGACAGCCTGTGTGTCTTAGAAGTACGCCAAAGAGAGTTACATGCTCTCAGGTAACATGAACATCTTTTTAGCCTGTTTCACCACTGCTTATGTGCACTTAGATTTGTATGAGCTGCTAGACAGATTGCAAGATCAGCGTCTGTACCACAACACAGATTCTGTGATATTTGTGAGCCATAAGGGATATTGGAACCCCCTGCTAAGTGATTACTTAGGCAAGCTCACCAGCCAAATTCCACCAGATGAACACATCATGGAGTTTGTATCGGCCAGTCTGAAAACCTATCGGTACAAACTGTGTGGGGGGAAGGTTTGCTTGAAGGTCAAAGGGATTACCTTGAATGTGGCCAATTGTGAAAAAGTCCATTTGAAAACTTGAGAGATCTTGTTCTAGATTACGGAGCAAATCCCACTGAGGACACTCATAAAACAATTGCAATACAATAGTGCTCTATAATCAGGAGCAAAAACAGGTGGACAATAGAAACCAAAGTCTTGAAAAAAATGCAGACAGTTGTTTATAGTTTCATAGTTGGCAGGGTCAGAAGGGACCTGAGCAGATCATCAAGTCCGACCCCCTGCCATGGCAGGAAAGATACTGGGGTCAAATGACCCTGGCAAGGTGTTTGTCTAACCTCCTCTTAAAGACCCCCAGGGTAGGAGCCAGCACCACTTTGCTTGGAAGTTGGTTCCAGATCCTAGCCGCCCTGACAGTGAAGTAGCGCCTCCTGATGACAAAAGGGTCCTCATGGAAAACTTTAACAGTCTCTCCTATGGTTTTTGAACATGGATATGCACTGGAAACACTTCTTTTCTGTGATTTTGGCAGGACCTAGCAACTGTGGTAAAAGTTACTGTATAAAAAACCTTTTGGATCACTCTGATAGAATGTTGTCTGTTATGCCTGAGAATATCGTGTGGTGTTATAACTGTTGGCAACCTTTGTATAAAGAACTGTTTTATTAATATCCTTTTATCAAATTTGGGGAGGGTCTGCCAGACAGTCTCAATGCCAACTGTTTGTTTCCTCCTAATAAAGTAAATATGGTTGTGGTAGATTAGGTAGACTCTGCTTGTGAGAGTGGCAAAATTAAAAAAGCCTTTACCAAGTACATGCATCACCAGAATCTTAGCATTATGTATATATATATATATATATAGTTCAAAATGTTTACTGTCAAAGGAAAAGGAGCTGCACCATTACCCTTAACACAAAATGCATGGTTTTGTTTAAAAATCCCAGGGATAAGCTACAGATGGTGTCCTTGGCAAAGCAGATTGTACCTAGATAAGGCCCAAATCTTTCTAGAAGCTTTTGAGGATGACACTAAAACACCTTATGGGTATCTGGTGGTGGATTTAAATGCTTCTACCCTGGCTACATTTTGATTAATAACTGAGCTTTTTCCTCCCGACCAACTGGCTGTTTACACTTAAAAAAAAACAGTGGGTGGGAATAAAAAGAGATGAGGTAGCAGCGGGCTCTTCTTTATTTCAATGCTGATTGTATCAATGTGGTGCTGACTCATTGGGACATAATGCAGCTTGTCATATGTGATGGTGACAAACTCGTTGCTCCCACAGACAGGGACACACTGTAGTAGTAAGGGAACTTAAAAGTCCCTGACAAGCTGATGTTCTGCAATGCCTGCGTAGACATAAAGTGAATTGAACCTTCTGGTAATATCAGCCAGGAAGGGTGTTTTTTTAACAGTGTGCCTGTGTAGGAATCCCAAAATATAGGCTAGTTCACCATTGGTAGAAAAAGCATAAGTGCTATCACTGGTTTTAGGTATAGGTGCACCAATACGTTGGTCCTATGTTGGATCGGCATTGATATAAGGCAAATTGACTACCAGGAATCAGCTTTGTTTTTGGCTGGTATGGACGATAATGCCACTGATAAGTGCCCCGTGCATGCGCAGCCACAGCGTAGCATGCAGGTGGCCAGGAACGCAGCCTAGTGGCATGGAGAGCAGCTGAGTCTGGCTGGTAAGTCTGTTGTGAGGGAAGGGGTGGGGGAGGGCAGATCGAGGGACCTGCAGTGAGGGAGAGAGTGAGGTTGGGGCTGGGGCAGGGGCAGGCACTGCGAAGCCAGGGTGACGTTCTGGGATGCAGCTGCAAGCAGCTTATCTGGAGGATAAAAGGCGGGGGGCGGCTCCTGCTATGGCAAGCAATGTGGGAGGGCATGGGGGGCATGTGTCCCCAGATCTATGCATGGGGTGAGGGCAGGCTAGCACTGTGGGCTGGGACTAGAGCAGTGCAGGCTCTTCCCAGTGGGGGTTGGGCTGGGCTTTGCTTGGGGTGGGCAGTGGTGGTGCTGGGAGGGAGGGTTGGGGAGGGGTCTACAGCAAATTTTGGGGAGGCTGCAGCCCCCCTGTAGCCCTGCTTCCACCACTGCCGCCATCCTCCCCAAGCACAGTTTGGCCCAGCCCCCTGCTGGGAAGAGTCCAGAGCCGCCCCAGCCCACAGTCACAGCCCACCCTCGCCATGCGTGCAGGCCTGGTGGGCACATGTCCCCCATGCCCTCCCAGGGTGCATTCAGCAGCTGGAGTCCCCCTCCCCCCCATATCTCTTGGATGAGCCACTCATGGTTCCATCCTGTGCCCTCCCATGGTTGGGCAGCTCCTGCCCCTATGCCTGCCCCAGCACCAGCCCCACTCCCCCCCTTCCTGCAGGGGCCTTGATCTGTCTCCCCCACGCCCCTTCCCTCCCCCTTGCCTCTTCCCCCACAATAGACTTACCAGCTGGAGGTGGCTCTCCAAGCTGCCCAGCTGCATATCGAAATTAGATTGGCATAGGCCGATATGGCTCATTAAAAATTGGCCATCAGTATCGGCCCAAAAATTCTCTATTGGTGCACACCTAGTTTTAAGTCTCACTTTTCTGATCACTTGATCATAGCGCGTAACGAATTCAGGTGGAGTAGGGTGGTTGGCAGTAACATCATTCATAAGATCCAGTAACTCTGTGATGGTTGGATAATATCTCCGATGCAGGAGGTACTCTAATTTTTTAGTCCCAAAAATGATTTTGAAAGGGGTGTCTTCAGTGATGTTGTTCCAGCTGTGTGGGTATTGTACAGGCGACTCTTGCCATTCATGGGGGATGCATTCTGGAGATCCCTGTGAATGGTGAAATGTGATAATATGGCACTGCGTTCATGAACGCCATCTACATTCATGAATGCAGTACCCCCAGCTGCTGGGGGTGGGGGCATGGATGTGCTGGCAATGGTGGCAGCCTGGCGGCAGTGGCAGAAGCCCGGCAGTGGCAGCAAGAGTCTGGCTGAGGGAGCCTGGCGGTGGCAAGCGTGGAGCTCCCAAGGAGCTCCTGTAAGTGTATCTAAGATGCAGGTTCGGCATTCGCGAATATTTGAAACCACAAATGCTGAACCCACAAATAGCGAGGGTTTCCTGTATTTCTGCTCACCCTATCTCCAACTTCCCCAGGAGAGCCAGAGGTTTAATTGGCTGTATGATAAAGTTCAAACTGCTGTTCTGCAGAAAAAAAACCCTGGCACTGGTGTTGCTGGGCAAAGTGATGTAAAACCAACTGTCACTCATCTCATCCTTCTGGCAGAGGTATCCCTATGAGTTACAAACGTGGGAGGCTTCCACCCAGGTATTAAATTTAGCCGGCCACCCCAACCATTTCACCAGCAACCACTTCTTTCTCCCCTTTCCTTTTGTTGCTAGAACTTTTTCAACCCTGTAAACTCTGTCCTGTTTGGGGTTCATTTTTTGTAGTTCTTCAGAGTAAAAAGAACCCTCACTAGGTTTGTCTTTGTAATCTTTTAGGTGGTATACAGATGGCGGCATACATCTAAGGACTTCATCCACTATGCAAATCTCATCGGTGGATGTTTGTTCATAACCTTTTTCAAATCTCCCTTTGGTCCTAGACATGGTCCCCTTTTCTGAACAGCAGTGCTGCTGCTTTCATTTTAAAATAGTCTCCATACGCAGCTTTCCACACCCGTAGAGAGTTTGAGAAGTTCACATCAACAGGCCTTGCACAAATAGTTCTGTGAAAACTGTGGTTGTAGCTCTTTATAAACTCTGATAATGCATCAGTGTAGTGAAAGGTGTTGTGGGCTGTAAAATACCTCCATATTTTTTATTTTAATGTTCTGTCAAACTGCTCTACCACTACCGCTTTCACTTCACTATTCATCACAAAATGGTGAATATTATACTGCTTTAACAGTTTGCATAAAGGCTTATTTAAAAATTCTTTCCCCTGATCAGTCAGTCTATAATATGCGAGGTACGCAGCCCTCTGTAAAAATGGTTTTAAAGGCCTGAGCTATTTCACTGCCCAACTTGTCTTTTAAATCCACACCTTAGGCATGTTTTGATAATATGTCTATCACTGTTAAGACGTACTTAACTCCACGGTTGTGTTTGGAAAACTGCTGCATATCCACCAAATCTGCCTGCCATTGCACATCAATATTTGAAACAACAGTCTTGTTTCCTTTAAAATGTCTTGTTGCTGGCTTGTGTAGGGTATAAGTGTCCTAATCTGAAAGTCAGGCGGTCACCCTGCTTCTGTTCAATACCTTATTCTGTCTTTTGGCCGCTTCAAAAAGTGAGTTCAACCCACCAAAAACTCCCAGCTTCTCTGGGAGAGTAATACAATTCCTTTAACAAAACCTCCTGTATAGACACATCTGGTAATAGCAGTACCTGCCCCCCTCACCCCCACCCCACACTAACACCCATATGGTGCATTAAAGTGACTGAGAACATATCTAAACTATGGTAAAATGAAGTTTATTAAGCAGGTAATGAAATACAACATTAACAATGGTCTTCACCCTCATCTTGAACAGTTGCTCAAAACTAGGTCATACAAAAAACCTTTTCTGAACAGGGGTGAGCTACTTTTCTTTTGAAAATAGTCCACTGTACAGCCCTGCTTGGTGACCTCCATGGGCTCGTAACCCTGCTCAGTAAACTCCACAGGCTAAAAGCCTTGGTTGGCAGCCATTGTCTTTCAACAAAACTGTTGCATCAGTCTTCAGGCTTGAACTTCTCTTTTGGACAGGAACAAAAGTAGTTCATGCAAAAGACCTTTAATTTTTGTGGGGTGCCAATATTCAGGTTTTGAAAGCTCTCTATAAAGGCATCATTTGCCTGCAAAAAGATTGTAATTAGCCCAGGCTCAGACAGTTATAAGAAAAAAACACCCCCACAAAAAATAATCTAAATGAGTTACCTCAGCAGAGCCCCTTGGGACAGGATTGGCCAACACGTTCATACGCTCCATAGGTAGGTCTGATACAGACTGCTTGGGTTCTGTCACAGTTCCTGGTCCTGTTTCGGAAGTCTTGCAATCCATCTCACACTCCCAAACCTCACTCATATCTACCACTGTCTGCCTTAGCACAGTCTCAGACAAACAGAGGGCAAACTTGGGAAAGCAGAGCCTGGGTGGGCTTGCAGCCTAGGTCTCACACCTCTATTCACTCTGGTTGGTTTGGTACCGTTCTTGGGGAGGTCTGAGGCCTCTGAAATCCTATGCCGATTGGTCAGGGGTGGTGGGGTAGGTTTTTAGAGGGGTCACCCCCCCCAATATGTTACACCTGTGCCTGGTGAGATAGGGCAGCGCCATGCAGCATTTGGAGTGGGGGTGGGGTTTGTGGTTGGTGGGCAACACTTCTGATGTCACATGTCATGTGATGGGGTGGGGAATTGCAGTCTGGAGCATTGCAGTCTGGAGCCTGATAAATCATGACTGTACCATGTGGTTTAAGGCAGGTCTTGCAGCATAAGGGATGGGTTTTGGGGCCTGAATGGGCTGTCCTTCTGATCTCATGGACCATGTGATGGTGGTGTCATGCACTATGTGATGGGGTCAGGGGCAGGTTTTTTGGTGTCACTCATCGTGTGACTAGGGGCAGGGGCGGGGTTTGTGACGTCACACACCATATAAGGGGAAAAGGGGTGGGGTTTGTGACATTAAAGACCATGTGATGAGGCAGGACTTCCGGTCCAAGATGGTGGCCAAGATGGCCACCTGTTAAGTTGACAAGTGGGTGTTCCTATATACTACTCACAGGCCACATACCCACAACCAGGAATGTGCACTTTGCAGCACCTCAAGGGCTTCTAAGGCACTGCAAAAAGCACACAGTACAGGTGAAAAGGTTCTCTGCACTGCATATTTGCAGCATAGAGCCAAAATTGGATACCAGGAAATCCTGGGACCTAAAAAACTGCTTAAAAATAAAAGTGGGGTGGTACATGTGGCTGTAGCCTGAGCTACCTGAAACTGGAGCCTGGTCTGCCAGAGTCATACTCTGGCTGCCAGCTAGGCTCTGTGCCCAGATCACCTCTGCTGCAGCCCCAGGAGACCCCCAGAACCCCAGGTAAGGCTTCTGGGGCCAATCCAGATGGTGGGTCCTGCCTCCCCTACCCCACCTGGGCAATATACCATGCACCACAGCACAGTGCAGGGGTGTTTTCTGGGGACAAGTAGCAGTGGTACAACTATGGGCTGCTGCTGTTTGTCCCTGGGAAAATGTGCATATGCACTCAAGGGGATATGCCCATAGTTGCATATCCAAGATTTTGTCATTAAAATGTGTAGGTGGGGCATTTACATTATGCAGATTAGTATTAAACAAATTTATCTTCATGTTTAGTTAAGAGAGTAAATTGTGTGCTTTACACAGGCAATACTCTTTCTGGCTGTCTTGCAAAAGTGTTTTCTATCCCTGAGGATAAGGTCCTGGGTCATCTCTTGTATAAACTTCAAAGCTAGAGCACTCAAATAGCCCTCAATCAAAGCAGTGATATGACTGTTTTCCAGGTAAGCTACAGCAGGAAAAGCATGTTTGCCAGATGCTGGAGGCATAGGGAGAGAGACAAAAAGGCTGAGCACTGTACAACTCCTTTGAAAGAACACTGGGAACCATCTGTATAGAAATAGTGGGTATGAGCTCTTTTGCTTGCTGGCAGCTATTCCATCGCTGATGGATCTCATCTCTTATGCAAGTTGAGAAATGGTTAGCTGTTTATTTAAGTTTCTGGTAATTGCATTTGCCAAAATACAAAGGAAGCAAAGCAATACAACCTGTTGTTTAGCTGCAGGAATAAAGCATCCATAAAAGGAAGAAGTAGGATTAGTAGAAACTGGGGCTGTGTGAAGCTTTGGTCCCTGATTCGATTCAGCGGCTATTCAGCGGCAATTCGGCCTGATTCGGTGGCTGAATCTCCAAATCTGAATTAAATCAGAGGACCCTTTAATCTCTCTGAATTGAATTGGAACCCTCCAAATTGATTTGGAGAGATTCGGAAAGATTCCGAGATCCGGACAGAGACACAGCTTTAAATGTTTTTTTCTACATACCTCTAGGTAGCAGGGGCTTGTGAATGCTGCGATGCTGGGGTGCATGAAGTGTCCCACAGAAGCATGGGGGTGCTTCTCAGAGCACTCAGCAGCAGACCCGGAAGTGGACCAAAAGCAGGGCAGAGAGAGAAACTTTGGGATAGAAGGGAACAGCAAAAATTCTGGGCCTAATGTGATAGACGGTGAGGTGTCTAGGAGATTAGAAGGGTAAAAGTACAGACAAGTATTTATGATTTATAGGATACCTGGATGAGGATGTGGAAGACAAGCCTGTCAGTAAAAATCATCAACAGTTCTACTCACTCATACCTCTTGATCAAAAGCTGTAGGCGGCAATGCCCCACAACTTACTGCACCATGACCCTACCACTGCTGGGAGGAAGCACTAGGGCAGGGATGGGCACAATACGGCCCACAGGCCAAACTTAGCCTCTCAAGAGATTCTATCTGGCCCACAGCTGCTCCTCTGAAGTAGAATTGTATCTAGGCTACAGCCGTCCTGGCTTTTGGTGCCTCTTGTCCCTCTCCCTTCCCTATGCCATAGCTGGCTACAGCATCAGTAGCAGCTATGGCTCCAGTGGCCAGGCATCCACTCCTCCCTCTAGCCTGGCCTGTCCTTCCCTGCCTTGCCCTGCCAGCATATGCTCCAAGGCAGGGGGTGCTGAGATCCTGGCCAAGCTGAGGCTGCATACAGCTCTGAGCCTGAGGCCATTCACAGACCAGAGGGCATGACTTTGGGTGAGAGTCAAAGCTCAGGTATGTTTCTCTCCACTGTCAGAGGAGAGGGTACAGGGAGAAGAGGGCCAGGAGCCATGGGTTATCTGGGCTCTGCTGGGCTGGGTCAGGGCCTGTTAGGGGCTCAGGCACCACTAATGTGGTAACATGCTCTGTTCCACACCTGTTTCAGGCCATGTCACATGGATGCAGCCAGTATGGCACATGCCTGACCCTGGCGCAGCTTTTTCCTGACCCCATGTACCCAGCATGCAGCCAGATTGGGAAGGAGCTGCTCCAGCTGTGCCAATGTTGCCCAAAGTGGAATACAGGAGCAAAGTGTGGCACTGGCTTGGCCCAGTCACATGCTAAGGACTCGGGGAGGGGAAGGGTGTGCAGGGAGAAAGGGGAAACACAGCAGAGCACCAGCCCAGCCAGGATAACCTGTGGCTCCTGGCCCCCTTCTCCCTGCACCCCCTTCCTGAGTCCCTGGCATGTGGCTGGGCTGGCTTGGTGCCATGCTGTGTTCCTACATGTCGCTTTGGGACATGTGGACACAGCTTGAGTGGCTGGCGCAACTCTTGCCTGACCCAGCTGTGTGTCAGGGACTTGAGGCAGGGGAGGGGGTGCAGGGAGAACTGCAGGGAGCTTGTGTGTGTGTGTGTGTGTGTGTGTATTTGTCTGCATCTGGTGTGCATATGTATCTGCACGTGTGTGTGTGTGTGTGTGTGTGTGTGTGTGCATGGCCCTTAACAACTCAGCAAACCTCATTAAGTGGCCCTCCAGCCCAAATAATTGCTCACCCCTGCACTAGGGTGTATATCTCCAAGGAAACGAAAACACTTTGGGTATGCAGCAGGTGGCATATTTTGTCCACAGTGGGCCCATCTACATGTGCCCCCATGGCATAGTTATTACTGTACCATCATTTAGTGCTACCTCTAGGGAGCGGCAGGGGGCAAGCTGCCTGCCCTCCCAGTGCCTCCCTCACTGCCTGTTCACTACCACTTACACCCTACTGGCTTTCCCTCACTGTTTGCCTGCTGCTTGCCCCCTTATTACTTCTACCACTGCCTGACCCACACTACCTGACATGCTACCACTCCTTGCTGCAGTGGTGGTGAGGATGAATTCAAGATAATCCTCCAATAATTAGAATATGTACACAGAAAATTATAACAAATGTATAAATGATAACAAATGTATTAATTTCCCATGTATATAATCTAATTATTGGGGGTTGTCTTAAATTCAGGGTCCTCTTGGATTTCTGTGCATATGGTAAGTCTGTCCTCAGTGGCATCTGCCTTCTAAACCAGAAATGTTATGGCCACCTAAGCACAGTGTTGGGAGCAAGCTAATTAGCACTGTCAAATAATACTGATAATTAGTCTGCTTTAAAGCTAATAGACCTGCTTCCAGCACTGGCTACATCACTTTTTGTTTAGGAGGCAGCCCATCTGGAGCAGTGCAGTGCACATGAGGATGCCATTGCTGGAAGTGGAGAGTATAGAGATGTGTCCTTCATGTCTCAAATCTCCATCTCTAGACTGGGGAGAAAGTACTTCCCTACCTTGCAGGAGGGGCTCTGAGTGTAAAAATGTTACAAAAGTGGTGATTATATGGAATCTATAATAGGAGGCTACAGAAATAGAGATGTATAATAAGAATTTATCTGGGTGAATACTGTGGTGGCATTAATTAGGCCATGTGGTGCAGAATTTAATGACAAACTCTCTGATATATGCAGGTTTGAGATCACAGTGTGTGACCAAGACTCCTAGGGCTTATTTAAAAGGAACAATGGGTGTAATTAACAGGTTTGGGCTATGTAGTTTCTGGGTATGATTGAAAAACACAGGGAGAAACAGGGATGTGCCCCAGCACCTCCTTCTCCTGAACTTGTAGCCCTGAAACTAGCCCACTGTTTGTTGCTTTTATGGATTTCAGGTATGGACTGTTTCAAATATCCATGGCAATCGTGCAGCTACTTAAATGAACCTTTCATGTGGAAAAAGGCCCAGAGAGCCTTGAATGAATGAGGGAGATTTGACATACACAAATTAAACAGCCCTTTCATCAGAGCAATAAGAGAGCAGTCTGGCTGCACAAATATCAACTGGAGAGAAGTACAAAAGCAGGTGCTAGGAACCTCTAGCAGGTGAAGGGAGCTCCAGAAACAACTTCTAGGCAGTGAAAGCCACCCCCAGGATGGGAACAAACCTCAAGCCATGCATAGGCAAAGCCCAGGATCTTAGGGGGCACCTGCTGGGGTCAAATTGAGGTTTCTAAATAAGTATGCAACATGAAGGACTGGATCAGTCCCTCATATATCCCAGGGACCAAGAGGGGATCAATCCTCGGCCAATTCATCCCTTCCCTTTTCAGTGTTTATTTCTCTGGTTTCTTTTCCTTTATTCCCCCTACCCTTCTTCCTGCCTTGTATCCCTCTTTCTGTTACTTGCACTTCCTTTGTGTTGCTAAAGTCAAACTCAAAGGCGGAGAAGCCTGAAACAAAATGGCAGCTGGGTCCATGTACAGACAGTACCTGATGGCCTTGGGGGAGGTAGTGGAGGGTCACGTGACCCAGAACACCATTTATACCCAAGTCTCATACCAGAAAAGGAGTCTGGCTGTAGGAGCTACAAGGGTGGGGGGAGCCTCTGATGGAAGGACTCAGAGTCTGAACTCCAGACCATGAAGGGAGGATGCAGAGCAGCAGCCAGCCTACGCAACTGGTGACTGTTGGGGGGTGGGGGGGAGCACAATTTAAAGGTTCTGGTGGTAGGCAGTGGGGTTCAGGGCAGGCATTCAAACAAATATCTGCTTATTGCATGCTGCTGGAGCTTGCTTGATCACTGCCCTGATGGCACTGGAGCTGGTTCAGGCTTGCCAGAGCTTGGCCCTGAAGCAGGGCTGGTCCAGATTTGCCAAACCTTGGCCCCTGAGCATGCCTGGATCAGCCCCATACCTTTAGGACTGTGTGCTGGGCTTGGGCATGCCTGAATCAGCCTCACACCATCAGGGCTGTGCACCAGGCCCAGGCAACCCAATGGTACAATCCTGGTTTGGGCTCACCAGAGCTCATCCCCTGGCCCCAGTGGTACAGGGATGATCCCCAAACCCTGGCCCTCCAACCCCCCTGCACCCATTTACCTTCAGAAGCAGCTCCTGAGTCCTGCCTGAAGGGGAATGGAAGGTGCAGCTGCTGGAGCTGCTCCCACCACCCTGCTTGTACTGTTGGCCACTTGTGTGTGTGCATGCATATGCACATGCACATGACGCCCTGTGCCCTGCAGCCCCAGATTTTTTCTCCCCTTTACTTCCCTTCCTCCCTTTCTATAAATGTCAATGTTCATTGATGTTTATCGATAAAATCAATTAACATTAAAACTGGGTTGAGGGGGAGGAGGCAGCAAGTGCCTCCTTCCTTTTCCTGTACCTCCCCAACACATTACCAATGGCAGCCAGGGTAAAGAAAACCCAAGGACCTGTACTGGGAGCAAGCTAAGTACCTCAAATCTTTTCTATTTTTCTTTTGCTTGGTGAATGCTATTGCAGGGTGAGGCAAACCCCAAGTGGAACATTTCTTTGAGTCAGGACCAGCACCTGTGTTTTGGTGGCTTTTGTTTCCCTGGTGGATTGGAATGTGGCTGTAGGGGCAGCAGAGACCCCTAAAAGGAGTGCTTGGGGACACCCTGAATTTTGGACTCTGTTGAGACGGCTGAAGATAAAGATTGGGGGTATGTTCTGAGCCCAAGATGGGTAGAACCTGAAAGGCTGGTGTGCAACATAGGATAACAAGACCTGTGGCTCTAGCTGCCTGTGCAGGGGTCTAATGGGGCCTAGAGCCTGATGTCATGAGGGCATAGCCCAAGATGAGCCAGAAGCTTGCAGTACTGAACAATGGGCTCCAAGCTAGAAGGAAAAGCCAAAGTAAAAGTGGGAGTGGGCCAGGAAAGCCATGGTCCAGACAAGGGTTCCCTTTTCCAAAACTCTTTCGTACCTTGGGCATCCTTCCCTGTCTAGTTTATTACATTGAGACATGGCAGGAAAGAATACAGGGAGAGAGAACAAAGGGTGCTAGCAGGAAGAGGGTCCTAAAGGCAGGTGAATTATGTTGGCACCCATGGGCATCCTACAAGGAGCTATTAGCAGAAGACAAAAAAAGCAGAACTGCTTAATGACTACTTTGCATTTTTTTCATTAAAAAGACAAACAAACATTGCAACCAGGCTGCTAATAAAAATAATATGAAAAAGAAGAGGTAAGAGCTGTGGGTCTTAAAAAGCAGAGCACATCACAAAGCTTTTGACAAACTTGAATGAATTTAAGTCAGCGGGGCTTGATGAAATTCATGCCAGAGTGATAAAATAATTGCCTGAAGAAATCTGGGAGTTACGGGCAATATTTGGAAAGTCATGGATGACAGATAAGGTCCCAGAGGACTGGAGATGAACTTTAAGAAATGAAAGAATAGGGAATTGTAAACACAGAGAAGAATGAGGGCTGATTACTAGTAGTCAGCATGAATTTATTACAAATACATCACACCAAACCAACTTGACTTCCTTCTTTAACAGAATAATTAGTTCGTTGGATGAAGGGAATGTAGTGGACATAATGTGTCTGGATTTTAGTATGTCTTTTGATGCAGTTTCATATTATCATAAGTAAACTACATAAATGGGGGATTCATAGAATTACTGATAGGTGGATGTATACTTGGCTAAATAAATGTAAGCAGAATGATTGTTAATGAATGAAAGGAAGTTTAGCAAGGTTCCTCAAGGGTGTGTTCTGGTCTAGTGCTGTTTACTATTTCTGTTAATAACTTGGATGCAGAAATGGAGAGCTATATGATCAAATTTACAGATGACACAAAACTCTGAGGGACTGCAAACACTTCAGAGAAATAGTGTTCAGCTTTTTGACCCATGGGCACAAGGCCTGAGTGGCACAAGGCCTGTCTGTGGGTCAGATCGAGCCCTAGGGCCTGGCACTACCCTCTCCTATGCCCCATAGACCAAGATTGAGTCCTGATGGCCTACTGCTGCCCCTTCCTGGCCCCCCACACCAGGCTTGGGTCCTGGGGCCCAGCATCATGCCCATCTGTTGCTACGCTGATATTGGGTGCTGGATCCAGTGTTCAGGGCCCAGGGTTTCCCATGGGTCTAGAGATTTGGCAGCAGAGAGAGGTGGCATTGCTCACCTGCCACCAAATTTATGGACATGGTGCCATGGGCTGGAAGTTGAACACCCCTGCTTTAGAGGACTGGGTTAGAATTCAAAAGGATCTTGATAGACTGTAGACCCAGATGCTAGAGAATAGAATAAATTCAAGACAGACATATGTAAGAGAAGAAAAACTCAATGTACAAAGGTAGACTGTGAGCTAACCACAAGCACAACAACAGGAAGAGCTGAGCCACCTGCCCCCACAACCTCCTCTGAAGTGCCAGAGAAGGAGACCTGCCTCTAGGGGAACTTTGAGAGGTGTGGAGCACAAACTCAGATTCTCCCTTGTTCCCCTGAATTTCCTTTACTATGGCCCTCAGCTCATCTGCTTCCAGATCCAGCTCCTCCTCTGTCACTGGAAGGCTCATGCTAGGAACTGAAATTGGGGTGGAGAATGTCATGCTGCTGCTGGTTAGTGGTGTTACTGGTGGTGGTGCAGGTGCAGGCACTGCTACTACCTCCTTGCTCCCACTAGTAGCAGAAGACTCATTTCTGCCAGGAAAGAGGGGCAGGGGGAACTTGCAGCTCTCCCTCTGCCCCCTCTCCCTCCACTGCCAGAAGACCTGGCACCTGCCTTTCCAGCACGCTTCATAACGTTTGGTGTGCTGCAAAATGTGTGTGTGTGTGTGTAATATATGTTGTGCTTTCCTGCACAGTGATGACACTGTCAGGGAAAACACAGATTTCTTTTTGTGGTGGGAAAGAATCAAGACAGACTAACAAGAACAAATAAGAGGATTTGGGGGGAAAAATAAGTTGAAAGGAATGGATAGGAATAACAATAGGTATTTGTTAGACCTTACTCCATGTGGCGCCCAGTGACTAGGGAGACGGCGATCCAATTGCTCATAGATCCTGTTATTCATTAGCCAGAGCAAGCAGGGAGAAAACACCAGCACACGTTGCTTGCAACAGCTTTATTCAGAATGGAGACAGCTTTGGGCGAGCTCCCTCACAGACACCCAATCTATGAACACGGGGAGCAGCATTGAACAATATTTTTTTTCACATTTTATACACCTTGGTTTATGCTCATTAACATTTACTCCACCTATGTCCCTCCTTGGGTTCCACCCATTTCTCCTCCCATCACAAGCTCTGCCTCGGTTTACTGATTACTTCATTAGCATGGAATTGCCTATGCATTTCATTCATGTACATGCCTCTGCTATGAGCACATGCATAAGGCCATGAACTCGGGTACTCTCAGTCAATCACTGTTTTTTCTGGTTCTTGCTGACTTCAGTTCCACCTCCAAGGTCTTGCTTCTGCTTTATCTCCTGACGACAGCTAGTGGGCTGCATCTTTTTCTCCGTATACAATGGGCTCTAACACTACAACTTTGTTAGAAAACTGCTTGCCTAAGCATTTGTAAGGTTATTTTTAATACATCATTCTCCCTTGTGACCAGCAGCTCTGCTGAGACACAGAAAAAAAGGCCTCTATCCAGCTGCAAATCCAGTGCTTCCCAAAAATCCACATTATTGTCACCCTAACAGTATTGTAGGCAAGGGTAAGTAGGAAAAGATTGGATACAACTTACAAGAAGATAGACTAGCTACCAAGAGACTAGCTAGCAAGCCAGAGCTTTTCAGATGCTGCTGGTCCAAGAAAGAGACAGCTCACAAAAGGCCCAGGTCACTTCAGACACAGCTTGATATGTTGTTTCTATGTCCCTCCCCTAGAGCACTGTGATTGGAAGGGAACTCAGAGAAAGATCACAGTCACTGGCCAGCTACAGATGTCACTATCAGAGCAGTCTTCCCCCCACCCCCTCAGCCTTTTCCATATATGGAAGATTACTCCATCCCACTCCCTTGTCTCAGTTTTTGTGTCCTGCTAGCCTTCCAAATCTCTGAATCTCTCTGAATTGATTCAGAGGTTTCCAAATCTATATGGACCTTTTAATGGGTCTTCCAATTCGATTCGGATTTGGAGATTTGGCTGCTGAATCCGAATTGAATCAAGGGACCAATTTAAAGGTCCAAATCAATTCAAAGCTCTCTGAATCTTTGGAAAAGATTTGGAGAGCTTTGATGATTCGGGCAGTCCCCAGTGGCTGCAGTAGGGAGCTGTAGCTGACTCTGAGCTGGTAAGTACTAGGGGTGGGGACGAGGGGGCTGGGGGAGGGGACCATACTTGAAATATGTATACCAAGTTAGAGATTTGCCATACATTTGTTCACAACATTACCAAATCATTGCTCATGATCCAAACAGAATCACTGCTACTCTTCCAAGCAGGAACAATTGGAAGTCCTCGCACGCAGTCATGGAGCTATGACCTGATTGGAATCACAGAGACTTGGTGGGATAGCTCGCATAACTGGAGCAGTCATGGATGGTGTAGTACAGGGCACAGGGTCCAGGCAGCTGTGGCAAGAAGGGGAGGGGCTGCTTTTTCCCTGCACCAAGCAGCAGCATCTGCCTGGCCACTGCCGCTGCTCAGTGTGGCCAGGTGGTTCAGAGCAGGCGTGGGAGTGGGGATGGGGCTCGGTGCGCAGGTTTCAGCTGGCTCACTCCAGCCAGGGTGAGTCAGGAACAGGCACGGGGCGGGCTGTGGTTCAGGCAGGGCTGTGCGCTGTTGGCGGTGGCAGGGAGGAGCTGCAGGGTGTGTGGGCTCTGGGCTGTTGCCCAGGGGGAATGGGGGGGGATGGTGCCAACTTGCCCACAGCAGCTCTACAGATCTGCCTATGTGGCCTGTAGGCCCAAATAATTGCCCGCCTCTGGTGTAACACATTGGGGTCCAAGGGGAAGCTGTGATGCCCCCTGGTGACTCTGCGACTATGCTCCACTCTGCCCCTAGGGTGCCTTCCCATCTCATCAACCATGCCTTGATGGAATAATAAGGTTAACAAGGAGGGTGCCCACGGGCCTTTGCATGGGTCCCAGTATAGATGAACCTTGCCACTGGGGCTACCAGGCCCCGTGCAGGGCCTCTATGGCTCCCAGACCCCATATAGGGCCTCTCTGGTTGATGTGCCGCCTGGGCACCTAAAGCCTTGAGAGTTAATTGTATGACTCCAGTCTCCCCTACACCATGCCTCAAGCCTCACGGGTGTTACAATAACATTCTCCTGTCAGGGCTTCAGCCTCTGCCCCTTTACTTTAGCTAGGCCTTCTAGCTCAGGCCCACTGTATCAGACCTGGCTTTGAGGCACTAGCTCTGGTTTGGCCCTTTTGGGCACTGGGCCCCTGTCCCCTGTCAAGTTGTGCCCCTGTCAGGCACTGGGCCCCTGACTCCTGCCTGGCTCTGCCTGGCTCAGTGACTCAAGACTTGAGCCTGCCCCTGGCAAGGCTCAAGACAATAGTGTGCCCTCAGGCACTAATGGGACCACTGTATACCACCCCTATGGTCCCAACCCAAACCATCAGTATAACTACAACATAAACATAAGCTCCCAGGCTACAACATAAATACCAAAAGAAGAAGCAGCCCTCTGTCCCTTTAAGAGGGAAAATCTTTCCCTCGTCTCTCACTTAGGATAGCCTCCCAGCCCTGGGCTATATCCAGATGAGCTCCCCTAGCCTCACTGGGGCTCTGTATGCAGCAACACAGTCCCTTCAGGAGCCCTGCTGCCAGGAGCTCTCCTGATGGCAAGTGGGGACTGACTAGTTTGCTAGTCCAAGCCTCAGGCTTATTCTCCCAGGGCCCTGCCCCCTTCCAGTTGATGGACTGCCAGGGCTGCCTGCAGGTGCCTGCTAATTGCCCCAATTTCCCCCTTGCTATGGTGACCTGAAGCAGCTGCACCTTGCCTCGCCTGCAGTGTTCCCTTGCTGGGCTGCTTCCTTCCCTTTAAAGGAACAGAGAGCCCCATGCTTTCTCTTACAGATGGGTATAAACTGTTCAGGAAGGATAAGCAGGGGAGAAGAGGAGGAGGAGTTGTCCTTTATGTAAAAGAGCTGTACATAAAAGAACTCCAGTATGAAACTGGAGATAACCGTGTTGAAAGTCTCTGGGTTAAAGTCAGAGGGGACAGCAACAAATGTGATGTGGTGGGTGACTGCTATAGACCACCAGGTCAGAATCACAGGCCCAGGTTCTCATGGGGGACTTCAGTCACCCTGACATCTGCTGGGAGGGCAACACAGCAGTGCACAGCCAATCTAGAAAGTTTTTGAAGAGTGTTAGGGGACAACTTCCTGGTCCAAGAATTGGAGAAGCCAATTAGGGACCATGCTCTTCTTGCCCTGCTGCTCACGAACAGTTAAGAATTGGTGAAGAATGTAAAAGTGGATAGCAACTTGGGCAGCAGAGATCACTAGATGATTGAGTTCAGGGTCCTGAGGAAAGGAAGGAAAGAGGGCAGCAGAGTAAGGAACCTGGACTTCAGAAAAGCGAACTTCAACTCACTCAGGGAACTGATGGATAGCAGACAACAGTAGTGAAAGAACAGGTTAGGGACTCTGAGAAAAAGTGGACATACAGAAGACCATGGGGCCAGACACGATGCACATAGCCCAATGGATGTGATGCTGAATTGGCTGATGTGATTGCATAGCCACTGGTCATTATCCTTGAAAACTCATGGTGTTCAGGGGAGGTCCCAGATGATCAGAAAAGGGAAAGATCCCTTCCCATCTTTAAGAAAGGGAAGAAGGAGGATCTAGGGAGTTACAGACCAGTCAGCCTCACCCTAGTCTCTGGAAAACTCATGGAACAGTTCCTCAAGGAATCCATTTCTAAGCACTTGGGGGAGCAGGTGATTAAGAACAGTCAGCATGGATTCACCATGGGTAAGTCATGCCTGACCAACCTGACTGCTTTCTATGACAAAAATAACTGGCTCTGCGGATGCGGGGAGATTAGTGGATGTGATAAACTTTGACTTTGAGCCCAAAAGCTTGCAGAAAAAGATATTTTTGGGGTGATTTCCCAGGTGGTCTAATAAAAGGTATCATTTCTGAACCAGGAGTTCTAGATTTTTGCATGACTTTAGCAAAGCTTTTTTTGATATGGTCCCCCACAACGTTCTCGCAAGCAAGCTAAGTATATCTGGGTTGGATGAATGGACGGTAAGGTGGGTAGAAAACTGGCTGGAGCATTGGGCTCATAGGGAAGTAATCCTTGACAGAACAAGAAGCAATGGTCTGAAGTTGCAGCAAGGGAAGCTTAGGTTAAATATTAGGAAAAAACCTTTCCCACTAGGAGGGTAATAAAGCACTGAAACAGGCTACCCAGAGAGGTTGTGGAGTCTCCATCCTTAGAGGTTTTTAAGACCCAGCCTAATAAAGCCTTGTCTGGGATGATCTAGTTGGGGATGGTCCTGTTTTGAGCAGGGGGCTAGACTAGATTATCTGCTGAGATCCCTTCCAACCCTAATTTTCTATGATTTCTATGCTTGGAATGTAGTGACCTGTTAACTTCAAGACATGTTAATGAGATAATCCTTTCCTGAAAGGGAACAACATTGCAACACAAGAGTGGATTTTGCCTTTCCCCACCCGCACCCCCCCCGGCCCCACCCAAAAGGAGAGAATGGATTTGTGCATTCCAGAGAGGACATTTATTTATTTATAGATAGATAGATAGATAGATAGATATACATATGCCTGTTAAAGCAGGAAGAAGGCCTGTCTCTGGAGAGTGTATGGTATTGAACCTTGATCAGTGGAGTGAGTAAATTTATAAAAGAAGATATATTGTCAGGGAAAAACCTGACCCCCACGTATCTGGAAAGGAGGGCTATCAAAACAGGGAGGCAACAGGGAGGCACCCAGAATCAGTATGCATATTGATCAGCTAGGAGTGGGAAGTGTTCAAAGGAAGGGCCATTATCAGGGGAAATCCAGGTGCCCAAGCAGAAAGGAATTATTTGGAGAATTCACTTGCTTTCTGAGGATTGCATAGAAAAAAAAAAAAAGATCAGGGGAGCTGGCTTTAAGGTATTTATAAGGTGCCTGATGGGAAGACAAGGTCTTGAGTTACTTTTTATTGTGCAATCTATCTTTTTTGTACAATAAATATTGTTTGTTTTATACTATGTATATATATTACACACACACACAAACAAACACACGTCGGGGGGGGGAGGTGAAATGAATGTTCAGTGCAATTGACAATTACACGTATATAATCTCTGCAGAGGTGAGGATCTATATTTTGCAAACCAAGGGTGAAGATCCCAGGAGCTGGAAAAGTTTCGCTCATGGGAACTTCAAGGTCTGGTCAAGAGCTGGGGAGACTGAGCTGTGCTGAGGGTA
Organism: Alligator sinensis; assembly: GCF_000455745.1. Classification (NCBI taxonomy): domain Eukaryota; kingdom Metazoa; phylum Chordata; order Crocodylia; family Alligatoridae; genus Alligator; species Alligator sinensis. The sequence goes on along the minus strand of NW_005841974.1, from coordinate 480,496 downwards.
AGAAGTTTGCCCACAAGTGCAAAAATCTAGCCTGTTCCTTAAAAACACACAGCAGAACAGGAGGGAGAGACCTAGGGCTCTGGCATCACCTCAACAGTGGTTTGTCATGGGGGGCTGAGAGTGTAAGGGCCATATCCTGATTGGCCTCTGAGAAGTATTGACACAGCTTTGAGGTGCCTCAATCGCTAACACAATCCAGTTCCCCTGGTGCAACAGTCATTTTGCTGCCTGGATATCAGGACTTCTTGTGCACCTCCAGGGCAGTAGGCTGAGAATGCTCAGAAATGCTTTCCTGAAGATTTACCTTCACTTATACTGTGTTAAAATCAGAATATGCCCAGGAATTGCCTAATATCAGTGTAAATTCCCAAATCCTTAGCCAAAGAAAAACTGTCACTAATCACCAGGCAGGAAGAGGAGGAGAACACTCCTGCCTTTTAGCCTAGTTACCTAGGGGATTATGCGACTTGCCAAGGGTGTAAAAGACTATGGTTCTATACCTTTATCACCCAAGTGTCTTCTACTTCTAGCATGCTACTTTCACCACCAGGATATGGACTAGCCATTCCCCAGAACACTTTCTGTCTATCCTACTGAAGCTGGGCAGCCAGGAGAGTAAGAGTCAGGGATCTAGAAGGATAGCAAGCAAGGAGTGTGACCTTGTGGCCCAGTGAAAAAGGGCTTGTGGCCTGCAAAAGAGGGAGCTGGGTTCTGTTTCCAAAGATGTTCCTGCACGTGTTGAGCAGAGAGCCCAGGGCACTGCAGGCCAGTGTTCAAGGACAGAGCAGGTACAGCCTAGGCAGCAGTAGTGCAAGCTTCCCCCACCAATGTATTTCAGTCAGAACCTGAGTAGGGCAGGGGAGAGAAGTGTTATTTGCCCTTTCAATCCCCCTGGCAATGGTGACAATTATTGAAAAACCTAGGATGATGGTCTTGCTATACACTCTGCTAGGACTTGCCAGATCCTTTTGCACAACCTCCTAAGCTGTGATGATTTCCAGTTACAGCTGGCTTTAGCCAATCAAACCAGCACCCTAGAAAGTGAGCAGCTCTATATTCCCTTACTAATAAGCTGAGATACCCCAGCTACTGAGCCAAATCATCCACATACCCTGATTTGTCTTGATCAGGTAGCAACTGGCAGCATCTACACAAGATGCTGACTGCACAGTTGTTACTATGCAGTCATTTAGTGCTGGCCTTACTGCACGGTAACATCTCTGCATAGCTTTGTGGTGATGCTGACTGTGCAGTAGTTCATTGCTACTACTGCACAGTAAGCATCTCATGTAGATGCGACCACTGTGTACAGCAAAGATAGGGACAGTGCCCTCTTGTTCAGAGGTAGAACTGAGTCTATACTGATCTCAACAGGGAGTAGCTTTGCTTCCAATCACCTTAAGGGAGCGGGGGGAGGGGGGATCATGATCCCAAGACATTCACCCACTCAGTGCAGGAAAGAAAATGAGAGATGAACTTTACGTTACAATGGATAATTACTGTGATGGTTCCAGGACTCCCAGGCCACTGTTTTAAAAGCACAATATAAGCACACTCAATCTGCACAAACACCCTTCTACTTCATTTGCCTTTTATGTACAACCCCCCAACCCTGCATATATACACTCAGTGTGTGGCTGTATGCACTGTCCCTCTGTCTGTTGTTCTCAGCATGGATGCATACACTGATTCAGAAATTCATATGATAAGAATGGTCCTTACCAAGTAAGGCTGCCACTTCGTATGCTTTCTTCTGTTCAATGGTCTCGTAGTTGAGTGCTTCAAAAAATATATCCAGCACAAGAATATTCTCTCTGCACAAACAGGACAATGGCATCAGAACACCTGCTGCCTAAAGCTACCTGGGCTTTGTAAGAAGAAGCGAAGAGTGACCCATCTCCTCTCTTCTACCGCCTCTGAGAAAGTCTCAGCACACCAAAGATACACTTCTAGATTCATGGATTTAAGGCCAAAAGAGCCCATGCTGATGACCCAGCCTGAACTCCTGTGTAGTACAGTCTGGAGAACTTCACCTAGGGGAGCCCCTCACCCAGCCCAGATACTATGGTTGAGCCAGGGCAAGCCACTCAGTCTTCACTGCATCTTTCTCTTGCAGGGAAAGCCAGGTTAGATGTCATGTGAGAAAAGAATGTTGGTCACCTGAAACTGTTGCTGGTCCTTTCACAATAATCACACATATAGTGTGAGATGGGAGTGGGGCTGGGGGTGGGGCAGGATTGGAGGAAGAGTCTAATTCCTTCACCAATCATTAGAACTCTTCATTCCAGCCATTAATCCAATGCAGAGTGCTGTTCACTCACTCAGAGGAGCAGCACCTACAGTTCAGAAATGGACACTAAGGTTATATCTTCACTTCCAGAAAAGCAGTGCTTTTACCTCACCACCATTATATTGAGGTAGAACAGGAGGGTCAAACTCATTTGGCCCCATAAGCTGGATGAATAGCATGGGTCTCCCTGCAGGCTGGATCTGGAGCATGGGGCACCCTGTGGGCTGGGCATTTATACACAGGCTCTGGGAATGGCGGGGGAGCTTTAGTTAGAGCAGCTCCGAGAGCCGCTCTAACTAAAGTGCCCGGAGCTTCATGTGTATCAGCGTCCCCACTGATAAATGGCGGCAAGGTGCTTTAACTAAAGCTCATCAAACAAGTTTTAGTTAAAGCACCCCCATTGCTATTTTTCAGCACAGGGACGCTGATACATGTGACGCTGGAGTTTGCTGGGCTGCAATAATTGTCACGTAACTACAGCACATCAAAGCAGCCTCACTGCACCTGTATAGGTGCCCAAAGATTTGAATTGGTCCACAGGTATCCAGCCTCTGGCCTCTATGTTTAACACTCCTAATTGTAGAATTCTAATGGAGACAAGGCTCTCAAACCAAGGGGGTGAATCTCAAGTGGGAGCAGAGAGTTGACCTCAAGCAACTACACTGAGGAAAAACCTACCTGTGTCTTATCTGAGGAAAGGTTTTACATGGCACTTTATCTTTGCAGTGAATGCATCACCAGCATTTGGCACCAGTACCAGCTGAGTTAAGCACTGAATCGATCTGGCCCTTGGATGCCTGCTCAGAAGAAGCTTTTTACATTATAAATTAAATTAGATAAACTATTCTAGCACTGGTGCCTGCACTTACGAGATGTATTTTTCCGACTTGTTGAATTTTTTCTCCAGATACTTGGCTGAAGTCTTGCTGGGGATTTTCACCATGGATAGCTCTTTGTTGTACCTTGTTAGGTTGCATGGTGTGCTGCAGATACAGTAATTGCTGTCCTTTTCAACAAGCATACCTAGAAAAAGACGAGGGAACTAAGTCACATGGGATTACATCAACATCCACTTTCAAGAGTTACTGGGCATAGCCTACAAATATACCCTTTCTTTGATTCAAAGCAGATTGGGAGTGGAAGGGGCAGGCAGTTCTACCCAGGGACGGGTCAAACAATCAGCAATATGTAAAGGTCATTTCTGTCAAATTCCCTATCATTCAATCCACTGCTTCACTACTGTGGCCATTCCTACCCACCTGTAACATGGGAGAAGCCTGTCCCATGGACTCATTCAGATTCTGGGTTTTGGCTGGGGATGTATAAAGAAAGGGAAGAGACCCAATGTTATGGCTGCCTATTCAGCATAACTGCCCACTAGTATAGTTCTTGTACTTCAAGAGGTTGCATTTGGATAAACTATAATGGAGGTGATGTGATGGGGTGGAGGTGCAAGACAATGACATTGTTAAAAGTATCTAAGTGACTTAGGAGCCTACAGCTCATTTTCAAAAAAGGCTTAGATTCAGGTACTTAGAATGCTTAGGATCCAGGTACTTTTGACCCCCCACCCCCACCCCCCAGCATCTAATTTCAAGTGATTTCAATGGCAATTATGTGCCTTGGGTGCTTTGAAAATTCCTGTAGGTCCTAATTGGTCCTAATTAGGCACCTACGATTAGGACCTTAGGGATTAGGCACCTAAGATCTTTAAAAAAATGTCCCTAAGTGCCCAAGTCACTTTAAAAATAGGACTTAGTCTTCTAAGTTTCCTAGGCCCAGACCCTCAAGGTTATTTTGATATCTGATGCCCATGATTTTTAATAGGAGTTAGGTGCCAAATACCAGATCTGGGCCTCAGGCAGTTTTGAAAATGTCCTAAAATATCTTAAGACACCTCTGAAAATGGGACTTGGTCTCCCAAGTAATTTTGTGCTTTTGAAACTGTTATCCTTTATTTTTATCCTTCTCAAAACATGATTAGCTGAGATTGCTCTGGAGGTGAATTACATGAAGATTAAAAGAGATGAAAGACTATGAAAATGACCAGTTACAGGACCTTCTACCAATATTCCTCCCATTAGCCTTGCAGTTTGGATACTTAGCTAACAACAGTACTGACGTGTAAAGTCTCAGTCTTTTGTAAACAACCTTCACTGGGACCCACTGCACATCCATAGGGACTTCACTGACACATTAATACAAGAGATGAATACATTCATCAGAGTCCACAATGAGTGGTCTAATGCAGAAAGTATTGGTAGGCATGGTCAGAGTTAAGGTTGTTTGTGTACCCATCAGTGTAGAGTCTTCCCTGTTGTACCTGAGGGCTTGTTTCAAAATGATTCATCTTGACCTTTTGAAACTCTGCAAGAAAAATTACTTCTCCTCATGAACTAACCACAACAGATTAATAATATTATTTTTTGTCACTGTCACAGCAGTCATAAACCAGGCCCTTATTGTGCTAGGCGCTGTATAAACACAGAGAAAAAAAGATGACCTGTGACCAAGATAGTTGTCTTTTTCCTACCAGGAGCGAGCCACTCACACACCTGCTGTAACTTCTAAAGACCTAGAACTGCAGGGTTGGGTTGGACGCAGACCACACAGGTGAATAACGCAGACATTTCTGAGAGCTCCTGCAAGCTCAGGGGAACCATAGCAAAAATGTGTGCCCTTGCCATGTGTCAATGATATTACTGTAACATCTTTTAAGAGCCCCAAAGTGAATGGACAGCACTTAGCTTTGGGGTGACCCGTGGGTGCGGAAGACATTCAAGAACAACAGTGAATCTCAGTGCTGGGGGGGTTCAAGTTTCATGATGGTTGGGGTGTGATGATGTTGAACAGCAGGGATGGGACTTAGTCTATTATGGATCTTCTTAAACCTTCCTGTTGGCTGCTTTTTCTGACTTGGGCCACTTTCCTGCCCCAACCCTGCTTCCTCCAAATTGGGGCTGATACATGCCCAGAACATGCTGGGCTCTTAGGAATATTGTGTGCACTATTTATCCAAATTTCTCTTCTCTAAAGCATGCAACTGAGGAAATGTTGCTGAGAAGTATTCTGAATGAAGCTAAGGCTTGGTCCCATAGTCCCGGAGTAACCAGCAAATGCTGTTGTCTCCAGTCCCATCACAAACCATTTGTTTGCTGTCTGCTGTATGTTAATCGAAGAATATAGTCAGGCCTCAATTTACACGGTGGTTACGTTCTTGAAACAACACCGTGCAAATAGAAATCATGTAAAAAGATACCAAGGGTCTATCGGAAATAAGGGTTTAGGTTCCAGGCTCACAAGATGACTTCTCATTTATCCAATCCCCGCCTCCACTCATGCACCGGAAAGAGCTGGGGCTGCACTGGGTGGGCAGCAGCAGTGCTGGGAGAAGGCTATGGTGAAATTTGGAGTGGTTGCAGCCCTCCCCCATAGTCTGCTCCCAGTGTTGCTGCTGCCTGCCCTGAGCTCAGCCTGGTCAGCCCCCACTGAGAAGAGCCCAGTGTGGCCCACAGCTGCAGCCTGCCCTGCCCCATGAAGATCTAGGGGGCACATACTCCCCCCGTGCCCTTCTAGGGTGCATGCAGTGGCAGTAGCTGCCCCCCCTCCGTGCCCCCCAAATGAGCCACAGCTCCATCTTGCACCCGCCCCACCCTGGCTGGGCAGCATCTGCCCCTGCCCCCCTGCCCCACTCCCTCCTTCACCACGGGGGGCCATGATCTGCACCTCCTTTCCCTCCCCCCCTCCCCTTCCACCACACCAGACTTACCAGCTGCACGCAGCTCTCCAGGCTACCTGGCTGTGCTCCTCACTGCCTACATACTGCACTGTGGCTGCATGCATGCATGGGCATTTATTGGCCAAATTATCGGCTGCATTGCACCGATTTCTGATACAGCCAATTTTCTTTATTGCACTGTGTAAAAGTGAATCCATACCATGTACAAAAATAAAGGGTCACAATTAATTGACCGTGCATAACTGAAACCGCGCTGCAAAAATACTGTATAAATCGAGGCCTGACTGTACTGACAAAGAGACTACAGGCAGCTTGGGAGGTACGTCCCCTCCCCCCATTTGATACCCACATCATCCATCACCATTGTAAAGGGTCCGAGTGAGCCTGAGAATTCGTGGCTGTACTAACCTAAAGCAGGTTCTGCACATTCCTTATACTGCTCAGGAGTACAGAAAGGTGCATCCCCTGCATAGAAAAGAAATAGAAGACAAGAGGGAAATACACAGAGTCAGAAAACAGATGCTGGTGTCAGAGCAGCAACTAGCACGTTTGGCATCAACAGCATGAAAGCAGCCATACTTATGTATTAGACAACCTCTTGTTAGTGTATCCAGTACAAACAGCCTAGGAAGAGGTGCATTTGGGGATGATGAGGCTGGAAGGCAGGATGCAGGGTAAGATGTGAAGCAGGTTAGAGTCAGCATCTCACTGTAGCTTCCCCACTGGAGTTAGGTACTCTGTAAGTAAAATAGGCAGGATGGCACAGAGCTAGGCCACTTTGTCAGATTTCTGGGCAAGGTCTGTTTGGCCTAAATCAGCATTTGGATTGGAGGCCTGAAAGTATCATCCAGGTTCTACATAAAGCAGTCATTGATCAAATAGGTTGCCTCTTCCTCCTTTTCCAAACTAAACAAAAGACTTGGCATGGTGCAAGAGCGCAATAAGCAAATGAATTTCTCACACCTGCCTGTAACCAAGTATGTCTGCATGGAAGTCTTAGTCTTACCCTAAAATCATCAAAACAAACCCTAAAATCTCATTTCCAGCTTCTCCCAGAAGTTTGTATTTCCTGAGTTTCCCCTCAATGGACATCTCTTTTGATGCTCCTAATTACTTTTCTTCCAAGATTCTTAAACTCCTTATTCTTCAGGATTGAATTTATGCTTCTGTATCTGTGCTCCTGAAGTGAACCCACATGGTCTTACTGCTGGCTGAATCAGCATAAACAGCCCTGCATCTGTATGGAGGGATCTTAGCACTTCGCATCTTATTGAAAACATACTGTGCTAAAGATGGGGCATGAAATATAGTCTCTGACCATTTGAGGCCATCCATGAGCACAAGGTGCAGGTAATTAAATTCCTAATTAGACCCCTTTTATAGGTTCAGTGGAGCATGGTTTCCTTCATCATCTCCAGTGAAAAGATGCTAACCCTGCTAAACAGCATTTGCATTCTGCCTCAGAGGTGTCTGGTCTTCGGTAGTCAGTAAATCAACCCAAGAATGCAGTTTGTGCCTTAGAATATATGTGAATAATTATGTTCCTCTATATGCACTTCTGCATATTAACTACAACCTGGTGACCCCCCTGGATTCAGAGGGGTGGTGATAGTCTTATAGCCTGCTTCAAGTCCATGAAGTCAGTCTACCTACTCAGGCAGGTGGGGTGAAAGGAGGATTCCACTGGTCTCAGTGGGATTCCTGCCACGGTTTCCTTCTGCATTGTCATATTTAGTGGGTTCTTGGGCTCTGGGGGTGCAGCTACATGAGATGCTACATCATCGTAGCAATGAGCTACTATGCTGTAAATCATTGCTACAACAATGTAGCATCGCTGGGCACGAACTGGGGTGCCAACGCTATTGCGCAGTAGCAATAATCTACTGCACAGTGGCTCATTGCTATTGTGCAGTAGCAGCTAAAAATAACTGTGTGGGATCGGGACTGTGCAGTAACTAAATGACTGTGCAGTAACAACTGTGCAGTCAGCCGGTCATGTAGACATGGCCTGGGTGTAATTTTATCCTGTCAATCAGAACCCATCCACAATTTGGTGGGATGTTCTAGGTGCTGGGTTTTGTATGGCAGGAGACCAACTCCTTCCAGGTTGGACAGTGAAGCTGGAATGAAGGAAATATTGATGTCCAGATGCTGTGGTCAGGGTAGGACTGTGGAGCATGGAAGGAAGGAAGCTTTTGTATTTCACCCACACTGAGACTGGCCAGGGGGTAATTTAGGATCTTGATGGCTACTGTCATAGAATCATAGAGAAGTAGGGCTGGAAGGGATCTCCATAGATCATCTAGTCCAGCCCCATCTGAGGCAGGACCATCTCTATCTAACCACTCTATACAATCCATAATATAAACTACATAAAACTATCATCAACCCTGACACAACACAGACCTAATACCCTAACCTGCCACTGATAAAGCAGGGGACCCATGGCAGCAAATGCCTTGCTTCTATGAAATGTCAATATATGCTCAAGAGATCTAGGATGAAGGGCCATGCTGCCTGCTACAGACAAAGGCAAAAACACCCACAGTCTGTTCCAATCTGACTATGGGGTAAAATGTCTTCCTGACCCCAAGTATGGCAATCAGCCTAACCCTGAGCAGAGGGGCAAGACTCTCCAGCCAGGAAAGTCTGGGTTTGGTACCAGCAGGAGCGTTGGCACACCCCAGTCAATTTATGTTGGATGCTTAGAAGGGTTAGATAGGGATGCTCTGCAATCTAGGGGTGGCAGGTGCCCCATGGCAAAGGCCTCTTTCCCCAGTGGCTTCCCAGGGTGCTCTCCTGTTCCAAGTTAAGCCACTTAACTCCTGTTCCAAGTTAAGCCACAGTACTTCAGGCTGCTTTGTGCAGCTGTAGTGCAAAGGAACCAAGCAGAACTGATCTATTTGGACACTATCAAAATCAATAATTCATCTCTATAAATATTGCAACAATGCAGGGAAGTGAAAAAAGTCATACTACCACCTCAATCAGATGCAGTGCTTTGGTAAGCAGTTTTCAAAGCAGTTTATAAAGGTCAAGGTCTTCCAACAGTTCTTTCAACTACAGAACTGTTCCAATAAAAGATATCACAAAACCCCCTGACTTTCATCACTAAACCAGTGCATTTTGCAAACCATGAATTTGATCTCACAGTCCCCACATAGCAAGGCCAATGGAACCTAAGGGGGGGACACACATAACAACTGAATCATTTCCAAATGTCACCAATTTGGAATTGGTTCAAAATTGCTGTAGATCAGAAATGTCCACGTGAATAGTGTCCTAAGATGCCAGGTAGAACAATAACTTTTTAGGTGCTGAAGTGCTGTGTCCCTGGCACCTGGGGTGGGAGTGATCATCACCCAGCCCAGCATGCATCGCAATGGGCAAGTGGGGAGGAAGTACTTGCACCCATGCTTTGTGGGTTCCATAGAGTGGTTGGTGGCATTTTCATTTTCCCTTCTCTCCTAAATATCAGATTAATAAAGTTAAGTATCCTGCATTTTGCTAAAGTCTGCAGTGTGCTTGCCTGACTTGCACACCCAGGAAGGGGTAATGTTTGTACTCATGTTGGGACTGGCAGAAGGCATAATGAGAACCCCACTTGCTTGTGTAAGAAGTGGGGAAATGAATGCTTGCTAGAAAGATAGCATTTATTGACCAAATCCTGCAAGGGAACTCATTGATAAAAAAAGTGCCAATAAAAGGGAAAAATAGGGCAGTAGAGTTTTGGCCATGCACCAGAACACACCAGTTGTAGCAATGGGGAGGGTGTGGGTCAGGGGGAGGAGTCATATAGTATGGGATGCCTGGAAAACTGATCAGACCTGTGGCAAAGAACACTGCTTGTCTCTATGTAACATTGACCCAGCTCACAGTGAACTAGTTCAAAACAGCACTTAAATTTCAGATTGCTGCTCCATAAGTAGGGAAGTCAGGGTTCCCCACTCAGCCCAACCTGTCCCTCTGATTGCAAAAGAGCAGGTCTGGCTGTGCAAGGAACAGCCCAACTTTCTCTGCTCAGTCAGACTCATCTCCAGTGATTGCTAGGAACAGGTCTGGATGAGCAGGCAAAGCAGGGAGATCATAGTACCCCTTGTCCTACACCATCAAAGGTTAAATAAAGGGTGATGTGTGCTTTGCTAAAGGAAGCAGATCAGCTATGTCACAATACTGCTCGGCACAGCTGATCCACTTCATTCAGCAACATCTATTTCTAGCCTTTGGTACCATTCTCACAAGCTTTAAGCCAGTCTAACAAGCTTGTATGTCTGTCCACTTCAGGTTTCAATTTAAATCAGTCTAAGTGTTATGTGTGTCCATACCCTTAAAGGGCTGCAAGTTCAAGAGTAAACATTGCTACTGAACTGGCCACCAAGAGTTGGTAGGTGAAATGATCTCTAACTAGTGCAGGGCAGAAGGTGCCAGAGGAAATCCTTAAACTCCAGTAAAGTTCAGCACAGTCTCTAAAGCCTGCTCACAGCATCCAGGGGGATTGGGACACATCAGAAATGTAATGTCCTTCTGCAAAATCATGTGCTTAATAGGGCTAGTGCCTGATTAACTCCCCATGTGCACATTCTTATTCCATAACAACAACAACAACAATAATACCGCAAATGAGTTTAGTTCACTTGGAAGGGGGTTAAACGAATCTACAATAAGGCACCCAAATCCTGAAAGGAAAGCATTCATACAAGTAGTTAATCAGGAACAGCTCTACTGCTTTAAATTAACATCTGGGCTTAATCCAATTTAATTTACAAATAAGAAAATGAGCTACATTGCTGGGCATATTCCAAGACACCTTGTGCAGACTGACCTGGCATATGAACCATTTTGCAGTTGCAGTTCTCCACGATGTATCGAGTTTCACAGTCAATCCTGCAAGCTGTGATACTGTAAACAGGAAAGAAGGCTAAGCCCATATCTGAGGAGCGACATTCACCCCACGGAGGGGGCAAGTATGTCAGCTGCAAGAGAGGAAAAAGCCATTAGTTAGCAGTGTTGAGAAAGCAGGCATACTGGTCACATCTACACAAGCATTTGATCCAAGATCAGTTTACTTGCAAGTAAACTACTCGTGAGTAAGCGCTCCCAGGCAGTTGTTTACACATGCAGGGACTTAAGAGCAGATTAGCTGCTCCAGGCAGCAAACTGCTGCCACTTTCTGTGGCCCTGCAATGGGCCCTGCCACCAGGGGGAACTCGAGGCACCGGCTGCAGCTGCCAGCAGCTGGCAGCCATATTGAAAAGCCAACCTCCCTTCCTGCTTCCTGGCCAGCCCCTTCCCAGGCTTCTGCCACTGAAGCCTCTAGGCCACCGCACTGGCCCTGCTGGTCTCCCATGCCAACCGCTGGCTGGCACATAGCTGTCTAGGCCCTACTGGCTCCCCAACATGCAGGGACCACCTGCCCAGCTGCAATGCACCATCCCAGGGTGGCCACTGCCACCACCACACAACTGCCGCTTGGACCCCGTCCAGCTGGCTGGACCCCAGCAGGGACACTGATGATGGGCTCCAGGATGCTACTGCCAGGGCCACCCTCACAATCCTGTGCCTCTAACCCTGCTGCCTCTGAGCCCAGCCAGGAATGGTAGCTGAGGTATTCAGGATGATCCAGGCCATCTTTCTGGATCTCCTGGGGCAGCTCCACCTGCAGCAGCAGGACACTGACATGTGGCCACCTCTCTCCATGGACACCTGGCTGGTCCTTGCCCTGCTGAAGCTGACCACACCCACCAGCCTCCCCTATGGAAGAGCCATCTCTTTGGCATGGGAAGGCCACTGCCATGAAGGCTCCCTCCAGCATATGCAGCACCCTCCAGGATGTGCTGGGGCATACAGTGCTCTGGGTGCATGACACCCTGGAGGTGGTGGCAGGGTTCTGTGTCCTGGGATTCCCCCAGTGCATCATGGCCCTGGACAGGACCCACATTCCTGTCACCTGCCTGCTGCAGGGTGACTGGCCCTATTACAGTTGGAGGGGCTTTCACTTTGTGGTGCTCCAGGCCTTCGTGGACCCACCGCAGCACCTTCAACAATGTGAGTGCTGGCTGCGTGGGCAGTGCCCAAGATACCTGCATGTTTTGCAACTCCACCCTGCCTGCCCTGGTGCAGAGCGGGTGTTTCATGCTGGGGGTGCTAGACCTCCAGCTGGGTACCATGATGGTCCTGCCCCTCCTCATCAGGGACCCCACCTACTCACTTCTGCCCTGGCTACTGCAGCCCTACACTGGCCAGCTGGACCCCTGCCAGGGCCACTTTAACTGCTACCTGAACTGGATCTATGCCCTGGTGGAATGTGCCTTCATCCACCCCAAGGGACACTGGTGCACCCTCACTGCCTACTTTGAGGTTGCTAAGGACAACATCCCCTGGGCCATCGTCACAGCCTGCCTGCTGCCTAACATCTGTCAGGCCCAGGGGGAGCTGTTTCATGAGGCCTGTGTGGAGGAGGTCTGACAACCTGACAGCAGGAGCACCAGCTGTGGTGGCAGCAACAGCAGTGGTCCCCCCCTGCCAGTGGGGACCAGGGCACCACATGTGAGAGGTGCTGGCCGACTGCCTCCTCCTGCACTCCCCACTATAGCCTGCCTGGACCACCACCCAGAGACACCCCCACCCCTCCCAGCCACCCCCAGCAACACGTTCACTACAGCCATATCTCAGAACAACAGTTTTTATTCCCCTCACATCAAACAGACCTCCCCTCCCTCCCCAACAAAAGAGCCCTATGCCTCCCTACCTCCCCAAAAAACAGATCTTTCTCCTCCTTCCCTGCCACCAAACAGAGGCGCTCCACCACACACTGACAATAAAACACGCTCTTTCCTGTGCAGACTATTTACAAGTGGAGTGCTGTGGTGTGTCTGTGTGCCCTCCTGGCATGGGCAGCTGTGGAGTGGGGGCACGGAGGGGGCAGAGCCTTGAGACAGGCAGCAAGCACTCTGGCCTCTGGCCATTCCCCCATGGATGCGCATGCTGTGGTGAGTCCAGCAGGTGTGGGGCTCATCCAGGGCAATGGCAGGTGGTATTGTCCTGGTTCTGGCAGTCTCCCCTCCGGCAGCTGGTGCCCAGGGCCAGCAGGTCTGGCATGCCATTCTTGCCTTGCTGCAGGCAGCTCCAGCTCAGCACCCACTTGGGGACAGGGTGAGTGGCAGGCCGCAGCTCAGCTGTGGGGGCTGAGTGGCAGGAGACCTGAGGCAGAGCCAAGACAGGGGTTCCTGGCTGGTGGAGGCAGCACTGAACCTCTGCCCAGGCCCAGCTGGGTGGTGGGTGGGGCAGGCCAGGCTAGGGTCAGGGGCCAGGCAGTGGGCAGCACAAAGGTGACCACCAGGGCTAGGATGCTGTCCAGGACCCAGCTGTCATCCTTTGTGACCTGCAGTTCCCTGCCCAGGACTGCACTCTGCTCCCACAGAGCTTCCAGCTGTTCATGCTCCAGGGCCAGGGCCTGCGTCCAGAACTCCTGGTCTGCCTGGTCCCATGCCTTCTCATGCCAGTCCCATGCTTCCTTGCACCAGTCCTGAGCATCCTGGCAGGCCATGTCCTCCACCCACCAGGCCCAAACAGCCTTGAGATGGTCCTCTGATGCCATAACCAGGTCGTCCAGGAGGAGGGTCCTGTCCTGCATCTTTCTCTGGTAGAACCGGAGCATCCACAGGGTCCCGGCTGTGGGTGGCAGTGACCCTGAGCCCATATCCTGGCTGCCACCTGCAGCCTCGTCCCCACGTGTAGCTGCAGGGCCTGCAGAGCCATGAGAAAGAAGCTGTCTGTGAGAGTTTGCAACATTTCTGAGAAAAGATGCTCTGTTCCAGGAGCTGTGCGGGGCCCGGCCGTAGATCAGGGAGTGGGTGTTCACAGGTGGCCATGGACCATGGTAAGTTGGGTGGGTGAGTGTGCCCCTACTGTGCATCTCCTGGGCATTGTGTGAGGAGCTGTTTGTGCTGACCAACAGGTGTCTGACCCACTATGCCCTGCTGCTGCTTATCGCCATGGTGCCCCAGGCTTACTTGCGCACCTGGCACAGGACCCTGAGCTTCAACAGTGTGGGGGGCAAGCCCAGGCTGCTCTGCAACCTCCACCACCACCTAGAGGCCTATCTGTCACTGTGCTAAATGTCCCTGGCCCCTGCTACTGAGGAGGACATCATTGCCGGCATTTACATGTTCCTCAGTGTGTGAGAGGCCCATGTTCTCCTAGCTGCGGCAGTTTGAGCTGCTTAATAATGTTTTGCACTGTCTCCCACCTCCCTGAATGCTGTGAGGGGGAACCCAGCTAGGGGAGTGTGGCCGGGACAGCTGGGGAGCAGGGGCAGGGGTTTGGGTGGAGGGCCCTCTCTCCCAGTACAGGGTTTACCATGTGGTCAGGGCTGGTGTGGCTGGGGGCTCTGGTCAGTCCCAGCTGGTGGTGACAGCTTGTGGCTCCTGGCAGATTCATCAGATGGCAAGGCACAGTGTAGGCAGCCTCCCCTACCTGGGGGAGGATCTGGTGCTGGTGGTGGCCGGCACTGACATGGCTGGCTGCATCTCATGGCTGGGGCGAAGGCTGTGGAGATGTCATAGCAAGCACTCACCCAGGCTCCCTAAGCTGCTGGTGGAGGCTGCATGCAGAGAGCTTGTCAGGACAGGGTGCTGATGCCCCAAGAGTCCCTCCCCTGGCAACACTTCACCATGGGTGCCAGGCTTGGGCATGGGTGGGAACCCAGCCAGGCTGCCCATGCTGCTGTACACAGTACAGCTGTGGCCTGGGTCCCAGGGCATTAGGATCTCTGTCAGCAGCCACATAAAGGGCATGGTATTGTGGGCAGTCTCCTAACTGACAATTGTGGTGCCAATGGATACCCACTGTGCCTGCAAGGCCTTGACCTTTATATGGCACTGCCACACTGACTGGTCATGCCCTTGCTCCCACATCTAACCCGACAGCCCCTCATACACATGGATATTGGAGCATCGATCATGCGCAAACTGCCACTGTACCTCCTCCTCGCCCCACAGTGCCATGAGGTTGCCAGTCTTCTCCATGGACCAGTTGGTGCCCCAGGTTGGGGCGGGGGGGGGACTGGCATGGGCGATGATGAGGCCATCAGGGCTCCTGTGCTGGCTCTCCAGGCCTCTGCATAGCTGTCCCTGAACTGCTGGGCCTGGGCAGCTGCCTGCAGTGCCCGGCTCAAGGGCACAGTGTGGGACTGGTAGCTGTGCAGCAAGGCAATGCCCCACAGCACCTGCAGGCTCTAGGCAGAGTACTGGGGGTGGGCTGCTGGTAGCTGGAGCTGGCCCCGGTGACTAGGAGCTGCCTGCAGCTGGGCCTGGGTGCTGACAGGCCTGGCAGGAACCTGAAGCAGCCTGAAGCAGCCTGCAGGCCTGGACAGCACAGGCCTGGCAGCCACATAGCACTGCAGTGACAGGCAGTGGCACCGGTGTGCAGGCAGGCTAGTTCAGCTAGTATTTAGCCTGCTCGGGGGGACACAGGGGCCTGGACTAGCCTCAGGTTGCTGTCCCAGGGCTCAAAATGCTTGTCGGCTTTTAAGGCGCTGAGGTAGGGGCTGCCATAGAGCAGGCCCAGACCAGGGGAGAAGACGCTCCCATCCTCAGAGCCCTGGGTTGGCCTCCTAGTGCCAGGGCTGACCGGGAGCAAACTTGCTCCTGGTTGGTGTCTACATGTGCATTACTGCACAGTAACTACTCATGCATAAATGTGCTACTTACATTTGCAGGTAGCAAATTTACTTCCAAGTAGTGTAACTTACAGTGCAGTAAGTATATGCAAATGTAGACACACGTGCTTACTGCTCAGTAAACTATGCTACTGCTTAGTTAAGTGTCTTGTATAGACATGCCCACTGAGACCTAAGAGAGCCTTCTGTGACCTTATGGGAACTTTGTGATATTTTGGCCAGGTCAGACTTGTGTAAGAAATCTTTTTTGGCTCTCTATCCATGAGAGGTAATATCTGCTGGGGGGAAGGGGGGAATTATTGGTGAGTATTAAAGTGGCTGAGAAGTCCAATCCATGCTCTGAAAGTTTTTCCACAGATATGACAGAGAGTGCCGGGGGGGAGGGGGGGGGTGAATGGGGGGAGCACAGCTGTGGGCCAGGATGTTGTGTGCTTTCCCTCCTCCTCTGCTGTTTCTCAGCTTCCTAAGCAAAACGGTTCTTTTCAAGGTGGGTTGTAGCTTGATGTATGGTGCAGTGCCATTGAGACATGTTACCAGCCAGCACTTCCCAGTTTGTAAGGTTGCTGCCACCCTTCTTAAGGTATACTTTCAGGGTGCCCTTTTTGCACTTCCTCTATTCTCCATGGGTCCTCTTACCATGGCTGAGTTGAGAGAAGAGGACTTGCTTTAGGAGACAAGTGTCAGCCATCTGCACACAGTGGCCAGCCCAGCAGAGTTGGTTTCATGATCTCTGCTTCAATGCTGGTTATGTTAGCTGCAGAAAGGATGCTAGTACTGGTGCAGTGGTCTTCCCATCTAATGCAAAAGATCTTCCTTAGGCCATGGTGATGGAACCATTCCAGGCACTTAAGATGGCTTCAGTATGTCATCCAAGTCCCATGCCCATAGAGGAGCATGGGGATAACCACTGCACTGTAGACCAGGATCTTAGTTTCCATCTGCAGATCTTGGTCGGTGAAGCAGCTTTATGAAGGATACGCTGGCACAGGGTATTCCATGTTTGATTTCTACATCAAGACTGACTGACAGGGAGAAGTGGCTGCCAAGGTATGGAAAATGTTTGACATTTTCCAGTGGTTTTCCACCAAAGGTAATCTGTGGTGGGGGGCAGCTTGTTCTGGGACAGGCTGATGGCGCACTTTGCTCTTCTCAATATTAAGGGAGAGTCCCAGGCTATGAGAGGCACCTGAAAAAGTTCATTGATGAACTGCAGATCGGTAGTACTGTGTGTGTGTGAGGATATCACTCATCAGCTGCAGTCAGTGATGCCAGTCTTGGTAACTTTCATTTTGCTGTGAAGGTGCTTCAGGCTGAAAAGCTGACCATCCATTCAATAAACCCGAGTTCCAGGAGGAAGGTGGTCATGGATGAGAAACAAAATCACAGCAAGATAGATGGAAAAAAGGGTTGGGGCAATGACACAACCCTGCTTGGCAGCAGTATGGATGGTAAATGGGTCCGTCTCCGATCCATTGCAAAAGACTGTGGCAGTCATCCCATCATGGAGTAGCTTGAGGACACTGATGAACTTTAGTGGACAGCCAAACCTAGCCAGCACTTTCCATCAGGCTTCATGATTAAAGGAGTCAAAGGCCTTGGTTAGATTAATGAATGGCATAAACAGCTCCTGGTGTTGCTCTCTGCACTTATCCTCGATCTTTCATGCACCAAAAATTATGTCAGTTGTATTCCAAAATGGTTTAAAGCCATGCTGGGATTCTGGGAGGACTGCAAGGATGCTAGCACTGGTGCAGTGGTCTTCCCATCTAATGCAAAAGATCTTCATTAGGCAATGGTGATGGAACCATTCCAGGCACTTAAGATGGCTTCAGTATGTCATCCAAGTCCCACACCCCTAGAGGAGCATGGGGATAACCACTGCACTGTGGAGGAGGTAATTCAGAAGGATCCAAGTAAGAATCTTCCCAGCAATGGAGAGAAGAGCAATGCCTTGGTAGTTCCCACACACTGACTTGTCCCCTTTCTTGAGGGTGGTCACAATGGCCGCATCCACACATAGTGTGGACATTTGGTTCCTGGGGACAACTAGCAGCAGCACTGCACCTTGTGCTACCACTACTTGTCCCTGGGGAACGTGGGCATGTGGCAAGTTACCCTGGGTGGAGTAGGGGAGGCTGGGGCCAGCACTGGGGGCTGCAGCAGTGGTCATTCTGCTGTGTGGAGCCTGGCTTTCAGCTGCAGCATGGCTCCAGGTGGCCTGGCTCCTCTTTTGAGTGGCGCATGCTGCTTGTGTATATGTTGCTCTGCTTTTTTTCTCTTCTGTTTTTTTTTTAACCCAGGATCCATGACCACAGCTATCCAGCTGCTACAGGGGGGCTTCAGGGCTGGGTGCAGGTTCAACTGCTGGTCAATGGGAGGGGTGAGCACCAGCTTGTCACTCCCCACAGGCATAGCAGCCTGATTCTAGCCCAAGCATTCAGAGCAATAAACCAGCCAATCCAGGAGGCACCACAGCTGCTGGATGCTTCAGGGCTGCAGCACTGGCTCTACCTGATGGGAGCATAAGGGCAGATGCACAGTACCTGGGCCCACTATGCCCCAGCTTCCCCACTTGCCCTGGCTCAGGAGGGGCCATTGCATTCTGGGACACTGGAGGACTTGAACACGAGCAGAATAACCCTCTGGAGTGGCCATGCCTTAATGGAAAGGGAGCAAGACTAGGCAGATTAGAGATACCCTGCCCTGGAGTGGCTTTACTTTAAACTGAATAACAAGTGCTTTAGGCCACTTAAAAGGTGTTAATGTGTAGCCAAACCAGGGGTTAAGAGCTCCAGAAGCCATCTAAAGTTACTGGATACCCTAAATGTGTACTTTATGGTGGAGCTGACTAATTAGCTCTGCAGTAAAATGTCAACATCTACACATGTGCATGTCAGGGTGCAGTAAATTAATTAGCTCTGCCCATACTAAGCATTACTCTGAACACATTCTAACTTTTAAATCTCCATTGATGTTGTGCGGAGTTGCTGACTCACAGCACATTCTGAGAACCAGGCCTCAGGCATCATAAACTGAGCAACCACGTGTTCAGGTGTGGAGGGAGCAGTAACATAATGCTTACATTCTTACAACTTGCCCAGAACTAATCCAATCACGAATGCAGTTAGTAAAGGGGGGGGGGAGGGTGAATCTGTTCACATTCCTCCAGATATTTCTACTGTTTATAATTATCTCTCTAACAGACTATTAGTTATTCCTAAGGCTTGACACTGCAGACTTAATTGCTCTGTCTTCTTTTCATTTTGTATTAATTGCTTGTGCAAATCTTTCCCTTCTTCAGCATATTTGCTCTTTTCTGTTACAGTGACTTTAAGAGCATGCCACAACAGCCAACATCCTGCCATCAGCTTCTGTTCATTTGACAGCTTAAAGATACTGCAATATTTTTCAAAAGTCTGCTCAATATCTCATATTGAAGATCCTGGAGGTACCGCCTCCTCTGTCCACAGACAAAAACCCTATGTTCAATGAGCATTTTGTAAGGCAGATGGCTTATCTACCTTTGTCTAATCCTCTACCTTCAGATCTGTTTGACCTGATTTTTTTCTCTTTTCTACAAAACTTAGTGGCCCTGTGCAGTATTGACCACTCAACTTTCTAAATTCCCAACAGCTAGTAGCTATATCCTTCACTACCTCGCTGCCCTTATATTACCTGAAGCCTAGTCTCCCCCCTTTTACATTCTTCACCAATTGCTGCTACTCAAAATGATCACTTGCAGGATCTTACAAAGGGTAAGACTTTATTGGTAACAGGTTGTAAAGCAAATCACATTCATTCACTCACACACACTCACACCATACCAGTAGCTGTGTCAGGTATTCATGACAGTTCTTAAGTGGCCATCTTCAGGAGTCATACTGTCAATCTGGGAGATGGGTGATGGCAACACTCTCCCCTCTAGTATGTAAGACACCAACAAAGTCATTCACTAATCAGATCTTAAAAACAGTTCAAACAAAGAAGGCTCACTGCCAACTTACTCCACCAATCATAAATTATCCATGTATCACAGCCCAGCTGTTACACAAGTCTTTTGAAAGGTCCTTGTGCAAGCATTACTGTGGTCACAGCAGATGTTCTTTGTTTCTTTGAAGACCTTGATAAAAACCGTGCTGATGTCAGAGATATATGGATGTCTCATTCTCATACATTCCCTCTTACTATTCTCCCTGCTGGCTACTGTTGCATATCTTACTAGTATCTTCTTGCTTTTGGCAATCATCCATACACACATCCAGTCACTCAGCATTCATTACAATAGCTGATGCTTAATACATATAAGTTCAGTCAAAATTTAACCCTTCACTGGGAACCAGAAGTTCTGAGCACAGCTGTCTAAACCTGACTTTTGCTAATCAAACTGGAGCTAGGCTTCCCCAAATACCTAATTGAAACTATGTAATATTGTAACTGTTTTATTTGTCTCTCTTGTATGGCTATTACTACTAGTATCATCATAAGTTCATATATATACCTGGCAATTAATAACTTCTATGGTCAAGCTGGTTGCTATACTCTCTGTCTGAACCTCATTTACTCTTTCTTCCCCTTGACCTCCCCATTTGCTCTGCAGTAACACTTCTTTTACCTAAGCCAAAGAACCCTGTAATGCCCAAAACTATGGTGGGGTCTGCTTATCAGAGGAGTTATTAGTAGGACCATTGTAACAAGAGATTGGGACATGCTGAGTTTTGAGGCACATGGGGGTATCAGCTGAAAGTGCTGATTGGACCCAGCCTGCTCATACTCTGTTAGCTTGTGTGTATGTGTCTAATTGCATTTATTATTGTCCTGATGAAATAAGGGATGAACTGAGTTCAAGGCACATGAGGGTGTCAGCCTGTCAATGCTGAATAACCCGGCCTGACTCAGATGTGCTCTGTTAACCCGTGTACTTGTGTCTGATTGCATTTTATTGTTGCCCTGATAAACTGAGTTCAAGGCATATGAGGGTGTTAGCCTGTCAATACTGAATAACCTGACCCGGCTCAGGCATGCTCTGCTAATCTGTGTGTATGTGCGTATATGTGTTTGATTCGGTGGTTGGAGGAACCCAGCCCCATCGAAACTGAGTCCTGCAGGATCTCTCTATTGGGGGTGAGGACTTACAGAAGGGAGAGATGCTTGTGTTTCTTTATGGAGCTGTAACACAAGCAGCACATTAATAACATTACAGAGACCCCAGAAACGTACCCTAATAAATCAGCACACCCCAAAGTGATGGGCAAATCTGGTAACAGCACCAGCAAGAAAGGCATCCTGTTTATTTTGGCAGGTTTAAATATACGCCCAGAAAGACACTTTCTTCCATCAGTTTATTCATCTGCTTTCCATCTCCTCTATCAGGCGCTCTCTGAAGAATGCTTATTATACTTTTGAAAACTCAAATATAATGATAATACAGCCTCTCAGTCATAGTACTTTCCTGCAGCCAACAGTGACTTTTCTGATTTAGATGCCTCTTTTGTTCCACTCATGATCTAGGGACATGGAAGAAAATCAAAAATCATTGCCTGCAAAGGTTGTAAATAACACAAAAATCAGTGGAGTGATAAATAATGGCAGGCTGGTTTCACAGAGCAATCTGGATCACTGTGTAAGATGAACTCAGTTGAACAATGTGCATGTGTTTTAATGCGGTTAAATGTAAAGAAATACATCTAGAAACAAAGCTCAGTCGATGGAGGCTGTATTTTGGAAAGCAGCGACTCTGAAAGGAACTTAGGGCTCTTTGTGGAAATCAAAAGAACATGACTGATGTTCACAGCATGATACTGTGACTTGCTGAGTTATCTTAAAATTAGGCTGTATAAGCAGAGGAATATAGAGGAAGAATAGACTAGTAAAGCGTATTTTCTTTGTATAAGGCATTAGTTAAGGTTTCTGTTGGTTGGTTCTAGTATCCACATATTAAAAAGCAGACTGACAAAATGGAAAAGATTCACAGCTACAATGATGATGCCTGGAAAATCTGTCTTGTAGTGGGGGACTAAAGAAACTCAATCTATTCAGTTTATTCAAAAGTGAAGAGGTGATTTGATCATAGTCTACGAGTACCTGAGGGACACAAAACTTCCAACAGTAGCAAGCACTTTACTTAGCAGTCAAAGGCAGATGAAGACACAGTGGCTGGAAGCTAAAGCTACAAGGATCCAGACTCTCGAGAAGAGGCTCATTTCTAAGCAAGAGCTTACACTACAGGAACAGTGGATTGTGATGTATTTCTACCAACTCACTCTCTACATTCATGATCAGGACTTTATAACATTCAAAGTTAAAAAAACCCCCTCCAGATAGCCTCTCCTAGGTTCCACTTTTAGCTCAGTGCACACTAGGAAAGTGCTCTAGCAGTTCAGCGAGTGTTGTTTGTATAGGGTACATATTCAGTGTAGTTATGGTAATAAAGTTTAGGCTGAAACATTTTTCTCATGAGTTTCACTGATTTGATCTGGGGAGCTCCAGGGAACCAGAGGTGCAATGTGTTTATATATTGCCTTACAAATGATTTTCAGCCATTCATTCACTCAGAGATATTAAAAAGGATTCAGCTAAATTCTCTCTCAATTTAATGGTAAATTTGGATAAAGCTAAAAAACTGCATTCCCCAAAGCAGCTCCCCTTATCAATGGTGACAGTTGAGTAAAGGCTCCAGATCTTGGCTGATTAAAAAGCCTGTTAATACAGTCCTAAGTCCTGAAGTTTTTGTGCAGTTCTTAGTAAACACTAAGTCTAGTCAGTGAAGAATGTGCCTGCATAAGAACTGATGAAGATGATAACCCATGGTGCTTTGTGAGTATCCTACCTCAACAAGATAACACTAGGTACATCTACATGTGCGCCCCACTGTGCAGTCATTTAGTACTTCCTTTCTAAATGACTGCACATTTATTACTTGCTTTATCAAGTACTAAATGTACTTTAGTATTTGCTTTAACAAGTACTAAATGACTGTGCTAAATAACTAGTACTAAATGACCAAATTCCCAGTACCACACAGCCCTGGTGCTGCATGAGTTGTTGCAGTACTGGCAGCATCAGAGTTATTGCCTGTAAACGCTACATCACCATTCAAACGAGCTATGTCGCCATAGCTTGTCACTATGGCGATGTAGTATCTTGCGTAGACTAAAGACAGCAAACACAGCCTTGGCAATGAATCATTGACAATTCCTGTCTAATGGTTTTGGGTTTTTTTTTAATTTCCATGTTGCTTTATTTCATGCCATTCATAAAAACAATTACCAAAAAACCTGTTTAATGACATTAAGCAAACAGATGCAGACAGCAGCATAATCAAAACAAAAGGGACTGATACTGCTACTTGATTTGGTGTGAACAGTGTTGTCACATTCTCATTGTTACCTTTCTGATGTGCATTATTCAGAATAGTAACGGTAACCTTGTAGTATAGCAGCCATGCGCCCTAGAAACACCTGAGCAGCCAAGAGTACTTGTGCTACCTGGAGCTTACCAGTCATACAGGAGAGACAAAAGACAAATTACTGAATAGCAATTTCCACATGAACACAGGCAAACAGAGAAAATGAAAGCTTCTGAAAAAAAAATGTTGGCGTACAGATCTTGTCTGAAGAATAATCTTTCTTCTCCTTTGGAGGATGGGTCTACTCCACAGGGTGGGCAATTATTTGTGGCTGTTGAGGGCTGCAAGGATAGCCCCACCCCTTGGCAGGTGCCATGCTCCATGGTCAATGTCACGGCGGGGTCCTACAGGAGGGCCATGATCTCCTCAAGGCCCCCTTCCCGTGCCAAGTTGGCCCAAGGGCACCCTCAGCTTCTCACATGCCATGTCTTTGATGTTCCAATATATTAGGGAGGCTGCCTTACGTCTTCTTGGACACGGTTTGCTGTAACCTCTGGCCCCGTGGACTCCCGGACCCTTTGTGGGTCCTGTCCTGTAAATGGGTGCTTCAGGGCACCCTAGCCTTATGGGCTATGCGTGGCTCCCACCACCCCTTTTACCACGCCCCAAGCCTCGCAGCTGGAACAGACGTTGTTCGGTCTGGGTCTACACCCTCTCTCTGGTGTTCGGGCTCTCCGTGGCTCTGTCTCTCTCTGCGCCTGCTCTCTGGCACTTCTCCACAATGCTGCCCCTTTTCCTGGGGCTTCTCAAGCGCGGCTCCCTTCTCCTGGGGCTCTTCACTGCCCCTCTCCTCTAGGGCCTTCTCAGTAAAGCCGCCCTCTCTCTGGGGCTCTTCTACAATGCCGCCCTCTCTCGGGGGCCTCCTCAGTAAGGCTGCCATCTCTCTGGGGCTCACCGCGCCCACACTGGGGCTTCTCAGCAATGCCCCCTCTCTGGGGCTGGGGTATGTACACCCCCAAAGCTGCACCCTTGCTGGCGCCAGGGTTCCCGCACTACTGTGGATCTCCTATGAGGCCTCCTCCAACCCCTAATAGCCTCACGCAAACCACCAGTGATAAACAGCAACACAAACTCAAGCCCCTAGGCTATAACATAAACAGAAGACGCCCGGCTATAATCATGCTCAAGCCTACTGGGGTTTCTTCATCCCACAGCAGTGCCAGACATTGCTCCCTCGTCAGGCTTCGCTTCGCTTCTCTTCCACAGTAGAGAGCTCCTTTCTCCTAGGCTGCTGGCAAGGAACTGCCTCTGGCCTCAGCTCCTAGGGTTTATAAGGGAGCCAGGCCCTGCCCCTTTCAGTAAGCTGACCGCTGGCAGGTGTGGGTCGCTTGCTGGCTCCAGTTGCCCTGGCAACCAACAGCTGGGCTCCTTACTCACTGCTAGGGCTCTTTCTCTAGCAATTTCTCCTCTTTAGGGGCAGGGCACTTAGGTGCCCTGCGACAGTCACCATCTTGGGGCTGGAATCCCTGCCCCCTAACCCCTGGACTTTGCCACCAGAAGTCCCTCCCCTTGCCTTGGAAGTATGCATTTTGGAAGGAGGGGTGTGGTCTTGGAAACAGAAGTCACACTCTGTCACATGGTCTATGACATGAGACCCACCCACCCAACACCAAACTTTACCCCAGTCGACATGTTGGTTCCAGAATCCCCTGCTCTCATCACATGTTACTTGACATCAGAAGGCCCACCCTTTGACTGGGAAACACTGCCCCACCACAGGGCCCACCCTCATGGTGCATGGCCTGCCCCTGGGCCCCAGAAGTTCTGCCCTCTAGGCCATGAGGTACAGGCACAACCTATCAGTTAGCAAGGGATCATGATTCCTCTAACATGCTGCCCCATAACCCACAACCAATTGGTGGGGGTTTCATGGGCATCAGACCTCCCAAAGAATGGTGCCAAACCAATCAAGCAAGGACTGCACACATAAAATCTTTCAGAAGAAATCATTTTAACAAAATATAGATAAAAAATCATATACTAAAAATCTACTATAGATATTTAATTTAATTTTAAAACATAATTTGAGTTGTATACATAGAGACAATTGAATAATAACTTAAATGTGGTGGTATGGAGTGAGCCCAGCCCAGCCTGGCCCAAAGGCCTGCAGTTCATGGCTGTGACACTGGAGCCCACATGTGGCAGAATGGTGTCAGTCCGGCCCAGCCTGGTGGCATGCAGTTCCTGGGTGAAACGCTGGGGTCCATATGTGGCAGCACAGAGCTAGCCTGGCCCAGTCTGACGGTGCACAGTTCTTGGCTGCAATGCCAGGTGGTGTCACAGAGCCAGCCCAGCCTGGCTGGCCCAATGGTGCATTAGAGTGCCAGAAGCCATGGGGAGTCCTGCACCATTAGGCTGCACTGGTTCCATGCCTCCACAGGGCTCCTAGCACTCTAGCCAGAAGCTGTGCATGGAGGCACAGAGCCAGAGCCTTGTGAGCTGCACAGAGTGGGGTGATTGCCCATGATTCCCTGTCCCCCCAACGGCTATTTTTACCTGAATTTCCACTCTCAGAAGGAGGGAGGGCTGGGGAACAATCATAGGGTCACTAAGGCAGAAGCCTTTGCTAGGCAGAAGCTTCTGGTATCCAGAAGCTTCGGAGGGCTTGGGGTGGGCTGCAGTGGGGCAGGGTAGATCAGGTTTGGGTTGAGGTTGGTCACTTCACAACCAGAGCCCAAGCTGCTGCTGTAGCCGATGCCTCCTGCCACCAGCTACTCATTGGCTTTCAGACAGGCGGTCACCAGTGGGAAACGATTTTTTAAATTTTATAGGGACCCCGTGGGCCAGATAGAATGGCCTGGTGGCCTGGATTCAGCCCATGGGCTATATTTTGTCTGCCCCTAATTTAGAGTGATCTGTCTCCTATTCACTACCCTCCCTGACATCCACCATTATTAGTATAATGCAGGGGCAGGCAATTATTTCGGGCAGAGGGCTGCTTACTGAGTTTTGGCAAGCTATCGAGGGCCACATGACAGGCAGCCAGGGGTACATAACTATTCATTTTCTAATCTTTTTAGGGGCCCTGTGGGCCAGATTGAATGGCCTAGCAGGCCGCATCTGGCCCGCAGGCTGCATTTTGCCCACCCCTGGTATAATGTCTCTCCTACTTTTTATCTCTGGCACATTGTAAGGTGTAATGCTTTTGTTTTCATGAAGTGATTTATGACTGTGGTGTAGGAGGGGCCGAAGTGGATGATTGTTAGGACTTCAGATAAGTGGTGGCCTGCAAATATAGAGAACTGGAATCAACAACCTGTGAAACCTCTTCCAAGCCTGTCTACCTTAGATTGTTCAGCTGGAAGGGAATAAGTGCAGTGAATTAACAAAAACAGGTGATGCCGCTGGACTACTAGTCTGGGATTAATTCCTTCAGCACCCAGGGGAAATTCTTGCTGTCCTTGATCCAGGTGCTGGTGAGACTGAATGTTTCGTTCTGCTATAGGAGATCTTTCCCTTCCTTTCCCCACCAGGAGTCTGCTATAGAACTGGCTTGCCTGGATTCTAAAAGGAGCCGCTCCAAGTCCCACTGAGCTAAGAATTGGGGAGGGAGAGGGTAGGGAGGGTCTGGGAATTTCCCTGCTTCCCATCAGGGTTACAAGTGTTGGCACCTACCAAAACTCTATCCAGCATTTGCTCCAATTCTCTGAGCAAGTAAAATCCATAACCAGCTAGCTGGTTGAGCACATGTTCTCTGGGGACTACCCCACAGGATCAGGCCTCTCTCATGCTGGCACATGGTGGCCATGGATCTTCTCTGAAATAATCTTAGAATATTGGGATTCAATCATTCTGTGGCCATGGAAAGAACCAGGGTAAGAAGGCAACAATTCTTCACTCAACAGATGCAGCAAGGGATTGTTTGTGCAAACCCAGGGAAAAGAACATCAAATGCCAAATAATATAATTTTCTAGACATCAACATATGGAGTGAACCCAGCTCTGCTGAAACTGTATCCCAGCCAAATATGGTATATCCTTCTGGATTATCAGCCTTCTAGGTGCTCTGTTTCAGCAGACGCAATCTTTTTATTTTGCTTTTGTACAGTGCTTAGTACTATACACAGAGGTCCTTGCCCTGGCTACAATTCTTGGGTACTGCCACAATGCAAACAGCAACATGAGCAACATCCGTAATTGCCTACTTAAATTCCTAAGCAAAAACAAAAACTATACATTAATACAATAATCTTTTCTAATTCATAGTTTTGGATTTAGTAAAGGAGGAGTAATTTCAGCCTTTTTCCCATGGCCACAACTTGTTTTTCCTTTATTTACTGCTTATCCGTTTCCTATCCATCTTAGCTCTTCTTTAAAAATTCTGAGATATTTTCTGATAGAGAACAGAAAATAGATGTTTTTTCCCCTTTTCTTTGCCAATACAGAGGCAAAGCACTCTGTATTTGAAGCAGTGCTCTTTATTTGAAGGTTGAATGAGCAAGTTTTACAATGCTCCTCTCAACAAAAAAAGATATATAAAAACATATTAATGATCCCACAGCACCCCAGGCCTAGTTCCAATGTGCGTCTTTTAGGCACCTTCCATACCTCTGTAGCAGTAAAAAAGTGGAAGTAGCAAAAAGAATGCAATACACTAGAAGCAGGTTGTAGAGACTTCACTGAATGAAAAACTGCCACTAGGCAATGGATTCACACTAAGGGTGAAGTTACATGTCATATTTAGACCCTACTAAGGGGATATAACAATCTTGTTAAGAAGTACTAAGTGTCCTGTAAACATCTTAAAGTTAAGACACTTTAGGTGGGGATTATCTTTGAGTTGGGTTATCCAGCTCAAATTACCTTAATATTAGGATGCTTCACTGAGATAAAGCAATCAATTTGCAGTCCTCCAGGAGAGTATGGAAGTGGAGGAGTGGGTAGGGCTAGGTAGGGAGTTGTTGAGCAGTAGCTTGCAGGGACTGGTGGGTGACTAGGCAACTGCTCACTGCATGTGCTAACTTTAACACTAACATGCCTTAGAGTTAGCAAGGGCTAATTGTAAAGTGTGTTTCAAAGTTATGCCACATCAGGTGATGGTTAACTCTGGGCTGTGCTACCTAACTCATGTTACTGTAACTTCAGTGCTTTATGGAGCTAAAACGAGCAAATTGCAGTCCTCCAGTATCCCACGATTCACTGCTCCTAGCCTCCCCACCCCCAACCCAGAGCAGGGATATAGCCCAGCTGTCCTAGCTCCTAGACATGCTGCTCACTAACCCTCTGGAGCAAGTCAGAGCTCTGCAGGCAAGAAACAGTATTAGCCTTTAGCATATGACTGCTTACAGCATATTCTAACTTGAACATAGCTTAGCATTCCACAGATTTAGTATGGCCTAAGTGTAATGTGCAAATTCACCCTACATGGCTATTGTGCACTTCCAACTGATTAGTGTTAAGTGTGAAGAATGATAATTATGTGATGAGAATTGATATCTAACTCAGGAAATGTGGGTTCAGTTCCTAAACGTGCTTCAGGTTTCCTGGTTGAGCTGATTTGAGGTCCTGAGAATTTCCAAAGCAAACGGAAAATCTATCATTACAACCATGTGCCCAAGGTATCCTGGGTACTCAAAATTCATAGCTGGGCTCTCTAAAAGCAACAGTGTAATCATGGGTGAAGCAACTGGGCCATCAGCTCTAGGTGCATAGTTAGAGGGGGCAGAGGTGTAGGTAACTCCTTCAATTCCTGGGCAGTGTTGGGACAAAGCATGGGGTGTAGCAACTTGCCTGCCTCAGCTCTCCAGCAGCTGTTTTTACAGCTGTGGCTGCTGCTTTAACAGTATTGGCTCAAGCAGCTGCTACCTGGGGACAGGCTAACCACATACCAGTTGCAGCAGTCTTGTAATGTGAGCTCCTTAGAGGCCTCCATCCTGTTCACTCTCCCCTCAGGCTATGCCTGGCAAATATTTCTAGGTGGCCTTCTGGTTCCCCCTCTAAGTCTAAGTCAGCACCCAGGGATGGTGCCCCACTACCTCCCCCCGCCAACGTAGTTACACTACTAACAGGCAAAGCAGCTGGGAGGAAGAAAAGAAGGTTCCTACTATTTAACCCAATCACTAGGTGGTTAGAGTATTTGCCCAGCACATGGGAAGCTTGAGGTCTAGCCCTGTCCCCCCCGCACAGTAGACTTCCTAGGAATAAACCCAAACCACCAAAGCATGGGATGGATGGCCAAGTGCACCCTTCCTGCCTCCTGTTGAAGCTGTCCACTTGGCTCTACAGCTCAGTGAAATGGATGGTGTCCTGAAAAAGTGGGTGTTGTGAGGAGTGGGCATTGTATTCCACTGCTGTCTATCCACTTTATCCAATGACGGTTAAAAGCACAATGCAGAAATACAGTGAAAAGGTAATAGCTGATGTGCTCTTTCTGGGTTGAGCATTGCATTGAGGAGGCCAGTCAAAGGCAGACCACTTTTGGCATCAGACCTTTGACTCTGATCTCACTTCTACAGTTGTCTGGGTTAGTTAACTTAAGGCCACTGTGTAGAATTATAGGCAGAATGGAAGGGACCTCAGGGGGCTATCTAACTCAACTTCCTACTTAAGGCAGGATCATCCTCATCCAAACCATCCTAGACAAGTGTTTGTCTAACCTATTCTTAAAAAACCTTACAAGGATCACCACCTTGTAGTGGTGGAGAGGCTTGCATGTTCCAATGATCCTGAGAGCAAGGCCATTGGGAGCTTCATGCTCTTGGGAGGGTCACCCATGGAGGCAAGGTTGAGGGGGAGATTCCTGGCTAAGAGCGATCCAAGAAGACCTCAATGGTGGACCAGGAGGAAGAAAAGTATAACCCCCTTTTCAGCAGCTGTGAAGGTGGATGAAGTCTGCAGCAGATCAAGGGTCTTCAATCGTCTTGGATTCCATGCCATTGGACTTAGATCCTTATGTGTCAAAGACCGTGCATTTGTTGGTGTGCGACAACATCCTCATGCTAAAAGAAATCACACACAGGAATCTTTCTTAAGGGAATCGTACATCTCCTCTGCACAACAGGAAAGTCCTATGGTGATTGGTGAGTGGTGACGGGGACAGGACTATGAGATCTGGAAGTTCCTAGTCATGGACCAGCATGTAGGCGGTGGGTGTTTGCTTCAGTCATCTTGTTTGACGACAGGGGCAGTAAGAGCAATTTGGCAGCTGCACTCATGACTGAGCAGTCCTATTTAGGATCCACTTTGCTCATCCCACATGGGGAGGGGGATAGAAAAGGTGCCCCAAATATAGTTTTACAAAAAACTAGAACTCTTGGTTCCAAAATGATATCTTTTATTAGACCTGTGCAAAAATGAAGTTTATTTCCGACCTACAGGAACTTTTTACAATCTTGTACCATCTATACTCAAGTACACCCCTGAAACACAGAAGATGCTGAATTTTAGCTGATTTTGGATTTTAAACTTTCTTGCAGAACAACAAGAAAGATTTTCTTACTTCCCTGCCTGCCATCTGACACCTCCAGGGAAGGAATTCTACCTGGTCTACACATCAAAATGCTACTCAGCACAGCTCACAAAGATGCTTATGGACCCAGAGGGAGAGCCTTCCATCTTCAGCTCCCTCTATGAAAAAATGAAGTATATTTCCAACCTATGGGGACTTCTTACCATCTTGTACCATCCATACTTTTCCCAGAGCTTGATGAAGGGACATTGATCCTGAAAGCTTGCAGAAAAGGACATTTTTCTTGTGATTTCCCAGTTGGTCTAATAAAAGGTATCATTTTGGAACCAGGAGTTCTTGTTTTTTGTATGTCTTCTTGTCTCAGACCAACACAGCTACCAAGTACACCCCCAAACATATTCTGTCTCACTCAGTTCCTGACTGGATAACTGCATCCAGTGGGATCACCTCTATGCGGTCACAAAGAAACAAAAATGATTTTTGGAACCTGGAACGTAATGGGCTATGCAAATGGACTATGCAAATAATGATTGCCTTGAGTGAATGACAGCAATCATTTGTCATGAACTGAGGAAGTTAAATATCGACATTGCTGCCTTATCTGAAACTCGACATGCTGGAGAGGGACATTTGAAAGAAGATAGTGGAGAATACACCTTCTGGAGAGCAGAAGAAGAGCACACGGAGTTGGCTTTGCCATCAAAAATGAACTTGTGAACCAACTCCCAGAACTCCCAATTGGTGTTAATGAATGCCTCATGACTCTCCATCTGAAACTTGCCAAAAACCAACAGATGACAAATGTGAGTGTATATGCCCTGACTCTCAATGCCAATGAGATTATGAAGGAGAACTTCTATTCACAGCTTGACATCATCCTCTCAAATATGCCAATGGAATATAAGATCATCCTTCTTTGAGATTTTAATGCCAGAGTGGGAAGAGACTCAAAACTTTGGAATGGTACTATCGGAAATGTTGGCATTGGAAATTCAAATGCTAATGGGGTTCTTCTCCTGATGAAGTGTGAAGAACACAGGCTTGTCATCACAAATACCCTGTTCAGTCAAAGGAACAAGTTCAAGATGTGCTGGAAACACCCTAGATTGAAACACTGGCATTTGATTGACTATGTGATTGTTTGGACTCGCAATCGCCAGGATATCCTGATTAGAAGAGCCATGACTAGTGCTGATGACTGTTGGACTAACCACTGCCTCATCCATTCCTGCATGTCCATCAGGATTGCTCCTAAATGAAGAATGCAAAGGAAGCAGATGGAGCACAAGTTACATATCAAGTGCATGAAGGACCCACTCAAATAGAGAGAATTCCAGCTACTCCTGAATGAGACACTACCAACAGAGCACCCAGAAGGAGTTGAGGAGCACTGGATGGGACTCAAGATAGCTGTTCTCTCATCCTGTGAAAATACCATAGGATACAAGACCAGGAAACATCAAGACAGTTTGACAAAAGTGACATTGAAATTCAAGGTCTCATCGACAGGAAATGGAAAGCTTTCTGTGCCTGGCAGAATGACATCAACTCTGCCATCAAGAAAAATGCACACCAGCAAGTAAAATCAGAGGTGCAGAGGAGAACATGAGAAGTGAAGAATGATTGGTGGATTCAGAAATAAAAAGAAATCCAACATTTTGCTGACATCCATGACAGTCATGGCTTCTTCAGTGCTACCAAAGCTGGCTATGGCTCTAGCACTCAAGGCCTGAATCCTCTAAGATCAAAGGATGGAACAACACTCCTGAAAGACAGCGAAACCATCAATGCTCACTGGAAAGAACATTTCCAGAACCTTTTGAATCATGACTCAACTGTCAATGAAGATCAGATCAAAAACTTTCCACAAAAAGCAAATCAGAGAAGACCTTGGTTTGCCACCTACCCTGGCAGAAGTCAGAGCTGCCATCAGGAAAATGAAGAATCACAAGGCAGCCAGTGTTGACAGAATGCCTGCAAAGATTTTCAAAGGAGGAGGAGAACAATTTACACATCAGCTTCATTTTCTCATCCTTAAAATCTGGAACAAGGAAGAAATCCCAGCTGACCTCAAATTAACAGAGAATTGCTGGAGAACCTGGATTACTTCACTTATCTTGGAAGCCATCTTTCATCAAAGGCAGACATTGATGTGGAAATACAACACTGCTTGAAATGTGCGAGTGCAGCCTTTGGACATCTTAGTAAGAGAGCCTTCTTAAATCATGACATCCTTGCTGAAATGAAGCTCTTGGTTTATCGAGCCATTGTCATTCCAACTCTTCTGTATGGCTTGGAAACTTGGACCACATACAGAAGACATATCAAGAGCTTGGAAAAGTACCACCAATGGTGCCTTCTCAAGATCCTTCATATTAGCTGGGAGGATAGATGCACAAACATCAGCATTTTGGTTGAAGCAAATTCCAACAGCATTGAGGCCATGATCATCTAAAACCAACTTTGCTAGACAGGTCATGTTGTTTGCATGCCTGACTCCCACTTTCCAAAGAGAATCTTTTTCTCACAGCTGAAAGAAGATCAGTGACATAGCGGAGGGCAAAGAAAGTGCTTCAAAGACACCCTGAAGACAAACATGAAAAGGTGTAACATTGACATCAACACTTGGGAGACCCTTGCTCAGGACCAACCAAAATGGAGGAAGGCTCTTTGGGAGGGACCTCAACACTTTGAAATAGCTTATCGACAGGCAGATGAGGAAAAGAGGAATAGGCAAAAAGAAAATCAGAACATCCAACGCAGCAACACAGTGCCCATGCCTCCTGGAAATACCTGTCCTCACTGCGACAAGATATGTGGAGGTAGAATTGGGCTATGAAGCCACTTGTGAACTCACTATTAAGATCCTTGGAAGACAATCTTACTCATTCACAAGTGATCACCCATCATTTGTCTAACGTATTCTTAAAAAACCTTACAAAGAACCCTTTCATGCAACTACTAGGCATGAAGCCCAAAACATCAAAAACATCCTATCATACCACAAGTAAATCAGGGGGATGAGGGCACTGGCCAATGGAAGGACAGGCAGTAGTTTTTTTAAATACATGTAAGAGTTCTAAGGAAGAGGACCATTCTACCCTGCTACAAAGAAACACAAAAACTTGCACAAACTATGTCAATTTGTACATGGGGTAAAATTTCTTCCTGATTCTGAAATCTGACAGGCAGTACAACCCTGAGCAGAGAAGGCAAATGCTCTTGCTCTAACCAGGAGTCTCTGGGTTGTTCAATCCCAGAAGCACTGGCATGCCCTATTCAAAATCTTTGATCTTGGCTGAATCTAACACCCAGTGCTTCTGGGAGGAGAGGGAAAAAATCCCTCCTGCCCCATTTGGCAACTAGCAAAGCCTAAAAGCATGGGACAACCAAACATACCGTTCATTCTGCACAGCAACCTGGGGGCTGCAAATACAGTTCTACATATCACACATCCTACCTGGAGTGCTAGAGCTCCTTCCTCTATAATGCTCTCCTCTCCATAAACTTACCTCAGCTCCTTTAATTTTATTTCAAAATAAAGCTGGTTGTGGAACTGTGCTTCATTCTCCTGCTGCTGAGCATGGTCTTCCCCAGTTTCCATCTGCTGTGTATTATAGAGCTTATCTCATGGTCTCTGAGTGCTGTGTATATTGGGAACACTTGGGCTTCCCACTATTGCTCTTTACAGCAGACTCTAGGCTTTGCTACTCCTGAATTCTCCCTCAACAGAGGCAGAGAGAGGGTGCAGTGGCAGGGCTGCACCCCTTCTTTCTGACCATGCCACATAAACAGCAGCCCAGGATTTAAGTGCCAAAGATGGCAAGCATTACCCCTTTCCCTTTCCTTCAATGTTCAAAAGCACACCCCCTTCTCTCCCCACTCTGACCCCTCCTCTCCAATTCCCCCCTCTCCTTCCTGCTGCTGCCAGTGATTGAACTGCTCCTAGGGTGAAGGGAGATTTTGCCTACTTGTGCTGGGCTGCACAGTAACTCCACTCACCTGGGACTTCAGCAGCAGTGGTAGGCAGGCCCACTGCCCCTCCCTGCCTGTTTCCCCTGTGTATTCCCTGCCCACCCACCACTACCACTGTCCTGGAGGAACATAGCTACCACACAGCCCAGCTGGAATGGGACAGAAGCTGTCTTCAGCCATGGGACAGTGCAGACACTGGAAGCAGCAGGCAAGGGAGAATGGGAGGAGAGGGGAAGGCAATCAGAGGAAAGGGGATGTAGTTTTGAGGATGCAGGGCAAGGGAAGGGAAATTCTTACATTCCTTGGGACTTAAGTTCCTAGCTGCTATCCTCCCTCCCTTCCAAACCCAGTGGTGGGAAGGGGGAAATGGAAGCTAGGAACAGGGGTTCAGACACCTCTGCAGCCCCAGTTGCTGCAACCACACTTTCCTTTTTAAACTTGAGGATACATTTCTGTTCCCAAACCATGCTTATCCATTGAAAATCTCCAATAAAGGTGGTTCCACAACGTCCCCAGGCAGTCTGTTCCACTGCCTCTCTGAAGAAGTTTTTCCTCATATCCAGTCTAAACCTACAATTCTAAGTCATTGCTCTGTGTCCTACTTGTTAGGGTGGCAATAATTTGGATTACTAGGGAGCACTGAGTTTGTAGCTGAATACAAGGCATGACCTGTGGCCTAGCAAAGCTGCTGACCACAAGGCAGAATGATAGCTAAGCCAGCCATTTGCTTATGCTAAGTAACCATCTTAATTGTGTCAACCATTTTCTGAGGAAAAAGCAGCAAGTGAATCTGTGTGAGTCTGTGTGCTGTGAACCAGCTACAGTAAGGAACGAGATAAGATACAGGGGTCCCAAAAGGGAGGAAGATGGTACAACATGAGACAGAAAAACAGACTGGAATGTGAAAAACAACACGTAATTGGTAACAGAATCTGAGATGAATATATGGAAAAAGGTGAATGGTAATTGGTGAAGAAGCCTCCAGAAGCTTCCAGGTTTTGGTCAAAGTCTGCCCATTGACCGAAGAAGAGAAGTCAAGGTCTTAGACATGCGCTTATAGCAAAAAGACACATAAATGAATGAAATGCATAGGCAATTCCATGTTAATGAAGCAAACAGTAAACAGAGGTGGAGCTTGAGATGGGAGGAGAAATGGGTGGAACATAGGAGGAGCAAGGGTAGAATAAATGTTAATGAATATAAACCAAAGTGTATAAATATGGAAAAAAAAACTATTGTTCGTTGTTGCTCCTCATCTCTTATGGAGAGAGCTCGCCTGATGCTGTCTCCATTCTGAATAAAGCTGTGGCGAGCAATGTGTGCTGGTGTTTGCTTCCTGCTCTGCTCTGGATAATGAGTAATAAGATCCATAGGTAATTGGACTGTCGTCTCCCTAGTCGTTGGGCGCTACATGGAGTCGGGGTCTAACACTACTCTCTGCAGCAAGGAAGAAAAGGTGTGCTCTGATGCCATGAAGACTGCTTAATTGCCTCTTCTGTAAATAGATGCTTAGTTTTCTCAACCTCTTCTTGCATAGCCTGCTTTCCAAGTCCTGCATCCTTTTTTTTAGCCAGACTTTGGACCCTCTCTAAGCCTTTTTAAAATGTGAAGTCTAGAACCACACACAATACTCTACATGAGGCCTGACCAGCACTAACATCGGCCCTTAAATTGACTCGGAAAAACACAGTGAGGAGGAGAAGAATTCCTCTGCTTTTTGCATTAATTGTTTTCCAGTTTTTCCAAATGACTGGGTCAGCTGCCTGAGGCAGTAGTGTAGTAGGCAAAGAGATGGTTGCTGGAATGGGATGAAGGAGACTTGTGATCTGTTACAAGCCCTGCCATGGATTCACTTCTGGCCAAACTTTAAAAAGAGCTCAGCCTGGGTGGTGTTAGGCAAGGTATTTACACTTTCTGCGGCTCAGTTTTACCGCTTGCATAGCAGAGATCCTAATTCTTTTGTGAAGCATTATACGAGCTATGGCTGACAAGTTAATGGTCCTACATTACTTATGACTAATGGGAAAAGAGATGTCAAATAAGCTGACTCAGGAACTCAGGAAATCTATATAAATTATAGCTCTTATTCTGGAGGCCAAATCTGTCAGCCTACGCCAGGGGTGGACAATTATTTTGGGTGGAGGGCCACTTAATGAGTTTTGGTGAGCTGTTGACGGCCATATTGGTAGTCCCGCCCCTTGACAGTTGCCCCACCCCCTTGTCGCCATCTTGGGATGAGATGTCTTACCCCCTAACCCCCGACCTTTGCCACTGGAAGTCCTCCCCTTTGCCCCCCGGAAATACTCGGGGGGTGGGGGGGTTTGCCATCTTGGAACCAGGAAAAAACCAACAAATCATACACTATAAATCAAACACCTTTTATAACATATTTTAATTTTATGATGAAAAATATTTTTGTCATGATTTGTGTTTGCGTAGTGTATATAGAGGTGATTGCATAATAACTCAAAAATAAATTCTTAGTTTTGTATATTGTGGGGGGAGGGTGTGCATGTGTCATGTCATATGTGTGTGGTGTGTGTAGTGTGGTGTGTGAGGGGGTAATGTGTGATGTGTGTGTCTATGGTGGATGTGTATGGTGGGGTGTGGGGTGTGTGGGTGTGGGTGTGTGGTAGGATGTGGGTGTGTGTGTGGGAAGGTCTGTGAGGGGGGTGTGGCTGTGTGTGGGGGCAAAGGGTATGTTGTGGGGTTGTGTACATGTGGGGGGTTATAGGGGCAGGGTGTGGGTTTGAAGGAGGTTGTGGTGGGGTGTGGAGACTCCCCCACAGTCCCCCTCCCCATGGTGCAGCAGCAGGCAGGTCGCTCAGGGTGCAGGTGCCTGGCAGGCCATGGCTCTGGCCAGCACTGCCATCGTAGGGTGGGGTGCAGCCTCCATGCGCATGCCTGTATCACTGGTGCTCCCTGCCACTCACGCGCAATCCCTTGCACTAGCACAGCAGGGAGGGAAGCCCCACATGCTAGAGCCAGGTGCCTTCCCTGTCGGGGCTGTGCAGCACCAGAGAGAAACTTCAAGCTCCAGAGATAGCTGCCTTCCCTGCCCTTGCAGGGAAGGCAGCTAGCTCCAGCAACTGAGGCTTCTCTTTGGTGCTGAGCAGCCCCAGCAGGGAAGACACCTGGCTTCAGCACGTGAGGCTTTCCTCCCTGCTGTGCTAGTGCAGGGATTGCGCGTGAGTGGCAGGGAGCACCAGTGATACAGGTAGTCACACGGAGGCTGTGACCCTTGCTGTGATGTGCAGTACTAGCCGAAGACGCGCCCTGCGGGGCACCTGCACTCTGAGCACCCCGCCTGCTGCTGCTCCCACTGCCTGCCAGGGCTGCATGCCATAGGGAGTGTGGGGGGTCCCCAACCTCCCCACTCTTCCTCACACACACATACTGCCCACTCCAGCTCCGCATTGCCACTGCCCCCTATTCCCCTGGGTGTAGGCTTCATGCTGCCACCAGCCCCAGCACCACGCTCCGGCCTTCCTCCCTGATGCAGCCCCACCCCTGCTGCTTCCCTACCTGCTGCCTAGAGCCGGCAGGAGACTAGGAAAGTGAGACGGTCCCAGGGGCTGCAGCAGCAGCAGCCCTGCGCAGAAGCTGCACACTGGCCAGCCAGGCCCTTCCGCCCACAAGGGTGGGAGCCAGGCAATAGGGTGCATTTTTGGAGCTATGTGTACACATGGGTGACTCACTCCCACCCTTGTGGGTGGAAGGGCTGGGTGGGGCAAAATTTGCTGCGGGGCCCCACGGACTGGATAAAAGTGTTTGGTGGGCTGGATCCCACCCGTGGGCCGCATTTTGTCCGCCTCTGGCCTACGTGCAATTCATAATGATATAATGATGAAGGGCCGTTCAGTAAACGCTTCGCTCAAGATTCAGTGTTGCCTAGATACCAGTAACAGTGTATCTAATAATGTTCGCTATGTTGTTAAAGTGCCATGAAGGTCTCCAGGGAACTGTAAAAGTGTCAGCTAAAGGGGATCTGGTCTGGTCCTCCAGGTTGGGGGTAATGTGGGGGTTGGTAGC
The DNA here is from genome assembly GCF_000455745.1 of Alligator sinensis. Taxonomy (NCBI): domain Eukaryota; kingdom Metazoa; phylum Chordata; order Crocodylia; family Alligatoridae; genus Alligator; species Alligator sinensis. Next base: position 441,965 of record NW_005841974.1, on the reverse strand, counting down.
TCACCCATGTAAGAAATTTCAATTACAGTCTACAAGAGAAGAAACCAGATGGAAACGATTGTCTGAAAGCTTTTGAAGTTGGAACAGGCAATGATGCATAAAGCATAAAGTGAAGATGCTGATGACTATGACAAAAGGTTATCAAAAATTTAAAAAAATCAAATTAATCTTCCACAGTGAAGCAGAGGTTCAAGTAGTAACACTGGAAACCCCTGGATGCCCATTAAACAGAATAGGGTGTCCTCAGTAGTGGAGTTATTTTGACAACGACTGTTATGGAAAGCATCCTGTGTTGCAGTCTGCATAGTATTTTACTGATGTCCATTCCTTGCTGTCAGTCATTCTGGATGTAGGGGGCACTTTTACATGTGCTCTGGGAGTAGGGGGCAGGGGGTGCAGCACTTTAATTAGAGCAGCTCTAAAAGCTGCTCTAATTAAAGTGCCACCACTTCCCATGTATCAACGTCCCCATGCTTAAAAATGGTGGCAAGGGCACTTGAATTAAAGCTTGTTCAACAAGCTTTAGTTCAAGCATGCCTGCCACCATTTTTAAGCATGGGGATGCTGATGCCCAAGATGCAGGAGGCTGCTGGAGTGTAGCAATTGCCATGGTCCAGTAGATTTGATTAATCAAGTCTGCTCCAATGCACTGGAATTCCAGAGCACTGAAGCAGCCGCCACACTTCTGTAGAAGTGTCCAAAGACCTGAATGATAAGAGACCGAAACTGTTAAAAACTTTTCACCTTTCCTTATACTCAACTCCTTTCTTTCCCTTGCTCCTTGCACATACCTGATAGATGTGTTAGATTTAAATGGCCTACAGGCCCCTTGGTGGAAGTGAGTACTTCATCTCCAGCATAAAATGGGTAAATGCTGCTTTTCCAAGGATGATCACTGGGCAGATAGCTCAGAAATCTGTTTTGCTCAGAAGGATCGAGGCCTGGAATTTACTTGCCTTGCTTTTCTGTTGCCTGATGGGCATTTGTCTGCAGACAGATTCCTGACTACTCCAGCATTCATCCACCCTGCTGTTCCCCAACCCACCTGGGCTCATAGAATCATAGAAACTTAGGTTTGGAAGGGACCTAAGGAGGTCATCTAGTCCAACCCCCAGCTCAAATCAGGACCATCTCCAACTATCATTCCAGGCAAGGTTTTGCCTATCCAGGTCTTACAAACCTCCAAGAATGGAGATTTCACAACCTCTCTGGGTAGCCTGTTCTACTGCTTTACTGCCTCCTTAGTGCAAAAGTTCCCCCTAATATCTAACCTAAACTGTCCTTGCTGAAACTTCAGACCTTGCTTCTTGTTCTGTCACCTGCCACCACTGAGAACAATCTAGCTCCATCCTCTTCAGAACCACCCTTTAGGTAGTTGAAGGCTGTTATTAATTCTGCCCTCAGTCTTCTCTTCTACAGCCCAAATATGCCCAATTCCCTCAGCCTCTCTTCAGAAGTCATGTTCCACAGCTCTCTAACCATTTTTGTTGCCCTCTGCTGGACTCTCTCCAATTTGTCCACACCCTTTCTGTAGTGGAGGGGCTAAAACAGGACACAGTGCTCCAGATGTGGCCTCACCAGTATCGCAGAGGAGAAAAATCGCTTCCCATGATCTGCTGGCAACACTTGTACCAATGCAGCCCAGTATGTCATTAGCCTTCTTCACAACAGAGGCACACTGTTGGCTCATATTTAGCTTACTGTCCACTGTAACCGCCAGGTCCTTTTCTGCAGAGCTGCTGCTTATCCAGTCAGTTCCCAGCCAGTACCATTACATGGGATTGTTCTATCCTAAGTGCAGGACTTTGCACTTGTTCTTATAGAATTTCATGATATTTCTTCGGGTCCAATCCTCCAATGTGTTCAGGTCTCTCTGAATCCTAGCCCTACCCTCCAGTTTATCTATTAGTCCCCTCAGTTTTGTGCCATTTGCAAACTTGCTCAGGTGAACTCCATCCCATCTTCCGGATAATTAATGAAAATATTGAACAAACCAGCCCCCAAACTGATGCCCAGAGCACTGCACTTCATGTTAGCTACCAACTAGATGTTAAGCCATTTATTACTACCCTTTGAGCCCAACTATCCAGTTAGTTTTTTATCCACATTACAGTCCATTTGTCCAAACCATACTTTCTTAGCTTGCTCACAAGAATGTTGTGGGATACCGGATCAAAAAGCCTTGCTACAATGAGGGCTTACGGGGATTTCAGAGTAAAACCCAAAATTTAGCATTTTCCTGGAAAAACTGTGATTTGTCTGGAAAATGGCCTGAAACAGCAGGGGGAGGAGGGAGGGCAGGGAAAACAAGTAAAAAAACACCTGAAGCATGAAGAAGAAAGGCAGCAGAGGCCCAGAAACATTGTGGAAGCCCCACATGTTTCCAGGGGCAGCCTAATACAGCCTGCCAGGGCTCAGCCAATCAAGTTGTTCAATTCCTCATTTTGCTGGGGAGTTTAAAAGCCCTGCCCAGAGCCAAGCAAGTAAGTACCTCCTACCCTAGGGGCTGTGGGAATGGGCATGCTACGTCTCACCCCACAGCTGGGCATGGGGAACAAGGTTCCCCTGCCATAGGGGCTTGCCCCCACCCCACATGGCTTTCCTGAGGCCTACTTTGTTTTGATGCTATGCAGGAGAGGAGAGGAATTTTCCCCTCTCCTTATCTGCATGGTGGGGCAGAGCTGGTCTCAGGAGACCCATGCTCAGGAGACCCATGGTGGGGGAAAGCCCCTACAGCAGGGGCACCCTGCACCCCACACCGAGTCATGGGGCAAGAACGCAGCTTGGGTCTCCCAAGTCCCACTCTGTCCCACTGTGTAAAGAAGGGGAGGAGGAAATTCTACTCCTCTCCCATGCAACAGCAAAGCAAAGCAGGGCTCAGGAGACCCTGCACGAAACTGGGGGAGCACCTGCACTACACCTGGCTGTGGAGGCAGGCACCTGGCAGGGGGGAACCCTCCTCCCCCCTCCCTCCCACACTTTCCCCACTCACCCCACATCCAGCCAGCTAAGCAAAGCCTTGGCTGAGATGACATAGTGATGATATAGTTGGGGTTGGTCCTGCTTTGTGCAGGGAGTTGGACAAGATGACCTCCTTAGGTCCCTTCCAACCCTAAATTTCTATGATTGTATGTTTTCAGCATTTTGCACAGTGCAAGCTGAAAAGCTGAGCAAGAGCAGTGTTACGACGCCCCACATAGCAAAAAAAAATAATTCTGCCATGGATCGAGTGAAGCAGCTTCCTACAGGCACTCTTCATACAGATGGTGGCAAGCTCTTCCACTCCTTGTGCAGTGTGACTCTGGATCTGGTGAGGAAAAATAGTATCAACTGCCATTTAGATTCAGAAGTATGCCAGAAGAGAGAGGCTGCTGCAGAGGCTGAAGGACAGAGCAAGCAACAAACCACCATGTCCTTGATGTTCAAAAATCAGTCTGGCAAGGAGAGAGGCTAAATTTGCTCTGCTTAAGGCATTCACAGCTGCAAATATCCCTCTGCAGAAGCATGACCACCAAATCCTGAGACAGTATTTGCAGGACAATGTGCCAAATGGGGGAAGAATTTCAACACTAACAGGCTTCAGGAAGACTGTCTTCCACAGTTGATAGCTTCACACATGCAGTCCACAGAAGTTGCATTGGCAAAGTTCGACTCCATTTTCATTGTGGCTGATGAAGCCACAGATAGTCAAGAAAACTACATGCTGTGTATTTTATCTGTAGGTGGGAGTGACTTGCCTGTTTTTCAGACAGAACCAGTCTACCTCATGGCTGTCAGTTCTTCAACAGTTGCACAGGCAGTCATGAAAGCTGTTTTTACCTACCACTTAGACTTGAACAGTATATGGGCCTTCCTTTCTGACAATGCCAGGTACATGTGCAAGGCTTTCACTGATGGTTCCAGGAAGCGATGACCAGTTCTGTACATGTCACCTGCAATGCGCATATCCTGTCATTAATGGGTGACATCTGGTGCGCACAGTTCCATGATGTGGATGGTCTGGTGTTCTGCCTGAAGAAAGCCTTCAAACACTGTCCTGGCTGTAAACTCTGGTACAGGGACTTCATTGCCAATCAGTGTGAGGAAGCATGCTACTCTTCTTTTGCTACCAGAGCCTGTGCTCACCTGGTGGAATTCATGGCTCAGTGCCATCTAGTACCATGCCGAACACATCCAGTACCACTGGCAGTTTGTGGCCAAAGAGCTGGACATCGCACCAGGCATACAGTACATGCTTGAGTTAAGGTATCTTCTGGAAAACAGAGACATTAAAGAGCAGGTGGCCTTTGTGGCATAAAATGCCACAAAAATCATGGAGCTCCTCACCTGGTTTGAGGGCTGGCAGCCTTCCATCTACCAGACTCACAACAAAGTGATGGATTTACGAAGCTGGGTTGAAGTTGGACATCATTGCTCAAACTTTCCAAGCATTGATAAGAAAACCAGTGCAAAAAAGAGGTGTTTCAGGCAGTAGCTACTAAGCTGCACCAATATTACAGATACAATCCCTCCAACCCACCAAGGTTCAGGCAACTGGCTGCCTCATTCCTTAAGGCAGTACAATTTTTTGAGCCATACCAGGCGGCTCTGCTAAGCTTTGATGCCCAGCTGCTCAAGTCCATTCCTGAGTGGGGGAAACAGCATGAGCAGAAATATCCTAATTATGTAAGCTGTGTCAAAGAGTGCCAGCTGCTTGTGAATATAACTATATTCTGGAAGTCTTTCAGGGAGCAGTTCCCAGAGCTATACACTGGCAAAACAGTGCCTCACATTCCCCATGAATTCCATGGATGTGCAGCACCATCTTTATCTATGGCCAAGTGTTCACTCCACAAAGATAGGCTATGTTCCTAGGAAATGTCAATGGCTGCTCCATGCTCACTTTGAATTATTAACATGGTTTTGTAGTAGTGGGCTTTGCCTGAGGGTCAGTGTTCTGTAAAAGTTAGCACTCAATAAAAGTTGTTTAATCAAGTTTATTTATTATAGTTCCATTGAGTTCTAAGTGGTGAGCTTTACTTAAAATTTGTTGTTTAAAAAGTGGTGAGCTTTACTTAAAACAGCTGAAGAACAGCCTGTGTGCTGCTGTTCAGTCCTATGGTGGGCTCCCTCAACCATTCAGAGGTTTGGGAGAGGCCACCTTGAAAAATGCCCGAAATTGGCACCAATGAGCCTCCAGGGAGCCTGCTTTCCCCTGCCCCTAAGCCTGAATTCCAGTAGTTCCTAATTATGTCCACTGATCTCTCTGCATTCACAGGGCCAGTCATCTTGTCATAGAAGGCAATCAAGTCAACATCTTGCTTTGTAATCCTCTGCCACTTGCCAGGCAGGAGATTATTCTACTTTAAAGACTGGGTAGTTTTCCAACACTGCTGTGTTGGCTGGTTTCTAAAAGGCAGAACAGAGAGAGCTCCACTTCACTATTTAAAAGGACCCCACCCAATTCCCACACAATTGCCACTTCAAGTGAGAATGTGCAGCAGATAAGCAAAGAATCCCATCTACATGCAAAGAACTCAGGTGGTAAGAATAATAACAAGGATCCGGGGAAATATGCAGACACTAGTAAAAGAATGGCATTGCCTCTAAATAAGCTGTTTTGAATGTTGCCAGTGAGGTGCCTTTGAATGAAAAGATTTGAATCTTCTTGTGACAGTGATGGGGCAGCATTTGAAGGATGTCTTTTCTCATTTGCTTTACACTTGTAATATAATAGAGTGCCAGATGCCACCATTTAGTCATCCATGGTGGAGAAAGGGACCCATATGTTGCACACTGTATAATAAAGAAGAATGTTGCACATTGTATGATAAAGACTTAGCTGGAATCAGCTGTCTCCCTAGCACAGTAACACACAAATCTTTTAAGCCCTTTAAATAGTATTCTGAATGTAGGTGACCAGATCAGAAAATGATGGAGTTATGATCAGATATTTAGTTTAAATACTTATTCATCCAGCCCTGGATTTGAGCCATGTTGCTTGGGAATTGGCACAGTTTCTGTGGGAAACTCACACTCTGAATGCTTAATTAAGCTATCTCAAATGTGATTTGATTGACAGGGCTAGGGCACATTTCATAGTGGAGCACCAGGTCCACTCCACTCCTACTGAATTAATTCATACACAGCACTGCCTGGCTTTCTTGCAAGCATACCAACCTCTGGATCCTTTACTATTCATTCCATACAGGAAGAGCACAGACCAACTGCAGATGCTACCTCAGCCTGACAAAGGGTGTTTGTGCCCGAAAGCTTGCAAAGAAGAATGTTTTCCAGTTATTTGAGTTGGTCTAATAAGATATCAGATTTATGTAAAGAACATCTTCCTCTTCTATGAAGGTCTCATGAGCTCACCTCTTGTTTGAGTAATGGGGAGGGGCTGGGGGGTAGGGGGAGCTTGCATTTGCTGGGAATTCTCCTGCAAGAAGCTCTTTTGCTAGGTCAAATAAAACAAACGGCTGGTGAGAGTTCAACCACATTGTGATGAGAGTCCAATATAACTATGACCCACAATGAAATGGGACAGTCATGTAGGGGAGAAGCTATTGATTTTATCTTGATATTCAGCTACAGATCTTAGTGCAGATATTACAGTAAAATCTACCACGCTTAAAGCTCAGAAGGCACATTTCCCCTGCTCTTTGATCTGTGCTTCCTAACTGACCCTAATGGGAAGGGACCTACTATATTTGGGGTAGCTGCCCCCTGATTTGGCAGTCCAAGAGAGGCACTGGTCGCGGGAGCATGGCAGGCTCCTCTATGCCTGTGATTGGCAGAGGGGTCTTGGAAGTCCCACCTCTCCCCGGAGATTGACAGATGGCCAGTCACAGCCATGGGGGAGGTCCTATCACATGCTGCCACAAAAATCCTGCACCCACCCCAGCCTCTGTTCTTTAAGACACCAAGGCTTCCCACCCTTTTCTGTTTGCATTTCCTGCCCCCACCCCCACTCATTAGCCATTTTCATGCTTTTTAGCAGTCATCACGATTTTCGTGGTGAACGAGCTTTTTGGTGGGGGGCCTACCAACGTTGCGGTTTCAGCAAAAATTGCAACATTGTGATTTCAGTAGATCCCTACTAATAGGACTCTACTGGGATATATGAGACTAGGACAGAGCTCTCTTTTATGCTCAGCAATGCAGATGTCACAGTGAAGGGAGACTTTGGATTCTGTTACAGGGTATCTTTAAAACATTTTAAATCTGTGAACTGCTTTGCTATCACTAAGTTAGAAGAGTATCAGAGCGGACTCAGTTTAAGGCTTAATGTCCTGTCAGACCTGCACAACTGTGACTTGCCACTAGAGGGTCTCACAAGAATGGGCATGGACAGGAGCCGGGACTCTA
>NW_005841974.1:414788-434587 GCF_000455745.1 Alligator sinensis | reverse complement strand
CTTTCCCTGGGGTGGAAGAGGAGTGGGAAAGGTGGCATGTAGCTGGCTCAGAGGTGGAGAAAGGAGCATGTGGTCTGTGGCTTTCCTCCCTCCACAGCAGCAGGAGCACAGCCAGAGCTGAGGGTGGGAGGGGTGAAATCCTGAAAAACTGTTTGAAGAGTAGGGGCCTGGAGAGAAATAAAGAGAAAAGAGTGAAAGAAGAAAAAAAAAAAAAAAAGACATTCAAAAGCAAATTAAAATATAAAAAGCACAGGGCACAAGGCTGAGAACCAGCATGTTTGCTGCCTGGCACAGAGTATTCCAGGCAGAGCAGAGAACCAGGGGGTTTGTGCAGTCAGGCATGATGAAGTGGCTGGCTGGCATGGGGGAGGGGAGGCATAGCTATGGAGGGAGACCCCCTCAGCATCAGCCCACCTTGCCCTGTATAAATTCTTTCAGGTTATGTAAAGTATTGTTATTCAAGTGTATTTATTTGGAATTAAATAAAAGAACTGAAAAAAACCTCTCATATGTTAATGAATTGTCATTGGTGGTAGAGGGCTAGGCCCTGGGGATCCCCTAGCTGAGCCCCACCAGCTGGCCCTACATTAGCCTGCTCCAAGGAATCCTCTGGCAAGCCCGGGGAGGAAGGCGGGGAATGGACCTGGATCAGGTCAGAGATAGGAGAGTTATGCAGGTTGGAAGATGGTATGCTGAGGTGTCGGGAGGCTCTGCATTCCTGTCCTGGCTAGGGAGGGGGTAAGGGTGGGAGGGGACTGGCAAGCACCAGCTGCCTGCAACAAACTCTGCTGAGCTCCCTGCAGTCCTGTCCCAGGTAGTGGGGGGTTTAGAGGGGCCTCAGCTCCCCCTCTGCCTCCACCCCACATCCTTCACACTCTCATCCCAGCCTAGGAGAGAAGGGTATGGTAAGTGGAGCTCAGGAAGCTGGCTGTACACCAGCTACCTACAAAGAGCTGTGCCAAACCAGACCTTGGGCTCCCTTCCCCATCCCAGCCCCTTCACTCCATGCTTGGGGCTGCCTGTGTCTTTAAGCCAGGCACAAGGGGTGGAGAAATCTCAATTAAGCTCACTTTACCTAAGATTAATTGACATTTTTACATACCCCTAGCCCTTTTCCCCTGTTCCCCTGGCCAGGTAGGTGGTGGAGGTCAGCGGGGAGGGACAGCTTTCTCTGCAGGCCCCCCCCGTAAAGTCCAGTCTGAGTGAGGGGGGATATGGAAGGCTAGCAGGGTATGGGAGAGCAGGGAGGCATACTTACCATCACCTCAGCTAACCCCCCAGCAAGGTATGTGTGGGGGGTGAAGCTAGAGCTGCAGAGCGGCCAGACCAGACCATAGAGCAGCCAGATGGCGATACCATAATGCTGCTGCTTAACTTAAGGTTCTGAGAGCTTCTGCTCTCAGCACAGTGCTATCTAAGCAGGGAGGAAGACCAATGGATGTATGGAAAGGGGGAAAGGGGCTTGGAGAATAGGCAGTAGAAGGCCAAGGCTAAGGGGACTCAGCCCCGCCAAACACGGGCCAGCAGGTAGAGCTGCAAGGCAGCCCAGCTGGCGCCGGGGGGGGGGTGGGGGGGGGGGGGGGGTTGCAGCAGGGGTGGAGTGGGGCATGCACACAGCCAGGATTACAGCCTGGTGTGTGGATCACTGGCTGCCCAGCTGGGTGGTGGCACAATTAGAGCCCAGGCTATTTGTCCAGGGGCTTGGGGGGGCGGGTTCCCACTGCTGTGTGTACCCTGGGGGGGACCCAGGGGAAACATGCCCCTCTAATCTGTGAGCAGGGTGGAGGTGGCTCCAGCTGTGGGCTGTGCTTTGCATCCAGCTGTGGCTGCTTCCGTAGAGGCGTGATGCCACATGCCTGCTGCTGCTGGGCTGTGCTGTGCCCCTGCCTATCTGGTGGCAGGATGCATGTGGCATTATGTGGGATGTGGGTCCAGAGGCAGCTGCAGCTGGGCATAAAGCACAGCCTGCAGCAGTAGCCACCTCCACCCTGTGCATAGATTGCGGGGGGGGCATGTGCCCCCCGGGCCTCTGCTAGGGTGCAAACAGTCATGGAAGCCCACCCAGAGTGCCCCTAGATGAGCCGCCTGGGCTCTAATTGTCTCATCACCTGGCCCAGCCAGGGACCCACTCATCCCAGCCTCTGCCTGTGCCCTTCTCCCTCTCTTACTGTGGGAGCCTTGATTTTACCTGCCCACACACCCTTTCTCCCTCCTCCCACCCCTTCCCCCACAGACTTACCTGTTGGGCAAGGGATGAGGGGGCATTTTATCCCACTGCCTATGGCTAGGAGCTATGCATCTTGGGATTTTAGAGGACTGCAAATTAATCAGTTTATCTCCCAGGAGCTAGTAGACTGCTGCAGGCTTTCTGGAAGCAAGGGAAGTATGTGGAAGGATGGGCAGGGGTACAACCCCTGGGGAAAGGCACCTGATTAAGGATGGTGCCTGCAAAACTAAAGCCTTTCTTCTGGAAAGAAGGGAAAAATCTGAGGAACCAAGCTTGTCCAATGGGAAAGAGGAATATCTGACAAGGGAGGAAGTGACACCAGATCTGTCTCCACTTAAATCAGGAGGTAACAAAGCTAAAATGCTATAAGAGCAAAGTAAATGAGAGGAGAAAAGGGCATTTGGGATGGGGAAGAAACAATAGCAACAAACAGAAGCTCCAAGGAATGAGATGTCATCCCAGCCCACCCAACTGGGGAAGCTATGGGCTCAGGTAAGAGTCAGGCCGCACGGTCCAAGTGCAAAATCAAGCACTGTATTGGTGGGGTCCCCTCATCTCTATGTATTATTCAGTCCTAAAATGCTGACAGCATGTTGGGTTCTGTACGAAGGCCAAGAAGAGAGATGGTCTGTGCCATAGAGAACTTGTAGATTCCAATCCTGCAGTAGGTCTGCTCACACAGCCACAGCACCCATCCACTGAGGCCCGACTGCAGTCCAGCTTTTGCTCCATACAGAAAATAGTGACAAAAGTTGCTGCCAAATTCTACTGCTCTCCTTGGCTGGGACAGAATTTACACATAAACCAGTTTAAGTGATTGGAAACCAGTCCAGATTTGTAATACAACAGAAGTTCAGTGCAGATAAACAACTTTCAAAATGGTCAAAACTGGCTTAAGATAAACCTGGATGGATGTAGTATCAGACTTAACTGATTTAAGTTAAATTGGTTTATAGAAATTCTGTCCCAGATCCCCTCCAAATTTATGTTAATTCATAAATATTAACATAAATTCAAGCCAGTGATCCCAGGGTGCTTGGCACCTCCCTTGTAAACCCTCCCACACAGAGTGGGCAGGCTAGCATTGGCCCAGGCTGTCTGGTCCAGCTGAGCAGGGAGTTGTGCTCTAGCACCTCCTGCTTCTGGCCTGGGCCATTGTAGGCATGTGGCTGCATTTCCAGGGCCAAAAGTATCTTTTGACATCCCCCCTCTGAATTTAAATTGTGATTTATATGCTAAGTTATTTCAGTTATCAAATATGCTGTAATCATTCTCCGTCTCAAGAACTGAGCCTCACTACAGGAAGGGAAGAGGAAAATCATACTCTTTTATACCAGGGCCAACTGACCCTCCGGATATTATCCAGACCATTGCGGCTCTTTGGGGCCAGATCCAGACCTGGTAGTGGATTGAGCAGACATGCATCTACAATACAGCTCCATCTCTGAAATTTCATCAGTGGGCCCTGATTCCCCCTACACTCCACCCCCAAATTCCTGGCCCCAGAAAGAGCACCACAGGCCAGATGACATGACTCCATGGACTGGATCAGTCTTGCAGGTTGTATGTTGGACAACAGTGGTGATGTGTAGGTGCCCCCCTGAAAGTGCCGGTCGGGGAGTGGGGGCACCAGGAGGAGCGCCTCTGGCACTTCTGAGTTGGAGCGATTGGCCATGCCCCACCACCTTGGTTGGTGGAATTGGCCACAGGGGCTCTCCCCCCACCCCCAACGGTCACTGACTGGCTTCTGGGGGGGGGAAGTACCCCCCCTAAATCAGGAGGCACCAGTCACCCATGTTGGACAACCTTGCCTTATGAGCAGAGAAAGGTAGTTAGTTGTGTTAGTCTGAAGTCAGGCAGAAAGCAGAGTAGGTTTTCACATTACAGACTAGCTAAATCAGACAGAGGTATATACCATAAACTTTTGTAAGCTCATGCTCAGTTCATCAGGCCATGAAAGAACATGCATAGAGTTATAAAATGGAGAGAGTGATTTGAATACAAAAGACAGGAAGGAAGGAAGGAAGGAAGACAACAGGGGGAGGGGTCAAGCAGTGCTGGGAGACTTGCTACAATACTAACACTTGGACAAGGACAACAGAATCCCTCTAGTTGCCACCTACAGTCCTCATCTTTAGTACCTTGGACATATCATTAAATGACCTCGTACTCCTCCAGGAAAAGGACAACCATCTCAGTGTGGGCATGGAGGACAAGCCTATCCTGGCTTACAGGCAGCCTCCTCATCCTCAAACAACATCTCACAAGCAACAGGCTACCTAATTCCCACTTTCACTTTGGCACAGGCCTTGCAATGTACCCAGGGCCCTTGTCCACATAATGCATTACCTAGATACACCTCACAAAATGGCAGCAAAAATCTCCATTTTGCTAGCTTAATTGCATCTGAAGATACACGTTGACCTGGTTTTATTGTGGTAGATTTCCAATTATCATGGTAAATTAAACCACCTCCAATGTGTTTTATTTTTAGTGTGGGAAATTGTGCCAACAGGATTATTTTTATTGTGATAGTTTCTAAATGTGTATTCCAAGATACAGGCAAAACCAGGATTTTCCCTCTTCTGCCACTATTTGCCCACCAGGTGCCATTGGGTTCACTCAGAAATCCATGAAATTTCTGTTGCAATGCAGCCACTACACACCAAGTGGAATGGATGAAATCTTTATTGGTCAGGCAGTTCAAGGGTCAGGTTAATAAAAAATACTATTTGTTGGACTGAACAAAGTGCCACAGGAGACAAGAGCTTCCCCCCTGCTCTTTGCTGACAGCTGAAAGCCGAGCAGCCAAAAAAAATTCTTTCAGTCTTTGATTTAGTCAAATGTAGGCACCTTGCCTTCAGGGCACTGTTGGGGCAAGCACAAGCACACACTGCTGGGGCAGTTGGTCAGCGTTGGGGTTTGCCCACCCAGGGCACCATCATGGGTTCAGGGCACTGTTGGGAAAAGCACAAGCACACACCACTAGGGCACTGGTGGGACTTTGGGGGCCCCAGCAAGACCCCCACCCCGTTTGTAGGCATGAATGCCTTAGTTAATGTAGGGTGTCCTGACCTGCTCATCTCAAAGGGATAATGGCCAGTGATCAGCGGGCCAGTTCCTGGTGGCAGTGTGCACGCCTGGGGGGCAGTGGGGACCCGTGCCTCCCAGATGTATGTGGGGGTGGGAGCAGGGAGGGTGTGTGGTGTGGGCTTGTGCTCCCTACCATGCTGCTCTCCCCCAGGCCCTCCAGAGCATAGTGTGTGCAACCCAGTGCAGCAGTGCGCGGGGGACACTCATGAAAGCTGCCTGCTGCTGCAAGCTCCTGCAGGTGGGGACAGAAGCAAGAGGAACAAGTCTGCACTGTCCCCATGCACATTGGAGAAGTGTGGCCAGGGCAGCACGGAGCTTGCAGCAGCAAGCAGCTTTCCTGTGCAGCTCTGCTGTGCCTCGCCATGCCAGGTTGCTTACGCTGCAGTCTGGAGGGCAGCAGGGCGGGGAGCACAGTGTTTGCGACCTAGGGTTTGCAGCCAGCTGGGCACGCCAGCTGAGAGTGGGGTGGGTATGGTTTGCAGCCTCCCTGCTTCTGGCCAGAGTGCCTGGCCAGCTGCAAACCCCCCCTTCCAGCCGGAGAGTGCCCAAGCTGGCTGGGGGCTGAGGGAGCTGTGGGGGGAGAGGGGAGACTGCTTTTGCAGCTGGCTGGGCACTCCAGCTGGGAGCGGGGAGACTGCAACCCCCAGCCCCCCACCCCCAGCCAGAGTGCCCAGCCAGCTGAAAGCCTTCCCGCTCCCTCAGCCCCGAGCCAGCTTCCCCCGTAGCCTTACCTCACAACCCCACTTACCTCCAGCAAACAGAGTGAGCCTGAAGCAGCCTCTGGTAAGTGCGAGTGTCAGGCCCTGCCCTTCCCCCTCTCCCTTCCCCTCAGGACAGGGTTGGGGGTTTCCCCGCCCCTTTTGCAAATGGCTCTTGCAGGCTGGAACTCAGCCAGCCTGCAGAGCTCTTTGCAAAAAGGGGGAAATTCATGGGTTTCCCTTCGCAAAAGGAAAATCCATGTTTTCTCTGATAAAAATGGGAAAGCCATGGTTTTCTGTTTTTCCCATGGGAAACAGAAAACCTGGATCCCTGGTGATCAGTGACTATTCATTAAAGTTCTTTGAGTTAATAAATGTTCTAAGCCAAAGGCAAAGCCTCAGTAACACCCACGCTTGTGATCCCAATTAAGGGGTCCCTCCCTGGCTCCTCCACCCACCCAGTCTGAGATTACGTGCAAAATTGTAAAGGTGCAAAGGCAAATTTACCCTCCCCACGCTTTAGGGCACTAATGGTCCAAGCACACAACACTCAGTCAGTACACAGTGCTTGGGTACACAGCCCCTGGTATGACTTTGTGGTTCCCCCACCAAGTGGACCCTGAACCTTTTCCCAAGTGCCTCTTTGAAACCCCAAAATGAAGCTTCACCCAGCAGCTGACAATTTCTTCCAGGATTCAGATTAGTTGCTCCCCTGGCCCCCCAAAAGTTCCCCCAGTCATGCAAGGCAACGGTGCCCCTGCACCCTTCAGCACACTCATGGGGCAGACACACAGCACTTGAGCAGTCGCTGGACTTTCCTAGGTTACAGGTGCCAGCAGGAGACAGTATTCTCAGCCCTCACCCTGTTTCAGCGCACTTTTGGGGCAGGCATACAGTCCTGGGGCATTCTTGGGACTTTGCCCTATGTTCCTTTTTTGAACACACAAACCGGTGATTAACCCAAATTGCCCTCCTCACTCATATCCCCTTCCCCTGCCCACACACATTGCAATTCTCTCTTGAAATGCACCATCACATCATTACCAATGTTTTTTTGCAGCACACAAACAACTGTACCATACTGATCCAAAACTTTTAATAACAGAATTTAAAGTAACAACCATCAATCAATAATTCAATCAATCAATCAAATGAACAACAACGGTCATTAAATAATAGAGCAGTAAACAGCATTCCCTCATGGAATAATTGGAGACCATCTTGTTTTCACTTCTGTCACAAGAAGAATTTGAAATCTTTACAATGGGCCCTCAGTATTACTCTGCAGCTGGTTTCTGCGGAAGGAAGGAAGAATCAAAGGAATTGGGCTTTCTTCTCACCCTACATAATCGCATAACTTAGATTTGCACAACTCTTTTCAATTAAATACCTACCTAATCAATCACTGTCCTGATTGATAGTATTATTCCTCTGTCTGACTCATGGCATTGCATGTGGCAGGGTGAGGAACAGCTGGCAGGGGAAATGACACTGAGCAGTTAGCCCATTCATAAATCTCCCTTAAAAATCAGTGGCTTTTTGAGAAATACCCCACTAGTTGGAAACTTACCAACATCCGGCACTCTCACTCTTGGTCCCCAAATCCTGACTGGTGGCCACAGGACTCCAAATGGTGCAGTGCTATCAAGGGGGGAAGGGAGTGGGGGAGGAGGTGCAGGACCATGTACACAGTTGTGTGTACTAGAACTACTGTGGGTGGTGTTAACAGTAGCACCCTTTGAATGGGTAAGGGTGGAGGAGTGGGTGATCATGCCTGAGGCAGTGGCGAATGCATTCTGTTCATAACAGGGCTTGGGTAACTAAGGTTTTGGGGGCAGTTTGTCCTATTTGTCCACCCTGCTCAACTCCCTGTGTTGGAAGCCATGGTGTTGGTCTGTGGTTCTGTGGCTTGGCTGGTCTTTGTTCAGTTCTGCTGTGACATGGTGCTATTATGCTTGCTTTATAGTAATTTATCTAGGGTTTGTTCTACTGCCTTTGTAAAGGGATAATGGCTGGTCATTAGTGACCATTCATTAAAATCCTTTGAGATGAGAAGTGCCCTCAGCCATAAGGCATACTTCATGAGCAGGCCCCAAGCTGGCTGTCACTAGTCTTGTGATTCTGATTATGGGGTCCCTCCTTGTTTTCCCCCACCCAGCCTCAGATTAGGGGATTGCAACCCAGCGTGTTGCATCATTTCCATGTGGCTGTCTTGTGGTTCCCTTCCTGGCATCCCACACCATGCTCCTCTCTCCTCCTTCTAACTTTTTGCTCTTCTGGACACCCACACAGTCACCAAGACATGGAAGGCACAGCATGGGTCCCTACAACGTCAGCTGCTTAGCCAGCTGTCCACTCAGCACCCCTTTTCTGGAGCCTGGGCCCCTGACTGTGCTCCTCCCAGCACTGCACACTCTTTACTGGTCCAACAGTTCCTGGGATCCTGGGTTCGCTGCAGGTGAGGGCTGGCCAAGTCAGCCTTTCACATTTCCAGAAAAGAGCTCACCTTTGCCTCTACAGCACCCATTCCAGGGCTGGCCATCCAACCACTGAAACTGTATTCCTTGGATCAGCTGTCCCTCACCACCCCACCTTTTTTACAGTGCTGGCCCTGAATGGCCATGCACGCTTTTGCAACCTCTCAGTACCAACCAGGACTACCCAAGGATTGTCATACCCCAGGAGCTTTACAACCCATCTGTCATCCCTGCTTGGTTGACAGTTTAACAGTGTCCCCAGTGTTCTCACAGGCATTTCCCACATTGGTATAAGAGCTACCTCTGAGACTGAGCCCCAAGGAGTCTAATTCTACCCCTTCCCCTCACTCCTCCCCTCGTCCATGCTGTTGCTGCTTTGTGGTTTTTTGGGTTTCTTAAAGCACCTTCCTTTCCTGCTGCTTCACAAATAAATTGCAATTCATGATAGTACGCAAGTATACACCAAAGAAGAGGAGAATCATTCATCGTTTACATTAGTAATCTTTAATGATTTATTTACCATGTTACATAAAAATAAAAAAAAACCCAGTAGTTTCCATGTAAACATTTTTCAACCCCATTACTTCAGCGTATTGAAGACAGCATATTGTAGCAAATATAGTTTATTTCACCCACACCAGATTGTGCACCCCATGCCAGAAAAGACTGCTGAGGGAAGAAAGTTTGACAGACAGGCGCTTGCAGGACAAGGTGAAGGGTGGGCAAATAGTGCCTGGGAAAATTCTCAGCAGCCGTGGCCCCTGTGGCAGGCCAGTGGGGGGCGCTTCTGAGCTGAGCCACCCACCTCACTGTGTCTAGCAAAAGAACAAGCCTCGAGTGCCTCCCCTGGGGCACCTATGCCTGTTCGACCCCCTTCCTGGAGCACACCTACAAGCCTGGGGTACCGCTGCCACCACCTGGACTCAGGTTTTCAGGCCCTGTGCTGCCCAGGATACACAGACCCTGTACACCTAGGAGTTGCTAATCCCCAGCAGGATAAATCTGGGTGCTTCTTACAGTCTGAAGCATAGAAAGTAGCCTCCCTCAGTCAGCCGAGTAAAGGGAGCAAGAAGGCCTGCCCAATCCCTCTCAAGCATGTACAAGACTGGCTATAATGGATAGCTTTATTGGGTAGAGAAGGTAGGCATGGGGAGGGGTACAAGTCAGAGAAGTAGTAAAAGAATAACCCTGAGCAAACAGAAGCGGCTTGGTAGCCTTTTGATATGCTTCTAGAACAGTATTACTGGATAAATTTCAGGTAAGGTACTCACATGTTCATCTGGAGTCTAGAAGAGCTCCAGAGGCCATGTGCTTTCTTCATGTTCCCAAATATGTCTGCCTCTACTTTGTCACGGAGATGCTTTTTTATACACTTTTTGTGACCTCATCACTAATTTCCCACCAGAAGCAGAACAACTGGATGCTGACCGGTGCTTCCAAATGACATCACCTTCCCAGGTGAGGGGACTAGTCACATGACCTGCAGTGGTGGGGACTCTTAAAGAAAGAGGGCGCTCCCCCTTCCCTATGAAATTTGCAACCCTGTTACCTGGGAGATCAGGTGAATTCAAGAGCCTGAGTTTGTAACCAGAGGGTTTGGGCTGTAGCCCTACAGCAGTGAGACAGGCTGGCAGAGAGATTGATTTCTCCACAGCCCCAAGACCCAAACATGTGAGAGGTGACTGCAGTTCCAGGGAGGGTATCACTCTGTACAACTGCCTACAGACAAAGGAAAAGATGGAAGAGGCAACATCTTGTAAAGCTAAAGCTGACTAAGTTAAAGTGAATAAAGTTGCACATACTTTTCTGTTAAAAATATAAACTGTAGCATCTCTTAAAAGTTATTCATATTATTAATGCTTTACACAAGCCAACTGATATTAATCAAGGTTAGAGCACCCAAACAGGCAACGGAAGTATTACAGAATGCTTCCCCAATTATAATTACACACAGATTTCAATTAGATTTTCATTCAGATTATTATTATTAGAGGCAGATTATCATTAGAGGCGCATTACCACTGAGCTATTTTGATTATCATTTATCAATCAAGTGTAATTGAGATTGTTTAGAGAGAGATTGATGAAGAAACCCACGAGCACAACCACAATGGGTTGCTCTCCAGACTGCTCAGTGGGCTGTGGGGTAGAGGCCAGGGCATACTGGGGGAAAACAGGATATGGGAGAAGCCACAGACATCAGAGCCCTGAGCCTCTAATCTCTGAAAAATCCCTAAAAATCATAGGGGAGTGATAAAACCACATTGCCTTCACATCATTCTCTGTGGCAGGTAGAGGGTGCAGGGGAGAGATAAGTCCAGGCCAGGCCCACAGGGGCAAAACAGTGTTTTGGAAAAGCCTCAGGAGGCTTTACACAGAGGCCCAAAGAGATGTAATTCCCCCACCTCACACTTATGCTACAGGGAAAGGACCATGGGGACCAGCTTAGAAAGATATCTTCATATTATTAATGCTTGACACAAACCTATTGGTTTTAAATCAGTGTTACAAGACCCAACCAGCAAAAACAGCCAAACAACCAAATCTAGGAGAAGCCTCAGCAGGCTTGGCACACAGGCCCAAACATATACAATAACCTGCCTATCCCCCCACCCCCACTTATGCTACTGGCCAAGGACAAGGTGCACCAGCTAAATGTTATCTGTGACTATGCAGAAAGCTTAAATTACTCTTGCACATCACTTATTATTAGAGGTAGAGTATCATTAGAAGCACATTTCCACTGAGCAAATTTTGATTATCATTTAACAATTGAGTTTAATTGAGATTGATTAGAGAGAGATTGGTGAGGAAACCCATGAGCACACCCACACTTGGTCGCCCTCCAGACTGCACAGTGGGCATGGATTTGCAGGCCAGCGTATCCTTGGGGAAAACAGGATGTGGGAGAAGCCTCAGATGTCAGAGCCCTGAGCCCCTAACATCTGAAAAATCCCTAAAAGTCATAGGGGAGTGATAAGACCACATTGCCTTCACATCACTCTCTGTGGCAGGTGGAGTACACAGGGGAGGATCAGTGTTTTGGAAAAGCCTAAGGAGGCTTGGCACAGAGGCCCAAACACATGCAATTCCCCCACCACACACTTATGTTACAGGGAAAGGACTATGGGAACCAGCTTGGAAAGATATCTTTGTATTATTAATGCTTTACACAAGCCTATTGGTTTTAAACCAGCCTTACTGTACCCAAAAAGTGCCAGTTTAAAATGTAGGTGTCCCTAGAATTTACTGTGGAACAAAGCCAATAAGAGGAAACAGGCAGGTCTTGAAGTATTTAACAGAAATCTTCCCCAGTATTAGAGGCAGATTATCAATACAGGTAGATTATCATTGTGCTATTTCAATTATCAGTAGAGGCAGATTTGTATTATTATTGCTTTAAACAAGCCTATTGGTATTATTCAACCTTAGAGCACCAAAACAGTACTATTTTAAAATTGACAGGCCCCTAAAATTGAGAGTCCGTCCCTCCCCCTCTTTACGCCACAGACTGAGGAATAGAGGCAGCAGCTTGGAAATACTTCTTCATATTATTGATGCTTAACACAAGACTTTTGGTATTAATGAACATTAGAGCACCCAAACACACAAATCTGTGAAAAGCCTCAGCAGGCTTGGCACAGGGCACTGAACAAATAACAGCTCCCCACATGCAATCCCTCCCACTCTAATCACTTAATTGTGAGACGTATTCATATTATTAATGCTTTAAACAAGCATATTGCTATTAATTAACGTTGGAGCATGTTTTGCTCATACTTTAAAGATGGGAGCACCAGAAGCAATCTATTGCTATTAATTAACATTAGAGCACATTGCAATCATATTTTACAAATAGAAGGACCAGAAGAATAGGGGGACCAGAAGAAATCTGCTCATTCATCAGAGCTCAACTGAGATGTGTCACATGGAAGTGGTTGGATGCATGAAAGCCTTGTTGGGGGGCTTGCAGGATAAACTGAGGGGGAAGGTGACACTTTTTATGACCATCAGGAATAGAATGGTGATTGGCACACCAGCGAGGACCTGTAGATCCTGTCAGTTTTGTGTATTACTTCTTTGTGTTTCTTGCTTAATCTCACAAAGCACCCCAGTGACACTTCCCACAGACCGGTGAACTTGTTAGACGCTTTCCTGGATCCATTCTGTGCATTCATTCAGGCTCTTTATGATCCAATCAGTTTGCACATCGGTAGCCTGGTTGGTCCTCCTAATTGTTCTCAGGGGAAGGGGTAGCAATCAGAACTGGAATGTAACACAGAAGTGATTGAACAATAATCACTGCTTGAAAGGCATTACTTTGGCTGCAACATAATTTTCACAACGTTGGCAAAGCTGCCTGTGAGGTTTTCAGAGTGCCAACTCAAAACCGAATGAGAACCTAAAAAAGAGGAGACTAATAGTACCTCATTGCATGCTCTGCATTTTGACATCTAACATCACCCATGGCTTTTTAATGCCCTGCCAAAATCACACTAGCACCCCTGCCCAGTTCACCCCACACAAGACCCTCCGAAGTATTACAGCTTAGACAACATATCTTGTGGGGTGGTGGAGGTCCCCGATCTCTCCTCCTGGTGCTTGGAGCCCACACAGGACATCCCACTGCATGCACCACTGTGCTTTGAACTTGAGTTGCTGACAGCAGCCCCTGTGGCCAGTGTGGTGGGAGAGCTGCTGCCACTAGTGGAACATCTCAGGGGAGAGGATGTCCTTGTGCCAGTGGTTGTGGCTGTCCATCGTTCCAACACATCCATAAATTGATCCATGTATTGAGAGCTGACTATGTGCTTGACCAGTGTACCCATGAGCTGTGCCCTGATGACATCCCTACGGAATTTGGTGTGAAGTGATTTTTGCCTTGACATGGCACTGCTCTGGTGTTTTGTTGTAGCCATGGTCCACCATTCTGCTAGAAACATTGCAGTATACATGCCAGTTTGCTTTCGGGCTGATCACAAATTGGTGAAGCGCCTCTGGTTGGGCCAGTACATGCCCAAGGCTCTTAACTTCTTGGATGTTTCATGCTATTCTAGTCTTCTTTGCCACTGTCTGCTTGGTCTTATGATGTTCCTCAGCCATCTCTGTGCTGTGGGTCCACTCCCAAGTGTGCTGGGGCATCAATTTACAGAAATTCTTTTGGAAGAGCACAAAACACCTGCAGATGATCCCTTTGCCTGAACAAGAGTGTTTGTACCTGAAAGCTTGCAAAAAATAATTGTTTCTATTTTATTTGGTCTAATAAAAGATAGCTTATATTGGTCATTTTACCAGGCTGACTGTATTTGCTACATACTGAGCTTACAAGGACTATGGAGCATGCCTCTTGGCCAGTTTGATTTGTTTTTTGAGGATGGCTTATCCTAGAAGCCAATATACAATATGCCATTCAGTGAAAATGTAAATTGTGGCAGATAATGGGTGAGAAGCAGGTAGGGGTGGAGGGAGGGGAATGTTGACTTGTAGCTGGAGTCTTTGGGTAGAGGGGATACCTTTTATTAGACCGACTGAATAGTTGCAAAAAAAGTTGTTATTTGCAAGCTTTTGGACACCCACAATCTTCCTCAGGGAAAAAAAAAAATTGTCAAACTAGAGTCTACATGACCACTATACTAAAACATCATTCCTTTCATGTTCTTATACATTTATGTTCATGCATCTGAGTAATTTTTCTAAGGCAGTTGTTTTATTCAATTTTGTGTGTGGCAAAATTAAGTAGTTAATTTTAACATTGTGTGTTGTGCTTTATTTATTAATGCACTGTGCAAACATTTAACGGGTCTATTTATTAGTGCTTTTTGATACTTTCATGTTTATAATGGAGTATGGGGGGCCTCTAATTTTCTGTTTTCCCAGGGCCCCAATGAATCTTAATCCACTTCTGGTCACAGACTTGCTGCACGAGCCCTACAGCCAGAGGTGAAATTGCATCAGGTGTAGACAAACCCAAGATAGCTTTAATCTAGTTCACATCAGCATCCAGAACAGTGGAGCATAAGATCATGGCTGGAAGAAAACTCTTGAGATCATCTAGTTCAGCCCCCTGCTCAAGGCAGGATCTCAACCATCTGACTAAACAATCCCAACCAAGCGTCTGTCCATCCTGCTCTAGAAAGTTTCCAAGAATGGAGATTCAACAACTTCTCTAGATAATCTGTGTCAATGCTTAATCACCTGCATAGTCAGAAAGTTCTTCCTAGTCCCTAACCTAAATTTTCTTTGCTGCAGCTTGAGACTATTGCTCCTAGTCACGTTACCTACAGCCACAAGGAAAAGGCCGTCTCCGTCTTCTCCCTATAACTGCCTTTCTGGTATTTGAAGACTTATCACATTCCCCTCTCAGTCTTCTTTTCATCAGACTAAATAACTCTAATTCTTTCAGCTCTTCCTCATAAGTCTTGCTTCCCAGGCATTTTTGTCACTTTCCACTGAACTCACAACTTTCTCAAAGTATGGGGCCCAAAACTGGACACAGTACTCTGAGTGCCACCTCACCAGTGCTGAATAAAGAGGAGGAATCAGTTCCCTTGATTTGACAGGGACATTACTGTTAATACAATCCAGTATGCTGCTGGGCTTGTGTTTTGGTTTTTTTTGCAACACGTGCACATTGTTGGCTCATATACAGCTTATGGTCTGCTGTAACTCCCAGGTCCTTCTCTGCAGTACTGTACCCTTGCCAATCATTCCCTTCAACACAGATTCCTTGAGGACCTCCTTCATGATCTGTCAATTACTGAGGTCAGACTGACTGGTCTGTAATTCCTCAGATTCTCCTTTTTCTTTTTCTTAAAGATGGACACTATATTTTACAAACATCTGGGATCTCACACAAACTCCACAGCTTCTCAAAGTGGTTAGCTAATGGCTCTGAAATTACCTCAGCATGGCACCCTGTATGAGCATACCAGTGCTCCTGTGTATAGATTCAGCAGTCCATGCTGCTGTGCTCTCCCAGCTATTGATGCCTACACTACCTAGATTGATGCTAGTTCAGGTACGTATCTCCATGCTGCTGTCACACCTATTTTACCCCATGGGTTGTGGTGAAGGTAAAGACTGTAGAGCCTGAGGCACTCAAATGTTGTGGTGAGGAGAGTTGCAGGTACATAATGGATATCCAGGGAGAGGAAAGCATCATCTGAATACCCTCAGAAGTCCCTGCATGTTGTTTAATCATCCAGCCCCTTGCAGGAGGTGCTCATCACCACCATATGAAGGCCAGGAACCTTTTCAAATAGAGCTCTGACAGGCTGGACCAAGCACAGCCTTGTAAAGGCTTCCCAGTAAAGGCTAATGGCCTATTTGCCAGTGGCTTGAGGAAAGCCAATATGGATATCTGTGCTGTGTTGCCTTTGCAAACCCTGCTTCTTTGGGATTTTTGTGCTTCATTTGTCAAATGAGAGGTATCCCATTACCTCCCTATTGGCTACTATCACTATGTACTCAGATGCAGCTGCTGAGTCTGGTTTTGCCAGAGAAATGACTGCAAATTTCTGAGGTCAGTCATTCTACACTCTTCATTGTGGAGTAGCAGGGCATGCAAAGTATCTGGAGCATGAGATTTCATGGTCACAGGAAAATGCCTTGTTTTGAAGCCATGTGGCTATGGTCTCTTAGTCCTCTACAAGTGGAACTACGTTGCATAAGATGTCAGAAGGTCTCCCAGCCCTACTTTTTGGTTCTTGAAATGAATACAGTGCATTCCTGAGGATGTACCACAGCTTTCTGTGCAAGCCCCAAGACTGTGGAGGCAAATAAGGAAGAGATGTGCCTCCTGAGATGAAAGCAGAAAATTGAGGGGTCATTACTACCTACTACCAGCTTAGTTTACAGAAAGAGCTGGCTCCCTCCATAGTGGCAACGTGAAAAGTGAGGGAATGGACACTTGGGGTGCTTATACATGCCATAGCATTTAATCCTCGTTAATTTAATGAGCTTGAAAAGTTTTAACTTGGGTCATTTTGGTGCATCACATTTGTGTTTGCACACCACGGGTTTTCAAAAGAATTAAGTCCCATGTGTAATTCCCTGCAAATTCCAGCAGGGGGAGGCAAATACCAGTCTATCCCCAGTAATGTCTTTCTTAATGAATTATAGCAGGAGGTGCATGTTTGCTGGTAAACCAGCCTCCACAGTCTCTTCCCCCTCCACCCCACCACCAGGAGTGTCATGCTAAACTTTCCACCACCCTCCATGCCAGGCCGTGCTTACCCCAAAACCCTGCCACTTTTACCTGCCTAGGTTTGATCTGGTCTCCCAGTAGGTGATCCTGTAGTGATCCTGATCTCAAGCAGTGTGAATCATCCCCTTCCCTCCCTTTCCCCATGTTACAAAATAATGAAAACGAATATATGCATTTTTTTCCTTTGATATTTTCTTTTGATACCGGGATTTCCTGGTATCAGACTTAGAGTCCTTGGTGCATATTTGCAGTCCAGGGAACATTTTTTCATTCATGGCATGCCTCCTGCAGCATCTGAAACTGCCTTGAGATGCCAGAACAGGCACTTCCTCATTTGTGTGAATGCAGTTTATGAGTGCAATTCTGCCTAGTTATCCTGTGAATGCAAACTGAGTAACAGAAACATCTCTCAAATTGAAGCCATATAAACAAAATAAGCAAGATTAATTAGATTTGATTCTCCCCTGAATCCCCTTTTGAGCCACATATAATGATGCAGATACTGCAAAAAAAATGACTTGCTATGACCAATACTATTTTTAGCAGAAACTGGTACCCTAGTGAAAGAAGGAGTTGTACTGAGGTCAAAGTTGTCATCTACTGGATTGACAGGTATTATGAGGAAGGTGATGCGGGGTGGGGGTGGGGGGCTCATGCTTTTCTTGGGGGTAATGCATTAAATATAGGAGAGATTTGAAACTTGGAATCAGCAGAGATGCAGAAGCAGACAATAAAACTGCCCAAAACTGACATAACTTCAGATCTTTTCCATTGAATCAGATAATGTTGTACTGTCTTTGTAACATTGAAACACACTGGTGTTACTGTAATAGGGTAGGAGGGCCCTATAAAAGCAGGTTGTGCTAGGTCAGAGAATGGAACTGGTCAAGACTGTAAAAAATAGAGTCTGGGAGTTGTGAGACCTGACTGAGCAGGGAGAGGCTCCCAGGGGAGAAAGACTAGCAGAAACCAGAAATTAAGAGAGAATCTTGAAAGGGTTACAGACCATCTCTCATGGTACAGAGACAGCAAGATCATCCAACTGCCAAAGACGGGTCTGCAGGAAAGGACCAGAGGCAAGGAGGAGTCTGAAGGAGTATATCTTCTCCACTTGCTAGAGGGTTTCTGGACAGGAACCCAGGAGGAGGCCCCTGGTTCCCCTATGGTACCATGAGGGGGAGACCATTTGTTGATTTCCTTGTACTTAGCTGTGCTTCCAGGAGGAGGAGGAGGCTGATACTTTAGCCTTGGATGGATGGCAATGGCTAGTGATATCCATAGGAGGACAGAGGTCCTCTTTTAACAAGTGAGGGAAAGCCTGGGGTACTGCCCTGAAGAAGTGATTGTGTCTGAGGGGCAGGAAGGCTTTTAATTACTTATGCAGGGGATGGAGTCACATCAGAGATAAATCAAGACATAGGTTTTTTCATTCCCAAGAGTCATACGTCTTTAATACATTTATTTTGGTCTTCCCTTTCCTCCCTATCATTTTCTCTAAAACCCATGTGTTTAGTAATACCTATGTCAAATCCACAGTTCATTTTCCTACTTAAGAGAGAGGCTTCTGAATAGGCTCAGGGCCACCAACAGCTGAGGTGGTACTGTAATGAGAAGGGCAATTGCTATCTGCTAGTGGCTGGGCTATACCAAGCACTAGGAATCAGCTACTGCTGGTTACAGGAGATGTCAGTAGTGCTGGTTAAAGAGGTCTGTTTTTCTGGATGGAAGCACCTGGATTTGAGTCCTGGGTCTTCAGGGGAGTATTTCATTTAGTCTGAGTCTGTCACTGTCAACACATGGGTATAGATTCGTAGATTCATAGAGTTGAAAGGGACCTCAGTGGGACATCTAGTCTGACCCCCTGCCCCTGGCAGGCAAGAAAAGAAACACCAACCCTGGGGTCATGTGATCCCAGCCAGGTGCCTGTCCAGTCTCTTCTTGAAGACCCCCAAGGATGGGGCGAGGACTACCTCCCTTGGGAGCCCATTCCAGATCCTGGCAACCCTGACCATGAAGAACTTTTTCTTACTGTCCAGCCTGAACCTTCTCTCTAGTAGTTTATAGCCATTGTTCCTTGTTGTTCCAGGGGGTACCCTGGTGAACAGATCGTCACCTACTTCATGTTGTGCTCCCCTTATGAACTTGTACGCTGCCAGAAGGTCCCCTCTCAGCCTTCTCTTGGAGAGGCTGAAGAGGTTAAGGTCCCTTAGCCTTTCCTCGTAGGGTCTTCCCTGCAGGCCTCTAATCAGGCGAGTGGCTCTTCTTTGGACCCTCTCCAGGTTGTCTGCATCACGATTGAACTGTGGCATCCAGAACTGGACATAGTACTCCAGCTGCAGACTGACCAGTGCCTCATAGAGGGGGAGAATCACTTCCCTGGACCTGTTTATGAAGCACCTATGGATACACGACAAGGTGCGATTGGCTCTGCCAACTGCTTCATCACATTGGCGACTCATGTTCATCCTGGAGTCAACAGTGACTCCAAGATCTTTTTCTGCCTCAGTGGAGCTGAGAAATTTGCCCCCCAGTCTGTAGGTATGATGGCAGTTCTTCCTCCCTAGAAGCAGCACCTTGCACTTGTCCTTATTGAATTGCATCCTGTTGCTCTCTGCCCACTTCCCCAGCCCATCTAGGATGGCCTGGATCTAGTTCCTCCTCTACAGGGTGTTAGCTGCACCCCAGATTTTGTGTCGTCCGTAAATTTGGACAGGGTGCTTCCAACCCCCTCATGCAGATCACTGATGAAGATGTTGAACAGCACCAGCCCCAGAAGTGGCGCCCTGAGGGACTCCACTGCACACATCTTTCCAGGTTGACACCAACCCGTCCACTACTACCCTCTGAGTACGACCCTTGAGTCAATTTGCTACCCAGTCTACTGTGTAATCATCCAAGGCAAATCCCCTTAGTTTATTCATAAGGATGGTATGGGATACCTTGTCAAAGGTATGTTACAGGACATTTTCTCTGCCAAATGGGATTGGTGTTTCTCCCTGGAGCTCTAGGTGTTGGCTGTTGTGGCCACTCAGAAAACTGCCTGGCAATGCATGTATCTATGGGGCAGTGCAAAGCTCCCAGCTAGTGTGCAGGCTGAC
>NW_005841974.1:398412-414757 GCF_000455745.1 Alligator sinensis | reverse complement strand
GGGAGTGCCTACCCACCCCCCGGGGGGGGCGGGGGGGGGGGGGGGGGGGGGGGGGGTTGGCCACTCTACTTTGTCCTGAACCACAGAAATGGGAGACACAGCACAGAGATTCTCACATGTGGGGCTCCCCTCCACCAAGAAATGTTAGTAACACGTGAGGAAATACCATTTCCCTCATTTGAAGAACTTTGTGCTCCTTAACTAAGGAGGTCTGGGGTAGGGAAATGAGGCAGGGAGGCAAAGTTAGGATGGAACTGATCTCTGTATGAGGACCAGTAGGTTGGTGCAGAGCTGTGATCAATCAACTCCTCAGTTTGGTGGTTGCATCAAAAAAATTAAATAAAGTAAAATGATGATAATTTCAGGTCAACAAGAAAAAAAAAGTATTTTTGGTTTTCTGTCTGAAATGGGACCGAAGGAGAGGGAGGTATTAATTTAGCATAAAAGGAAATATTTTGTTCACCCCCAGATGAAAACATCCCTATTTAATTTTTTAAAATAAACTGGCAATGTTCAAAATGAAAAAAAAAAAAGTAATGAAATTTTGTTTGGAAACTGTTGAGATAAATGTTTTAACTTTTCTAAATGTTTTAACCCTTTTTTTTTCTAGCTGAAACTCTTTTGTAGTGTTGGCAATAGCTTTACCCCCATGAAACATCCATTTTTCTGAGTAAAGAAAAAATGCCAAAAAGCATTTGCCCAGCTCTAAGATGGGGCTCCTGGGTCTCAGTCAAATGCACAGGCCACTAGACTTCTCCCCTTATTTACTGATGTTCACAACACAAGCACCCTGCTAAGAGGGCAGAACAACAGTGCAGAAGATAAAAAGCAGAGAAAGTGAGAATAACACATGGCAGTTTCACCATCAACTCCCTGCTGCATCTCCACAAAAGTAACGGTGAGATTATATTTTGCTCCACTGCAATGGCAGCTTTCCAACAGCTCCAAATGCAGATGCTTCTTTGGCATGGAGAAAGGTACAGTTATAGAAACTTGATTTTAACCTTTAATTGAGGCTGACAAATTTACTTCCTTGCACATTCACAATCATTAATACTTAATTAATTAAATGATTTTAAATTCCATCAATCTCCTCTATTAAGAATTGAGACAATCAGTAATTAATTGGAAGACTTAGCGAGAAAGGGATTAAATCGAATCATTCTCTTCAAATACATGATGGATTTGCTTTCTTGAAATTAGAGAACTGCTTAAACAAAGGCCATGCACACAATATAAGCACAGCCAGGAATGGGACAGAAGTCCAGGAGCAGGGAGTAAGGATTCAAGGCCAGGCTGGGATTGTGTGGGATGTCTACATGTGAAATTAATTCAAAGCAATAAACTCTAACATTTGCACCAGTGTTAATTGCTCCTGGATGCACTGTTTGAATGTGCACCTGGGACTGAAGCATGTTGAGCTGTGTTGGAGCACCCCTTTCTGATAGGGGGCCCAAGGGTTCAGCCTGCCAGCCTGGGGCTGCCAGACCTGGCTCAATTTGTTGAGGAGGGGCTGGCTGTGGTACAAGGGTGCTCCTGTGCAAAGCTAGCTGGGAGGCAGCTCCCACACTGAATCACCCTCATGCTGCAGCCAGCTGCATCAGTGTCTACATTTGCAATGCTGCAGAGTAAAAAAAACCCTGTATAGTATTTGTATTTCCAAGTACTACTCTGCTGTGGCACTTTTTAGTTTAGTCCAGCCTAATAGCCCTGCATGGGTAGACACTGAGAACTTTACTGTGGAGCTAATTAGGCAACTCCACAGTAAACTTCTTGTGTAGATGTGCCCTGTATATGCCATAATGGCTGTGCTGTTAGTTCTTATAACCTAAGCCCTAGTTTTTATAACCTAATCCCTATAGTCTTTCTCCCATGGCTAAGTAATTGCCCTTCATATTTTACTCTTAGCGCTATGATTCAAAGCAAATGCAAATATGGCTATCTCAGCATCTACAGACTTTTTAAAGTCATTTCATCTTTAAGTGTGGTTTTCAGAGGTACTGAACAAAGGGATAGATTCAGAGAGCTGAAGAGAGACAGAGAGAGTGTTCAGGCCAACTTGAGCAACATCATCCAGTCCTAAGCACAGCAGTTCCTGCTATCCCAGCTCTGGAGAAGACATGCAGACAATGGGATGGTCCCAGCTCAGAGCTCAAGGACTGCTATGTTGATGTGTCCTACATCACAGCTTCCATACTACAAGTCCAGACTTTTATTCTGCCCTCCAGCTCTCTTGGCTGGTCCTGTCTTGTGCCACACTCTTTACAGCCCACAAACACCTGTAAGTACCTCATTTCTCACACGCAGAAGCCTGTTGCCCTGGCCTCAGACAGGAGAGTGTAGCTAAACCTCCCTCTGGCTGAATTCGAGTGCTATCTCCACTCTCTCTTCCTTAATATTGTTTCCTGACTCACCCTGGCAAACCTGCTCTGAGGAGTAAACTGAGTGTGTTGGCTCCTTGCAAAGCTGCTTGCAAGGCCATGTGTCCTTCACATGGCAGGCAGGGCATGGCAAGGGTTTCTGAGCATGCAGACCTGTGCACAGACCCAACAGAAATGCTATTGTGAAGTGAGTGGCAAAGAGGCAATCAAGCCTCTCTTTTTAGTGGTCCCCATTACCCAGTAGGTACAGAACATTCATTTCTGCACCCTGAACAGCCAGCTTACACTTCTTAGGTGCTACTGGGAGAACACAGGCTGGAGTGCTGAGAGGTTCCTAAAACCTGCTACCAGAAATCACAGACAGGTCTGACTTGGAAAGCACCTCCTCTCCTTTGGCCACCTCCACTTGGCACCCACAGAGTCTTGCCAAAGATGAGTTGTTTATGAGGAGAACCTGCTTTGGTTAACCATACTCATGACCTCTGACCCCGAGGAACAATCCTGGTTCCTGCAGACTTAAAGCAGTGAAGAAGATCTGCAATTCACAGCCACTGCTCATTGGAATTAACTCCTTCTGTAGAGCAAGCAAGGTGGTCCTGCAAAGGCCACCCCAAACTCTCTCCCTTCAGCATCACGGTCAAATTGTTTCAGGTGCCAGACCGATGGGGTAATTGGCCTATTTCTAGTTCTGCCACAAATTTGATGCAAGACCCTGGGCAAATCACATGTTTGCACATCTGTAAAGTAGGGAGGGTATATCCCTTCCTCACAAAGGTGTTAGAAGGCCAGCACAACACCTGTAAAGCACATTGCAATCTCCATGGGTCCAGAGGTGCATGTAGATAAGCTCATGCATGATATCTGTGACTGGGTAGACACCTGCATATCTCCCTTAGACAAGCAGAATAAGGAGTGTATGTGCTGACCTTGGAGGACCCCAGTGAACAGACAGGATGTGGTCCAACTTCAGACTGTGATCAGCTGAGGGGAATTCAAATTCTCTGGGTTTCAGAAGCTTCTGTATGCTGTGAGTGCAAGTCTTGGGTATATATGCATTTGCTCCAAATGAAATCATGAGCAGAAATCTATGTTCTTTAATGGGACATCAAATAACATCTACTTAATAGAATTTCAATTCCAGACAGTGTTAGTACTTGTAACATACTTAAAAGCTTCACACACACACAGTTTGCCATCATTGTTGTCACCATTGCCTAGTTAATGATGCTGGAATTTCTCTATTTACTGTCTCATTTTGCAAACAGTGCTGTGTTCAGTGCAATACATCTGTTCCTTCCCATTTGCTCCCTTCATGGAAGCACCAGAAGCGTTGTTTTCCTTACAGAGAATTACCCTGCCTGTCCCATCCATGGGTGACTGGTGTGGCCTTAGTCAGGTGGGGCACATACCCCCACAGCGACCAGTCAGCGACTGGGTGGGGTGTCCCCACTGACAATCTCGCTGACTGGGGGTGGGAGGGTGGGCTGCTCCCACTCCCCAGCTGGTGCTTGCGAGGTGGGGAGGGGGCACTGGTGCTCCTGCTTGTCCCCACTGCCTGTCGCCTAAGCAGTCATGGCTGGTCAGGGGGTGCATCATAGCTCTGAGGGTGTATGTGCACCATGTTGCCACTGGTTCCATCACTTCAAGGCCCTCATAGTGGGCTTGGCCATCTCCTGTTGCCTTGACCACTACACAGGAAACATAGCTGTTGCCTTAGCAACTTTTGCAAATGCATAAAAGTTGATCTTGTGAGCCCTATGGTGCTGGATTTTCATGCAGTAGGCTGGGGAGATAACTGCAAGAAAAGCACGTGCCTCAGAATTTGAAGTTCACAGTTTCTAGCACTGAGCTCCACTTCTGATTGGCTTTGGCACATGTCGTTCTTGTCAAACCAGACAAGATTTTAACCTAGGAGGGAAAAATATAAAAGTCCAAGCCTTCCTAGCAACCCTGTATTAACTCCATGATACCAGGTACTGGAATGCAAGCTGATTAGTCACACTTCTCATAGATTGTGTGATTCTGAACTCCAGAAGGCAGGGTAGATTTGCACCTTATAAACTAACTAAATCAGAGATGTGTAGCATAAGTTTTCATGACTGTGAGCTAAGGCCTTTCCCGGATGTCTAACTACAGAAGGGCTGAATTTGTCATCAGCTTTGCACAAAGAAAACAATACAGCCACTCTTCTTGCCTCTGTGTTGCCAGTTTTCTCCCAACTGCTTCAGAGACAGAACTTCAAAATGCATGGGTATCCAGATTTGGGGAGAGCCTGCAGTTCTCCACCCAGCATCAGGACACCCTGTTACAAATTTCTATGAGTCTTGAAATGGTACCTTCCTAGAATGCCCCATCCCATGAACATATTATGAAAATGCCTTAGCACACAGAACTAACTCAGGAATGGACTAGTACACTAGCTTTTAACATAGCTTGTTTGTATTTTTTCCACTGCTGCATACCACCTCAAAAGGGTTGGGCAGGCTACAGGGCACAGCAAACCTTGCCAAGACCCAGACTCATCAGCAAAGCAAATCAGAAAACAAAATGAAGAATCAATGGTTGTTGCCACTATGTCCCAAATATCACAGGACAAAGGTGAAAATGTGAGCAAGAAATTCCAGAGAAAGGCATCTGACCAAACTGGGTACTTTTGGCACTAGAAATCTTGATGGGTGAACTCAGAGTGATTGGGGACACACAATAGGAGATGATACCCTCCTTCAACCCTTTTCTATTAACCTTCCTGAAGCCCTTGCCAAATGCAAGAAAAGGGATTGTGATAGCCAGCCACTAGTACCCCTCCAGTAACTCTCTTGGGTAACATTATGAATTATTTTAAGCTGGATTCAGAGGCACATAGCTCTTTGAATCTCACTTACAATTTATCTCTGTGCCTTGAGAGACCACTGTCATTGGAATGCATTGGCCACAGTTTGGGGTGCCATTGGCCACAGATAGCCTTGTGGGTTTTTTTTGCATTCTATAACTCTGGGCACCAGAGACAATCCCAGCAGGGCATGGGGCCCAGGGCAAAGCAGGCTGCATGGGGCACCCCTCCCTGTCCCACGGTGCACTTATGCCAGGGAGTGAAAGCCCCAGCACACTGGATGTGGTGGGATGGGTGGTGGCCGGAACAAACAAAGAGCTGTCCAACCTACTGGGCAGATGGGAAGGTAAGCTAAACTGCAACCGTGGCCTCTCTGTCCGGCTCTGCAGGGCACCCTGATTCACCCCTGCCCCCAAGTTGGCCCTGCTGGGTACGATGCTACCAGTGCCCTCACCTGAAGAGTAGGATCCTGGGGTACCTGGTGGCCCTGCTCAGCTACCTGAGTAGCTGCTACATGGTCCCCGAGTGGAAAGCCTCCTCTTACAATCAAACAACCTTGCAGATAGTTATAAAACTATTTACAGGATTTAATTATTTACAAGGTAACGTATAACCAATGCAAACAAATGTTACACTGCATGACCTGGCAACGGTGGCTTAAGGGTTAATGCTTCTTGGATACACATTACACTAGGGAAAGGGATAGAAAATACCCATGATAAATAAGAAACCAATAAATAAATACATTGATACTCCAACTAATAAACCATCAAGAACTTATTTAAACGGTCTATAAATTGTACACTGTGTACTGAGGACCCTGTGTGCACTGCCCCTGGCTGGGTGTCTCAGAGAGCAGGACTGGGTCTGTGTCCCTGCCACAGGAGCCGTGAGCAGGTCCCTGCAGCTCACATCCCTCGCATAAACTCATCAGATCGTAGTCCCATTTTCCTGCTTTTCTTAGAGTAATTTACCATTCTTGAGGCAGCATTTCTTCATAGCTGATGCTCTCTGTCCCATGCAAACATTACAAGGGGTTGAGTCTCTGAGGCACGCTAGAGCAGTATTAAACAATATTTCTCCATCTTCCAACCTGTTGCATAATTTAAACCTCTTAAATCTGTATTGCCAAGTTGGCAGAAATTGCCAGTTTAGTATGCATTTCATCGTCTCTAACGTACTGTATATGGGATGTAACAAGTAGCAATAGCGCCTGGGTAAGTAATGTTATCTGATCCCCCTCATTTCATGCAGAGTGGCTGGAACAATGCTGCAGGCATTTCCAAGCTGAGAGATGATGTCTGCTATAAAATTCAGACTAAAAGAAAATTCTAAGGAGGTGATTTGAGGAGGAAGCTAAGTGCAGCCACCTGCCTCTGCATTTCTAAAGGGTAAAGCAAAGAAAGGCCTTTTTATTGTGATTAATGGAGCCACTTACAATGGAGGGACTGTATCATTTCTAAGTCACAGTGTCCAGCCTCTTCAGGAGAGTTGGCTAATGAAACCAGTTTTGGGGAAGTGTGTGCTCTTGCTTCCACTGACAGAGAGAGATGGGGGAGCATACTTCCAGCCTGCCCTCAAGTTTCAGAGCTCAAATTTCATCCAGCCCTTAAAATTCAGAATGAAGCATCTATCAAAATGAGAGCTGCTCCTGGCTAGCACTTGTGCAACCCACCAAAAGAAACAGACCCCTGCAACCTGCACAAGTGCAGGGCAGTGCTTCATTCACAATTCAGATTCTGAGCAAATGCAGCAGCTTCATGGAATTTGCTTTGCAGAGCGGTGGAGAGTTTCCCAAGAGGCAAACTGCAAGCTGCTGTCCCCAGCACAGTCTGACTGCTTTCCCTCTTTTCCCACAGGCTGCCATTGCACAGAGGAGCATTGGTTCTAGCAATGGCTTTAAAAGCTTTTGGTTTTTCAGGGGAAAAAATAATATTATTCATTAACCATGTAATTGCCATAGCAACTTCTTTTCCATGATATGGAGCCCCCTTTCCATAAATTGCTGTGTTAGAATGAAACACAGGTCAGCTCTGCTGCACTCCTTGAATGGTTGCCATGAATAAAGGTGCTTCCCACTGTTCATTTGAAGTCCGACCCATTACAGAGAGACTCTGGTCTATGTATGTTGTGCAGTCAGCTCTGAGTCTCTTTTGAAACAGGATAGTCTGATAGTTTATGGGCGCTTATGGGATACTCCTCTGACTTGGCTGAGAATTTTTCTGCCACATCAGTTCTGCAGCAAAACTATATTGGTATGTGGAGTGGGATTCAGAGAGATTCAGAGAGTATGACAGAGAGCTGGGAACAGGGCCCCAGACTTCTGCATCAAAACAGCCTTACCTGGGGCACCACCTGGGTCACTGCTTGGGCTTCAGCACTCACTGCTGAAGAACTTGGACAGCTCCTCTAGGTGCAAAGATGCTGGGTGCTGATAGAGGCTCCTTCATCACGTGTGAACAGCACAGATCAGAGGTCTTCACACAGCAATTCCCACTTCCAACTGAGTAGCTTATGATGTGATTCAGCTTGAAGAAACCCTTGCTCCAAGTATTTCAAATGACAGAGTCCACCATACTCCCAAATAAGTTTGTTTAAATATTTAATTAACCATGTGAACATGAAAGGGGTAAGTCTACACCAGAGGGCCCTGCAATGAAGCACAGCATGCTCATGCCACACACCCTACACACCACAAAGGATGTAATACAGCTGCCATAGCATAATGCTGACCATGTACCAATAAGTGTTCTGTCACTAAAACACCTACGGACCCTAACTCCACAGTCAATTTAGTCAGATAACCACAGTAGGAACACTGAGACTGAATGAGATTTGAAGCACAGTATAAATATCCTGGAAGCTTTTTCAGAACATCCTTGATTTTCAATTTCTTCCCTCTCCAGAGTGCTTCATAAATTACAGGTTAGATTTTGGGACACTGGCCAGGTCTACACTAGAAAAGGCTTGCTGGCATTGCTGTACTGGGAAAGCCTTCTAGTGTAAACACAACTTGTAATAGCAAAAGACAGCATTTTCTAGTGTAGCTTATCCTGATTCAGCAAGCAAATTAAACTATTATCAACAAAAGTACTTTTATGTTGGTAGGTGTGTTTTTGGCTGGGATAGAAATATTACAAAAACAACTCATAAAAAACCCCTACAACATTTGTTTAACTAACTATAACACTATGATATGATATGATACAGTACTTTAGAACAGTGGGGGCCAAACTTTTTGGCAGGTGAGCTACAAATTAGTCCCACATCCCCCTTGGGTGCCACTCCAATCCCCTTCTCCTACCCAATCTGATGCTTTTTCTGGTTTTTGCCCTGGGCTTCTTGCCCAGTCTACTAGGCTTTGAGTTCTTCTTTCTACCCTATCTGCCACACGTTTCCTATCCCCTCACCAGTCTACAGAATGCCACACACAGAGGCTGACTGTGCCACTTATGTCATCTGTACCATAAAATGCCCATCACTTCTTTAGATAATATTAATGGAGGTGAATCCAGGCTTTTCACAGAAAACTGGTTATGACTGTCATTGTAGCATTGCTACTGCAGCTCTGGAGTGGCTGCTCAAATCACTTGTTAATGAACCACAGCATCCCTTAGTGTGTGAATCAAGTGGAAAGGTAAAGACAATCCAAGGAACAGCCAGATGATAAAACACCCTATTACTGCTGGTGATGGAGGCACCTGTCTGAGTGTTTAAACAATTTTGGTAGCATCTCATTAAACAAAGGATCACAGTAAAGACTGCAATGAAGAATGACAGCAGTCACAGAGTTCATGCATGGCAAAAATTAAAGGAACTGAACCAGTGGCCTGGTTTTAAGAGGTGCTGAGCAATCTGTAGCTTATATTGACTGAAATGGGTGCTGCAGTTGCTCCAGCACCCCTAAAAGCCTAACTGTGGCTAACGTCTGTGGTTTACAGAAATGGAAGTGGTGGTGGCTCTGTCTGAGGAGAAACACAATACAAATGAGGAGTTTTTTTAAAGCTATTCAAATCTGTTTTAAGAGAAGTAATATCACTATACTTGTAACACCCACACATACTTGTGCTGTGTATGGCAGTGTGTGCGCCTTTGGTTTGACATATATTGTGGGGTCTTGTTTTCCTATATTTACATTTTTGTTTTTCTTTGTTTTCCTTTTCTCTTCTGGCCTGTTGCTGAAGAGAAAACATGCAGTCTGGCCATGTGGGCAGGATGGCTCCTGTTGTTCTTGCCATGTGCTCTGCACAGGGAGAGCTGGGGACTTGTATTTGGGTGAGACATGTAAAATCCTAGGGCCTAATTGGCCAGGGGGAGCAAAGACTTCTTCAGGCAGATTGGTTGAGGAAGAGAGACTGGAGCATGGCATTCCCTGTCTGGACAAGGCTAAGGTGATGTCATACTAAGGGATATAAGATCAGCTACACTGGTTCGGCAGGGGAGCAGAGGGGAGAAGCTGTTGGGAGTTGCTGAAGAGCGAAGTCCCTTCCAAGGGGAGAAGAAGGAATCTGTGGCTAGAGAAAGGAGAAACTCAGGGAGAGGAGAGAGAATTGTCTCAGTGTCTGGGAACTCCGATCTCATTTTCTTCCCCCTTTTCTGAGGTTTTAAGGGATTAATAGTGGGGATGAGGGTATTGATTTCTTAGTTGGCTGGCTAGGAATTAGGCCTGGCAGTGTTTCAACAGAGTTGCAACCTGAGAGTTTCTAATCCTGCCAGTTTTGGAGCAGGGTTGAAGTTTGTAAACTTCTTCTCCCAGTGGAGCTCTGAACCCAAACTACCTGCAGACCTGAGGGTAGGCCTGGCTTTCCCCTTTTGTTTCTTTTGATGGTCCTTGGCTCCAGCCAAGTGGTGTGGTTGGCACAGCTGTAACCAGTATTCAACCTGGCTCCCCTTTCAGTTTGTCCTACAGTTTCTGTCTCAGCAGGCCATATAACCCAGCTTAAAACTTTTGGGGTGTGTGTATGATGGCTGGAGCCATAGTCACCACTCCCCCTCTGCCCCCAACACACACAACATCTCCAAGGGAGCAAAGATCAGCACTGCCACTTCTCCAGGGCCAATGAGGGGCCCTCTGCACCATAGCCAAACCACCAACCACAAGGAGCTTCCTGAGGACCATGGGTGACTGGTGCCTCCTGAGTCAGGGAGGGCACATGCTCCCCCTTTCACCAGTCAATGACCAGAGGGGTTCCCTGGCAGCTGATCCCACTGACCGGGGCAGGGGCAGTCCCCCGGTGGCCCATCTCACCCACCAAAAAGCAGCCGCACCACTTCCAGAAGTCCCACGGCCACTTCTGGAAATGCCGCGGCTGCTTTTGCTGGTGGCCCTGCTCCCCAGCCGACACTCGCGGGGGAGCCATTGGTGCTCCTGCCTGCCCCCCTGTCCACCGGCTAAACAGGAAACACGGCCTGACAGGGGGTGCATTGGCACTCTCAGGGAGTGCATGTGCACCCCCATGTACCCCTACGCATTGCTCCTGCTGTGGACCCTGGAACTAATTCTCTGGGGAGCCCCAAGTCCCAGACTGGTGTGGATAAGGGAGAAGTCTCCCTAAAGAGGTTCAACCTATGAATTGTAGTTATAGAGATAACTTCTATATATTGTAGTTAAGGTTTTTTTTAATTGTTTTATTTATGTTTTGATAATTTCTGTTTGTGGGTTTATACTGCTTGCAAGAACAGGAATTTGTGGGGGATACCCCTGTTAAATTTAGTGTTCCCAGATTTCTGGTTGGGGACTCGAGCCACTGCTATAATTCATTGGGTACCCCAAAATGTGAACCTGGCCCTTCTTGCTGCCAACCAGTGCCTAGCAGAAGGGTTATACACTGGAGAATAGCTAGGTTGAAGTAGACATAAAAGGAAACCATTCTCAAGATGGTAGCATATGAGTAGTGGAACCATCAGTAAGTTGGTTGAAGCTCTACCCAAGGGGAACACTTGGGAGAATTAAATAGTACTCCAGGAGGAAGAAGCCAGCATGAGGTATAGAGGGGATGGACTGTGATTTCAGGGGCTCCTTCCAGAATGGACTGCCAAGAATATACTCAGCAGCTAGTTTTAAAGAGATATTTAACAAAAATCACTTTCCTCTCTACAGCCAGAGAGTTTATTTTTTAATGTAGCACCTTGCATGTGTGTAAGCAGAAAGGTCAACGTTTTACTGCCATCTGGATCCATTTCTCAGGGAAGATCTGAACCTGAAAGCACGAGATGCTGCTATTTTATTTATCCATTCCCATCCCCATCATAAATTTAGTGTATAAAATCTCAGAAGCACAGAGATGCTAGTGATCTAAACACAGGTCTGGGAACCCCTGAATATATTACTGCCTTTGTGAGCTTTGTGTGACTTCTGTGTCTTTTCTTCCACTGGTACAGTGGAGTCCAAATAACTATGTCTGCTGTACCCAGAACCCATTGAGTGCCAGTAGTGGATCACAGACTATTTAAAGATGCACAACCCAACTCCCATACACGGCATTCAGCTTCCATCATTTAGTTAAAAGGAAAACATACCATATGTTCCTCTGAATTCCCAGGGGGTTACAATAATGACTGTTCAACACACTGCAGATGTTAGTGCTCGGACATCAATATTAAAAGCAAGCTAGCATGTAGTTAAAGATAGGACTCATACACAGGATTATTCATCGATTCATAGACTGTATGTAAGGCTGGAAGGGACCTTGGAAGATCATCAGGTCCAGCCCCCCTGCACCAGGCAGGAAAGGCAGCTGGGGTCAGGTGGTCCCTGCAAGGTGACTGTCCAGTCTCCTCTTCGAGATTTCCCGTGTAGGTGATTGCACCACCTCTGGAGGGAGCTTATTCCACAGTCCGGCCACTCTAACTGAGAAGAAGTTTTTCCTAATGTTGAGCCTAAAATGGTCTTCCATGAGGTTGTGGCCATTACTCCTGCTTTTCCCCAAGGGTGCCCTGGTGAACAGTTGTTCACCAAGCCCTTGATGTACTTTCTTGATGTAGCAGTTAGCTTCTACCAAGTCCCTTCTCAGCCTTCTCTTTATTAGGCCAAAGAGTATCGGGTCCCTCATCCTTTCCTCGTATGGCTTCCTGTGCAAGTCTCTGATCATACAGATGGCCCTTCTCTGAACTCTCTCAAGCTTTACCATGTCCTTGTTAAAGTGCAGCACCCAGAACTGGATGCTGTTCTCCAGCTGTGGTCTCACCAATGCCAAGTCGAGCAGAAGAATCACTTCCTTGGTTTTGCGGGAGATGCATTGATTGATGCATGCCAGAGTGTTATTTGCCCTGCTGGCTACAGCATCGCACTGCCAGCTCATATTCATACTGTGGTCTATTATTTCCCCTAGGTCCCTTTTGTTCATAGTGCTGGTCAGTTTGTCACTGCCAAGCTTGTAGGTGTGTAGTAGGGGTGTGCGAAGCGGGCCCTATTTGATTCGGATTCAGCCTGAATCAGGGACAGTGATTTGATTCATTGATTCAGATCTCTGTCACTGATTCAATTTGGTCGAAGCCGAATCTGAAGATTCGATGCTGATTTGGACATAGGCATAGCTTTAAATGTTTTTTCTACATACCTAGAGGTACCAGCGCAGCTTGTGAATGCTGCAATGCTGGGGCAGATGGAGCGTCTCACAGGAACATGTGTTCAGTGGTGAACCCAGAAGTGGACCAGAAGCACTTCCGGTCCACTTCCAGGTCCTCTGGTGAGCATGCAGGGGCCCCTGCTTGGGCCCCCCTGGCTCAGTGATCAGCCATGGGGGGACTCCAGGTACCCCCCCCCCAAACCCAGGAGGCACCAGTCACTGAGCCAGGGGTTCGTGGCGGGGGGACCCAGTGCGCTCTCCAGTGGACCCGGAAAAGGCCAGAAGTACTTCTGCTGCCAAGCGCGCTGGGGAGCCCACCGCACTCCTGTGGGATGCTCCATCTTTCCCAGCATCGCAGCATTCATGAGCTACCTGCTACCTAGATGTATTTAGAAAAAACATTTTAAAGTTGTGTCTATGTCCGAATTGCTGAATTTTTCTGAATCTCTCCAAATCAATTTGGAGGCTTCTGATTTGATTCGGAGAGATTAAAGGGTCCTCTGATTTGATTCAGATTCAGAGATTCAGCCACCAAATCGGGCCAAATCTCTGCCAAATTGAATCAGGGACCAAAGCTTCTCACAACCCTGGTGTGTAGGGGGTTGTTCATCCCCAGGTGGAGCACTTTACATTTCTCAATGTTGAACTTCATCTGGTTCTGACCCGCCCAACTGGCCAGCCTGTCTAAATCTGCCTGCATCTGTATCTTACCTTCAAGTGTGACCATGTGTCCCCATAACTTGGTGTCACCTGCAAACTTGACAAGTGAGCTTTTTACCCCCACATCTAAATCATTGATAAAGATGTTGAAAAGTACTGGACCAAGCACTGACCCCTGTGGGACACCGCTGCCCACTTCTCACCAGGACAACACAGATCAATTCATTAGGACTCTCTGGGTCCTATCCTGCATCCAGCTTCCTACCCACCTAACTGCCTCATAGTTAAGCCCACAGTCCTCCAATTTTCTTGCGAGGACATTGTGGAATACCAGATCAAAGGCTTTTGAAAGTCAAGGTATACAATGTCAACCTCCTCTCTCTTATCCAGGTGGTGAGTTACCTGATCGTAAAAGGAGATGAGGTTGGTAAGACAAGACCTGCCCACGACGAAGCTATGCTGGCTGCTGTTCAGAATCCTACCTTCTGCAAGTCTATCACACATAGACTCCTTAATGAATTTTTCCTGGGATAGAAGTTAGGCTAATTGGCCTATAGTTATCCAGGTCTTCCCTCCTCCCCTTCTTGAAGATGGGCACAACACTGGCCCTCTTCCAGTCCTCAGGGACCTCTTTGGAGTACTATGAGTTTTGGAAGAGTTTTGTCAGGGTCTCTATGATGACTTCAGCCAGCTCCTTCAGCACCCTCGAATGGAGTTCATTCGGTCCTGCTGACCAATTTTTTAAATTGATCACACATCAGTTCTATGGCAATAGTAGGAAGGCAGTCATTCCTGCCCTGCTTGTTTTGTACCCTATCTGGAATGATTTTCCCCTTGGCCCAGTGAAATACCAAAGCAAAGTAGTCAATCAGGAGTTAAGTTTTCTCTTTAGTGCCAATAATGAGCTGTCCTGAGTTGTTGAGCAATGACCCCACACTCCCGTTTGTTTTCCTCCTGTTCCTACATACCTAAAGAAGGGCTTCTTGTTGTCCTTGATTCCTGTTGCTAATTTAAATTGCCTTAGCCTTTCTAATTTGTTTTCTACAAGTGTGTGCCGTTGTTACATAGTCCTCCTTGGGGCTTCCATTGTTTGTACACCTCTTTCTTCTTTCTTAGGAGGACCATGATTTCCCTGTTTAGCCAAGAGGGCTTCCCAGTCCTTTTGGTACCTTTCCTCTACATGGAAATGCCCTTAAAGAACAACCAATCTTCATGCACTCCTTTTGCCTTTGGTCCCTGGTTCCACAGTGCTAACCCTACTAGTGACCTGAGCTTGTTGAAATTTACATTTTTGAAGTCCAAAACTTCAACCCTGCTAGCTGATTTGTCTGTCTTGCAATGGACAGTGAACATGATGGTTTCATGGTCACTGTTGCCCAGGCTACCCTCTATATTTCAGTCGGTCACCAGGTCATCTCCTTTGGCCAGGACCAAGTCTAGGAGAGCATTACCTCTGGTTGGCCCATGCACCTTCTGAGCCAGGAAGAGCTCTTTGATGCAGGTCAGGAAGGAATATGACTGGTCCGACTTGGCTGAGTGTTCCTCCCAAGAGATATCCAGATAAGTGAAGTCACCCATGATGACCATGTCCTGTGCATGTGTGGCCTCTGTCTGTTCTCAGGTGAACTCTAGACTGAGTTGCTCCCCATAGTTTGGTGGTCTATAGTATGCACCTACAGTTAGGTCTTTCTCGCCACCCTACCTCCCCCCACCCCCAGCAGCTTGATCCAGCAGGTTTCAAGCCATTCTTCTTTGGAGCTGATATCAGTCTCCAAGGAGGTGTTCTCCTCCTTCCCATAGACAGCTATACCCCCACCTTTCTTCCCTACTTGGTCCATTTTATGTAGGGTGCAGCCCTCTATGGCTACACTCCAATCATTTGAGGAGTCCCACCAGGTCTCTATAATCCCTACTAGGTCATAATGCCCACTGGAGAGCAGGAGGGATAGCTCTTCCTGATCGTTCCCCATGCTCCTGGTATTAGTGTACAGGTCAGGAGCATGGGGAACAAGCAGGAGGAGACTGGAAATCTTCAAGATGAGACTGGACAGTCAGCTTGCTGGGGTCATCTGACCCCAGCTGTCCTTCCTACCTGGTGCAAGGGGCTGGACCCAATGATCTTCCAAGGTCCCTTCCAGTTTTACAATCTATGAATCTATGAATAATCCTGTGTGTGAGTCCTGTCTTTAACTACATGCTAGCTTGCTTTTAATATTGATGTCTGAGCACTAACATCTACAGTGTGCTGAACAGTCATAATTGCAACCCTCTGGGAATTCAGAGGAACATACGCTATGTTTTCTCTTTAACTGTGCGGGCCGGGAGCGGTCCGAGGCCCTCGGGGGCGCGCGGCGGGCTGTGGCCAGCAGCCCTGGCACGCGGGTCGGGGAATGTAGGCCAGCGGACTAGAATTAGGCACAGACGCTTAGTGGTTGATTAAAGATTATTTTACTTACACCGTAGATGGTCGCGGTGAAGGCAGGAAAACTTGCTTGAGTTGCAGTTACAGACAGGAAAGAAGAAAAGCGGACAATAGTTCCTTCCACGCGAACTCTAGCCCAATCCAGTTGAAGGCTCTAAAACCGTGAGCCTGTCGTGTCAACCGAAGAAAACAAC
Source organism: Alligator sinensis (assembly GCF_000455745.1). Lineage (NCBI taxonomy): Eukaryota > Metazoa > Chordata > Crocodylia > Alligatoridae > Alligator > Alligator sinensis. The sequence goes on along the minus strand of NW_005841974.1, from coordinate 398,702 downwards.
TCAGAGAAGAGCTCTGGATACACTCACACGAAGTTTGCTAGGCTCCGTGGAACTTGCGCGCAGGGAAGGGGTTCGTTGAGGGATCGTTCGGCGACGGGGAGAGGCCAGAGGTTGATCAGACCCCTATAGCCTTCTTAAGGTACGCGCTGGGTTCGATAGGCTCCGCAGTGCCTAGAGTTCTTCACAAGACGTGAAGCCCTCCTCCTCCAGATGGTTGTGGAGTCCTCCCTTGCGGGGTTCTCCTCGGAGTTCTCCAACTTGGGCAGAAACCGCTCAAGCCTCTTATACGG
>NW_005841974.1:385801-396020 GCF_000455745.1 Alligator sinensis | reverse complement strand
GGGTCGGGGAATGCAGGCCAGCGGACTAGAATTAGGCACGGATGCTTAGCGGTTGATTAAAGATTATTTTACTTACACCGTAGATGGTCGCGGTGAAGGCAGGAAAACTTGCTTGAGTTGCAGTTACAGACAGGAAAGAAGAAAAGTGGACAAGAGTTCCTTCCAGGCGAACTCTAGCCCAATCCGGTTGAAGGCTCTAAAACCGTGAGCCCGTCGTGTCAACCAAAGAAAACAACTCAGAGAAGAGCTCTGGATACACTCACACGAAGTTTGCTAGGCTCCGTGGAACTTACGCGCAGGGAAGGGGTTCGTCGAGGGATCGTTTGGCGACGGGGAGAGGCCAGAGGTTGATCAGACCCCTATAGCCTTCTTAAGGTACGCACTGGGTCCATTAGGCTCCGCAGCGCTTAGAGTTCTTCACAAGACGTGAAGCCCTCCTCCTCCAGATGGTTGTGGAGTCCTCCCTTGCGGGGTTCTCCTCGGAGTTCTCCAACTTGGGCAGAAACTGCTCAAGCCTCTTATACGGCTAGCAAGCCAATCACTAGCCGCCACATGGGAATAATTTAGAACTGGCCAATAGTGGGACACAAATTTGCATGCGGGTGGCGGGAACTCCTTTGCACCGTGCACTTCTCTTTGCAACTGAGAAATGCACCCTGCAAAGAAAGCTCTGAGTGGCGGGAAATAATTTAGCAGTGCCGAAGCGCACACACACAAAATCACACCCTTGGGTTGTGACATTAACTAAATGATGGAAGCTGAATGTAGTGTATGGGAGTTGGGTTGTACACCTTTAAATAATCTGTGATCCACTACTGGCACTCAATGGGTTCTAGGTATAGCAGACATAGTTATTTGGACTCCACTGTACCAGTGTAAGAAAAGACTCAGGCACAGAAGTCACCCAAAGCTCACAGCCCTCCTGCTCTCCAGTTGCCTATTACAGGTTTCCCTTGATTTATGTGGTACATGCGTTCCTGGAGAACACCGCATAAATCGAATTTGCATAAAGCAAACCTACTTTGTAATGTAATAAATAGGGATAGGTTCCCCTGTCAGCTGCTCCCGTGGTTGGCTGGGGCGAGTGTGGACAAGCAGAGCCCTGGGCGGTGTGGGGCGCAGCACTCACCCCAGCCCTGGCTGCAGCAGCCCTGGGAGCTGCTGGCACCAGCTGCCAGAGGCCACTGGGCTGCACCATGCCCCAAACCCCTGTGGGGCTCTGCCTGTCCCCACTCACCACAGCTCCTGCTGCAGCTGTCCCAGGGGGTTGGGGCATGGCACAGTGCAGCGGCTGCAAGTAGGCGGCATCCACGGCTGCAGCAGGGGCCGGCTGGTGCGTGCAGCCAGATGAGACCAGGCTGGGGCCAGTGGTGTGCTCAGGGGCTTCAGGCTCTTCCTGGTGCTCTGCCGGTCTCCACCCAAGCCCTGGCTGCAGCAGTTCTGGGAGCTGCCGGCACCAGCTGCCTGCACCAGGGCACGGGGAGTTGGAATTGGCCGCTCCCGGGACAGCTGCAGCAGGAGTCTGGATGAATGGGGACAGGCAGAGCCCTGGGGGGTTCAGGGCACGGTGCAGCCCAGTGGCTGCTGGCAGCTGGTGCCGGCAGCTCCTGGGGCCACTGCAGCTTGGGCTGGGATGAGTGCTGCGCCCTGCACCACCCAGGGCTCTGCTCATCTGCACTCACCCCAGATGGCCCCAGGAGCAGCAGACAGGGAAACCTATCCCTATTTCTTATATTACTGTATAAAGTAGATTTGCTTTATGCAAATTTGATTTATGAGGCATTCTCCAGGCCCATGCCGATCGCATATATGCAAATTTACCTTGCATATAACAAATCTCGGGTACAAAAGGGTCATCGCATAAAAGTGAATTTGCATAAATCAAACCCGCATAAATCGAGGGAGACCTGTACTTGCCTGATCAAGGTCTTGTAGTAAGATTTAACAGGATGCTTGTTGGGAGGCAGAAGACTCTGCTACATCACGATCAAATACATAAGACAAAAGTCATATAGGTTGCTTTTCCAGTTACTGTTCTTATGTGTCCTTGGATGTGTATCTTAACTCCTTTCTGCCTTGAGACGTACAAGCTGCAATTAGTCATCTGCCGAAAGCCTTTTGGAAGCTGTGATGAATTCAGTTCAACTAACTTTGCAGCTACGCTCTTTTCAAATTAAGAGATGCAAGACACAACAAAGCAACTGGAGAGCTCACATTTAGCCGGTGTATTTCAGAGACCTTGGCTATTGCAGGGTCCTCAACTCAGTAAGCCATTTCTGGCCACAAAGCTGTTAATTTAACCAAAAGTAATCTGGTTCAGGACACTGCATAGGATGACACAGGAAAGGAGATGGTATTCTTTAATTAGCCTTTATCACCCCTGGAAGTTGAGCTTCTCAGCAAAATGAAGTGACATATTTCCATCATGAAGTATTCTCTGCTCTCCCACTGTTCATCCAGCAGGCAGGACTTGCCAAAATCCTTCTCTGAAGTGTAACACACTCCCTGTCTCTGAAGTTTACAAAACCCCATGAGTAAGGAACCCTAGGGATGAACTCCGAGTAAGGCTTACAATTTATTCATCGCCAGGGATTCTGGTTTTCCTTGGTAAAAAACTGCAAATTCTCTGATAAAACCTCCTAAATCCATGATTGAAATGAAAGGCCCCTCACTCCCTCCCACAGCCTCCCCCGGCCCTGCTGGTGCCCTTCACTCCCCACCCCCAAAGCTCCCTGGCCCTGTTCATGTCCCTCACTCCTTCCTTCCCACAGCTCCCACATCACTGCTCATGCCCCTCACTTCCCCCCACAGGTCCCCCAGCCTTGCCAGTGCCCTCCCAGATGGGGTCCTTAGCTGCCAGGGCTACAAGACCAGGGACCCAGGTCCGCAATCCTCTTCCCCAGCAGGAGACGGCAGCTGCTGCAGTGAAGTGAAGCTCCCCACCTCTGCTGCCTGCGGCCTGCACCTGCAGGCTGGAGGGGGCTGGCTCCCTGCTTCTGTGCGCACTCCCGGGGGGCAATGGGGACCCATGCCCCCCAGATCTGTGCACGGGGTGGAGGTGGGCATGGACTGCCTGCTGTGGGCTGGGCTCCTGCCCTGCTGTCCTCCCCCAGGGCTTTCGCTGCTGCAGAGGGAAGCACCAGTCTCCCCCTGCAGCCCAGGGACCACTCCGCCCGACAGCAGCTCCCCTTTCCGTCCTTGCCAGAGGCAAGTAGGTTAGTGCACACGACATGGGGGCTTAATCAGCCCCAAATTGAAGCAGTGTTTTTTAAAACCCGCTGCTTCAACTTAGGGTGCCCTTTTCATCTACACACGCCCAGAGTTAACAGTAGTAAAATACTTCACTAGAGAAGTGCTGCTTCTAGTCTAGGTTGATAATTGTGTTATCACCAGGGTTTACTCCACTTCCACCAGAGCGCAGCCAGTCCAGGGGGGACTGGATGTGGAGATAAAGGATGCACAGGGGATTGTTCCAGGGGAGATCATTGCTACTCTTCTGCTTTGTAGTGAGACAGAGTGTCAGATAACATTTTCATCTCCTCACCAGTGTTGCCCAAACTACACAAGAACAGAGCTTTCCAGTTACACATCAACTCCTCTTGCCAAGTTCTAAGAACACACCATATGCTTTTAAAAACTGCTCAGCCAAAGATCAACAAGGCAGATGTATTCTGGGGAGATGGCATCTTCTGCCTGTTACATTTCATTACAAGGTCAGACAGTGCAAAAAAAAAAAAAGGATGCAAAAGTTGGAAAACAGGAGTTACCACACAGAGATTTTCAGCCCTGGATCGTTGCCATATGTTCTAATTATGAATTACAGTGGGTTTGGTTCCCATCTACACTTTAGGCCCTCTAAAACCTGAGGGTAAAATTCATGCCTACTCACTTAAATGCCCATTTCCACTGCTCTGCTGTGTATACGAGTCTGAGTATTAATGTGAATCAAGCCCTATTTGTTCAGATGAATTTATTCAAGTAACGATTAGAGACAGCAAAGTTGCCTGGACACAATATGACTATTATCTCTTGAGGCTGGGAATTTTCAGATGGGTTTGGCTTCCCTCAGATGTGTGGACAGGCATTGAAGTGAACCAAACTCATTGCTGACCTAATAGCAGCTATCACTCCACTAAAACTTGACAGCTTATCATTAACAAGGAGGTTGAAAAATGGGCCAAAAGAAGTAATACAGTTTCTCCTTTAACTCTATAACTGCCTTCTTCAATGAAAGGCAAAGTTCTGTGGGTAGATGCACTGAAGTTTCTCATTAAGTGGGAGTGTCTGTACTCACAGTTAATGCACAGAAAGCTTACTGCACAGTAAAATACTGGGCAATAAGCTTTCCCTGGGAGCATGTCTACAGCGACTTGGATGAGGGGGTGAAAAGCACCTTGTTCAAATTAGCAGATGACACTAAGATGTGGGGAGAAGTGGGCACGCTAGAAGGGAGGGACAGGCTGCAATTGGATCTGGACAGGTTACAGAGGTGGGCGGATGACAATAAGATGGGATTTAATACTGACAAGTGCAGGGTACTGCACCTAAGGAGAAAGAAGCAGCAACATACCTACAGGCTGGGGAATTCCCTTCTCATCAGCACAGAGGCAGAAAAGGATCTTGGAGTCATTATAGACTCCAAGATGAACATGGGCTGCCAATGTGGGGATGCAGTCAGGAAGGCCAACCGCACCTTGTCATGCATCCACAGATGCATCATGAGCAGGTCCAAGGAGGTGATCCTCCCCCTCTATATGACATTTGTCAGGCTGTAGTTGGAGTACTGCATCCAGTTCTGGGCACTGCACTTCAGGAGGGATGTGGACAACATTGAGAGGGTCCAGAGGAGGGCCACCCGCATGATCAGGGGGCAGCAGGGCAGGCCCTACGAGGAGAGGCTACGAGACCTGAACCAGTTCAGCCTCCACAAGGGAAGGCTGAGAGGGGATCTGGTGGCCGTCTGTAAACTGGCCAAGGGAGACCAGCAGGCAATGGGAGAGTCCCTGTTCCCCCGAGCACTACTGGGAGTAACAAGGAATAATGGCCATAAGTTGACAGAGAGTAGATTCAGGCTAGACATCAGGAGGCGCTACTGCACAGTCAGGGCGGCTAGGATCTGGAACCAACTTCCAAGGGAAGTGGTGCTTGCTCCTACCCTGGGGGTCTTTAAAAGAAAGCTAGATAGACACCTTGCTGGGGTTGTTTGACCCCAGTACTTTTTCCTGCCATGGTAGGGGTTTGGACTTGATGATCTGCTCAGGTCCCTTCCGACCCTACCTACTATGAAACTATGAAACTATGTGCGTCCCTCAGGAGCAAATCTGCTCCAATGGGAGCAGTTCAGGGCAGGGTTACTCCTGCCCTGCTCTGTTCCCATATGGCAGCCAAAGAGCGCTCTAGGCTCCTTCTGGGTGCCAGCCCCAGGCTGTCAGGCAGCAACAGGGTCAGGGCTGTGGAGAAGTTCAGGGAAGAGCTACTCCTGTCCTACTCTGCTCTCACATGGCAGCCCTGGGCTGGCAGGCAGCACCAGGGTCATGCCTGGGCTCCAAGGACTGGGAAGGAGCCGTCCCACTTCTGGGGCAGCTGCTTCCCACACCCCTGCCTCAGGCAGCTGCCTGCTGCCCAACCCCTTGTCTGAGATCAGACCTGTACTGCTTTAATGATGTTGGTGTTTGCACGTGTCGGCAGTGTTTTGTGCGGTAATTCCAGCTGGTGTAGCAAATTTGGCAGCATAATCTGCCTTAAATGACTTGAGGTGCAGCAAACTAAAACTCCGAGGAGGAGTTTTAGTTTGCTGCCTTACAGCTGCAGAGCGAAGCACTGGGCTCTGTGCAGCTCAGGGGCTCTGCAGTAAGCCCATGCAAGCGGCCTGGCAGCAGCCTGGGAAAGTACCAGGCCCCCTGCAGCTCAGGGACGGCTTTGCCCACCAGCAGCTTGCCCTCCCCTCCCCTCCCCACTGCCAGAGAAGCAGGTAAGACATGGGTGTACACGACACGGGGATTTACATTGCCCTAAATTGAAGCAGTGTTTTTAAAAACCCACCACTTCAATTTAGGGTCCCTGTCTCATCTACACACACCCTCAGACACCAGGCTAGGATAATTCCTTGGTTGGCAGAGATTTTCTTTTAATTTCCTCCCCATCCAAACACATACATGCCCCAACCTCAGAATATCTCTCTCCAAACCCATGCTTGCTCCATAAATTTCTTTGCCAAGAGTTTCAAAGATATAAATTCCATAGTAACTAGATTTGCTATTAAAATAAAAAAGAGAAGCAAACACACACACTGGGCACATCTACATGTGCACTTAATGCACCAAATTTTCTGTGCAGAAAATTCAGGCTTATTAAAGGTCTCCCAAGGAAGCATCTATACAGGCTGGCAGAGGGCACAGGGCTTGTCCTGAGCCCTGGGGGGTGGTATAGCTCCCTCCCAGCTAGGGGGTAATGGGGCTGGCCCTGAGCCCCAGGGGATGAGGGAAACTGTTCTGGGTCCCGGGGCAGCTCCCTCCCAGCCACAGGGAGAGCGGGGCTGGCTCCAAGCCCCAGAGAAAGTTTGTAGTTGAGACTTTAGAATAGGAATTGCCACCAGGAAGCCCATAGCCACCACATTTGAGCAAGTTAATCTGAAATTTGCCTAATACCAAAAACAGGAATGACCAAAGTTTTCAAACCATTTGCCCAGTGGATCAGAGAGCATCTTTCCCCCTTTAGTAGCTGCCTTGTCTTGACCAGTTCCATGATCCCTAGATAACAGGGAAAAATGCAAAATTATTCTGAAAGTGCTGCTACAAGAAAGGGTCTATCTCACTCTCTCTCTTTCTGTATTCTCTGAAGCAACTGATAATATCAAAATGTTTGAGAGGTCTCACTCTGTCAGTAAAACTAAAGACTTACCCTTTGCTCTTGTGTGGCGACAAAGGTCTGAAATCCAGGGGCCACTCCAAAACCAAGCTCTTGGACGAATGGTGGCTCAGATTGGCTGTGGATCTGAACTTTGACTCCAGCTTCAAATGTAGTTTCCTCTAAAAAGAGAGGCAGGGATTTAGTTAAGAGTACAAAAGCCAAGGGGCATCTGGGGTTGTGACAGCCATGATCAGAGGGGACAGCCACGTGCAATCAGATTTGGAATAGATCCTGTATTGGCCCCTACTGTCCCAAAAGAGTTTTATGTGAATTCATCATGTCAGCAAATGTGCTGCTCAGAGGGATGTGTGCAACTTGCCAGCTAAGCAAGTTTTCACTTTAGGCTGTTCTCAATAGGCCCAATGAAATCAAATAAGCATCACCCTTTATTGTGATTTGAACAAACTCTAGACTTATCATCTAGGGCAGGGCTGTGCAACTTCCAAGTGTTGCAGGACTCACAGACCACACTCACAGGCCACATATCCCATGGGCAGCACCACAGGAAGCACACCCCATGGACACCTTCGCTGGTGTACCATGCACTCACACCTTTCCCCCCACCCTGAACACCACATGTCTATGACCCACCATCACTGTACTGCACATCTGTGACCCCCTCCTCCCACCACTACATTACAGGACCATGAATGAATCCCCCACTGCACCACTTCCCATGATTCCCACCCCCTATACTGCACACATGCACATAGGGCATCCCACCCCTTCACTTCATGCCTGTGACCCCTGAATCTCCCCACCCCTCACTGAACTTTGCATCCCAGGCTCACCATCAGTGCCCTGTGCTGCTACACTGTCCTGCTCCCTGGGGCAGGAAACAGCAGCCTCAGAAGAAGGGAGGGAAGCCCAGAGACTCCAGCTGCTCTTGCAGCCAGAGCCATGGGAGCAAAGAGAGGAGGTGGCAGCAGCTAGGCAGGAGCCTGGGGAACTGCAATTTAATCCCTTACAGCCTGCATGTGATCCACAGGCCTTCAGTCCAGTAAAACCCTGGTTTAGGGGTTTACTTCGGCTCAGACCTGATAGCATTGCTACTGATCCATGAGAATAGCAATAGCTTTGGGTGACACAGCTGCCTAGTTAGATGGGAATATAGCTTGTGGATATAACTTTCTTACTTTGTGGGGATAACTGGGATTCTTACCTTGCAGGGATAACTTTCTGTATCATGGAAAGTTCTCCATTCTTTGCATGCTTACAAAAGTTTCTAGGGATAAGGAAATGTAGATAATTTCCCCTGTTTCCTGGAAATATGTCTACATTTTCTATGTAGCACCTGTATCTTTCTGGTGTCTGCTGGACACACTAATCTACAATGTTTTTTTGGCCTACAGTGCACAGGGTGAACTGAAAGCTAGTGGGTCACCAATCCTTTATTCCCCTACCTGCTCTCTTTTTCAATTTGTGTATGTGGAGAAGTGAGATTTTAGGAGACATTCAACAGTGGAGACAGTCAGATGATGTCCCATACAACAGGGTGGGCTAATGACAGAGGGCTGAAGAAGTCTAAGTATTGTACATGTGAGTTTTCATATAGGAAAGTCAGAGGCATTCGGGTTTGCTATGATCAGTCCACCAGGCTTTCCTTTCCTCTCTCCGAGCACATGCACAGAGATTCTGGATCCCATCTATCAAGTGTCCTCTCATGCACACACAAACACTGCAGCGAGGACTGTCACTTTAAAGGCTTTCCAAGCAGTGCAGTCTGGGTGTCTCTTCCACCTTTTTGGGAAGGGAGTTTCAAGCAGGCACCATGTAGAGAAGTCTGTCCTCTGCCCCAGTGCTGTTCACACAGTTTTCCCAATGACTTTGAAATGCAAAATGCTCAAAAAGCAGTGGAAGTGAAGACTCACTTCCCCCTACCAGGGCAGCATTTTCCTCCCTGAGCCACAGGATCAGGCTTGCTTAAGAAAGCAGATGCCACAGGAGGCATGCTAGGAATGAAAAAAATGTTCCCTGTGCTGCATATTTGCAGCATGGACTTTAAATTTGATACCAGGAAATCCCAGTATTAAAAAAAAAAACAAACCATACTGAAAAACGCAACTCAGGTGTGGCACATTTCCAGATCATGCCCTGAAGCACCTGGAGGCTGAGTTCTCCAGAGAGACACTGGAGCACCCAGCCAGGGCATCTCTATGCCGGCTGCATACCTCTGCTGCTCCTGCACGCTGCCTCAGCATGCTGGAGCAAATAGGAGCGGGGCAAGGCTGCAGCAGTGGCCCAGACCCAGGCTCTGTCCCAGATAAAGCAGGGATGTGCAGGTGGCGGGTACTGTGTGGGGGTGGGATGGACTGTTTGGTGCTCATGACCTCTCCTGGCAGAGCCCCCCGGCAGCACATGGTGCTGCTTGAGACCCAGGGGCTGCACATGCCGCATGGTGCCAGCTCACTGGCACGTGCCCTTGACTAGGACTGGGCCAGCTCTTGCTGTCATCCAGGCTCCCAGGACCACATGCAGAAGTCACATGCCAGCAGGCCAGGTCGAGTCCTGCCTCCATGTGCCCTATGAACTGTTGGGCCAGGCTGACTGTATGGAGAAAAAACCCATGGAAAAAAAAACAGAGCACACATGGGCAGCACACCCTTGCAGTGCGGGGAACACCTGACTGTGCGGTGTGTGACGCTGTAGACACGTTCGCGGTGCCACATTTCGCACAGCCACGCTCATCTGGACATGCCCATAGGGTTTAAGGATCTAGTCACTTTTGAAACTGAGATTTAAGCTCGTAAATCATTTAAATCATTTAGAGAATTTTATCCTGAAACATGATATACACAAGAAGAACAAATGAAGGTTTTCATGGCAATCATAAATCTGGTACTTTCCAGATTTTGAGTGTCTGACTTTGCAAGTTAAATGTTTGTAACACTCCATTTTAATGTGAAGGAAAACATAAAAACAGTCTCTAATAAATTCAGCTATTTTAGTGGTGGTACCATGAGTCTGACTTTAAAGAATATCCATATTGAGTTATTATTTTGGCAGTCTGCCATCATTTGCTGACAGTGCAAGTGACATTAGTGAAATGCCCATTTTCATCCATGTATAACTCCAGTAAATCCTACTAGTATTTCACAAGACAAAGCAAAGGCATTTTCCAAGCCAGAGAAATTCCCTGGGCTAAATTTCAGAAACTTTATGCAAACAGCCTTCTTAAAAAAATTGCAGGTCTTTTAGAAGAGGGGTATCAAGCATATAGCCCCTCCAGTTTTGTCTGACCTGTGGTGCTCATGTAGGGCACAAGAATTTTGGGTGAGGCAGGCAGGGGATAGGGCCTGCCATATAATTC
>NW_005841974.1:382275-385770 GCF_000455745.1 Alligator sinensis | reverse complement strand
GGGGAGGGGGGGAGCAGGGGGGAGTGGGGGGCAAGAGACAGCTGTCAATACAGTACTGCTTATGCTGTCACTCCTTGCCACTTTCCCATTATTGCTTGCCTCACTGATGCATGCCCTGCTACTACAAGTTGCCCCACCACTTGACCTGACCATGACTGGGTCTGGATCCAGCTTGCAAGGAGCCCTGTGGTCTATGTCCAGCCTGAGCGATGGGAGGACCAGGGTGAATTTGACATCCCTGTTTTAATGCAATAGGTTATACAACCCCTTACTCCCACATCTCTCTCTCTCCTTCATGTGCGCGCACACACACACACACACACACACACACATGAGTACATACACACACGCGCACACACACACACACACACACACACTACATAAAGAGGTTGGCAGGTTAAAGGGTAAGAACTTGAGAATGGCTTACTGCTGTCGAAGCAAGATACTGATGGCTAGAAACTGGTATTTAGAGGTTTGCTTTTGGGAACTGGATTATAGGTAAACTAGATATGCATTAGAATAATGGTCCAGAGCAACAGCAAGGGTTAATTGATTTCTAAAAAGCCTGTCTGTGACAAAGTTTCTTCAAGGCCTGCTGTGTCTGATGTGGGCAAGCAGTGAGCAGACACACAGGCTGGGAATTGAAACAATGTGCTACTCTGTTCCATAACATGAGAGGAGGTAGCATTAGGTCACAGTTGACAGAAAGCTGCATAACCAGTCTTGGACTATAGGCCCAAATTTGGTGAGGTGTTTAGGAAAAATGTGGTCAGGGCGAGCAGCTTTACCTGTTTTAATGCAAGACTGCTGTCTTCATCTCTTCTTCAGTGAAAGGAGCCATCAGGTTTTGATTTGCAGTTGGTGATTTTAGGCTGGATGTGGTTTTTTGCTGGATGACCTTGTCAAAACTCCTATTTGGTTCTGGAAAGTTGCTGTTTGTGACTAATACACTTGCAATGGCATTTGGTTGAACACGGCAGAGTCTCTGTGGCTTGCCCTCTCCAGTTGGTCTCTTGATGGTTGACCAAGCCTTTCGGCCTGAATGTGCCATGTCTATTTTTTTTTTATATGCATAATTGCAAGAGACCAAAAATCTGGTGCAAGACCAACATCATTGCAACACAGAAGCCAGGGAAAGACCCAACAGACTGAAAGAGCTACAGATATCACTTCTGTCAGTGGTCTGTAAACTCCTAGAGTAACTTATCCTGAACCAGATCACACCAATTGTTGACCAACAGCTGCCACATGAGCAAGCAGGTTTCGGATTAAACTGATCAACCCTTGACTATGTGGCAGCTCTTACAACTGACATTGAGAGAGCCTTTGAGAATTGAGAAAAAGTTGGAGTGGTTGACTTAACAGCAGCCTATGACATGATTTGGATCCCAGGGCATCTGGTTAACTTCATCATGGACATGATCTTGAATCAGTCCTTTATTCTGAGTACATCATGCGGAAAGACAAGTCAGCACAAGAGACTCAGGAATGGAGTACCACAAGGCTCTGTCCTAGCTCCCACCCTTTTTAACATCTACACAGCAGACTACATAAACACCACATCAACTAAATACACGTATGCAGACGACCCGGAACTTGCCACTGCTAGTTATCACATATCATTAATAGAGGCTAAACTGAACTGTGACATAGCTTCCTACCTAAAAACATAGCTTCCTACCTAAAATAAACGGAACCGACTCATAGCTTCCTACCTAAAATAAATGGAACCGACTCATAGCTTCCTACCTAAAACATTGGCGATTGAAGCTGAATATACAGAAGACTACCTCAACACTTTTTCACCTAAACAATCATGCCACAAGTGCCAAGATAAGAGCTGTTGTGGAGAAAAAAGAGTAACTCTTTGAGAAGAAACAAACCTATCTGGGTGTCACTCTAGATAGAAGCCTAACCTTCCACCAACACCTGGAGAAGTTGAGGCACAAGGTAACCTCAAGGGCAGATGCCATTAAGAGACTAGCTGGTACAACATAGGGAGCCTACTTCTCTACCTTGAGAACAACTACACTAGCCACACCACTGGAATACTGCCTCCCTGTGTGGGCAAATAGCTCCCACACCCGCAAAGTGGACAGTGCCCTGAATTCTGCACTACGAACAATAAGTGCTGTCAGAATGGGAAACATGTTCATACATGGAATAGGAAAACATGTTTATCTTGGCAGGACCCCCCCCCCCCCCCCCTCATAACATCAAGAGGTCTGGAATAGCAACCAAAGCCCAACAGGAAGCCCATTCACTACAGGACATGACTGAAAAATACCCAATGCAGAAACATCTAAGAAGCGGAAAACCCCTACCAGTATCCACCAGAAACATCACAGAGGAAGCAGGAGACACTATACTGTCATCATAGCCCCAGAGAAGGTGGGAAGAGCAATGGGATAACAACCGCACACCACTACACAACTACATACAACTACCATCCTGATATCCTTCTGGTCATAAACTCCCATGTAAGGCACAGGTAAACCTGAATCAACTGTGATCAGGCTATGAAGTCTTCAATAAAATCAAACATAAAATGGGCCTTACAAACTCACCATTGTGTCCCTGTAGCAAAGGAGATCATACAACCTAGCATATACTAACTGGCTACCTTCTATATGGTCTACCAGAGGGAGTGACCAGTCTGAAAGATTGCAATAATAGTGATGGATGTACTCTTAAATGTTTGGAGTCAACCTTCTGAAGTCATATGCAAGAAGAAGAAGGTCACAGTGCCCAGTTGCAGAACCCTTGGGATTTCTGGTTTTGGGGAACAGACCAAATTAGAACACACATAAAGCCCAAATTAGGATGTGTGCATGTGATGGATTTGTGAAACAAAGGATTATGCTGACAGGGCAGAACGTGGACAGTATGACAACCACTGAGAGACCAATCAGCAATGGCCAGAAATGAACAGTCAGCAATGGCCAGAAATGAAGAGTCATCAGGAGGGGAAAAGACTACAAAAGAAGGGATTTCAGAGCAGCAAAGGGTCTCTTAGAGGGGAACCCAAGGCCACCATGGACAAAGGGCATACCACCAGCCCATCTCACCCACCCCACTGGAGGGTGGCGGGGAGAGAGGTCAGGTCTCAGCCTCTAACCTTCAGGCTGCTGACATCTGACATTCAAGAGAGAACCTCAGGGTGAAGCTCATGTACTGGCCAGATGTACCTTCCCTCTGATGACAGCTCTAGGACTGGTAGATATAGAATTGTTTGCATTATTCTTATCTCCTGTCACTGTGTATCAATAAAATTAACCTGCTATTGAATAGAGAGGTTGTGGCTGGTCTGAGGTTTTGGGTCTACCTGGAACAAGGTATCGGATAGGGCTGTGCAAAGCTTTGGTCGCTGATTCAATTTGGCAGAGATTCAGCCTGATTTGGTGGCTGAATCTCTGAATCCACATTGAATCAGGAGACCCTTTAATCTCTCCGAATCAAATCAGAACCCTCCAAATCAATTTGGAGAGATTCAGA
>NW_005841974.1:361409-382249 GCF_000455745.1 Alligator sinensis | reverse complement strand
ATGTTTTTTCTACATACCTCAAGGTACCAGGTGCCTTGTGTGAATGTTGAGATGGTGGGGTGGATGGAGCATCCCATGGGAGCATGGGGAGGGAGGGGGTTCCCAGTGCCCTCGGCGGTGGACCTGGAAGTGGACCAGAAACACTTCTGGTCCACTTCTGAGTCTACTACGGAGTGTGCAGGGGACCCCTCCCCCTTCCCCAGATCAGCAATTGGTGTCTCCTGGGTCTGGGGGGCCTCTCGGGTTCCCCAATGGCTGATTGCTGAGTCAGGGGGGCATCGGGGTGGGGAGTTCTGGTTCACTTTTTAGTCTGCTGCCAAGTACCCAGGGCCCCTCCTCTTATAGTTTCATAGTTTTTCATAGTTTCATAGTTTTAGGGTTGGAAGGGACCTAATAGTTCTTCTAGCCCGACCCCCTGCCAGGGCGGGAGAACAACAAAAGAACCCTAAACAAAAAACGGGACTCAAATGAGTCCAGCCAGGTAGTTACCCAGCCTCTTTTTAAAGATCCCCAGGGTAGGGGCCAGCACCACCTCCCTTGGAAGTTGGTTCCAGCTCCTAGCCGCCCTAACTGTGAAGTAGTTTTTTCGGATGTCCAATCTGTACCTCCTCTCCATCAACTTGTGCCCATTATTCCTTGTTATGCCAGCAGGGGCTAGGGGAAACAGCGTCTCCCCCAAACCCTTCTGGTTTCCCCTAGTGAGTTTATAGACGGTCACCAGGTCCCCCCTCAGCCTTCTCTTGTGGAGGCTGAATAGGTTCAGGTCCCGCAGTCTCTCACTGTAGGGTCTGCCCTGTTGTCCCCGGATCATGCGGGTGGCCCTCCTCTGGACCCTCTCCATGTTGTCCACATCCCTCCTGAAATGGGGCGCACAGAACTGGACACAATACTCCAGCTGCGGCCGTACCAGCGTCGGATAGAGGGGGAGGATCACCTCCCTGGCTCTACTCGAGATGCACCTGTGGATGCACGACAAGGTCCGGTTAGCCCTGCCAACCATGACCTCGCATTGTCGGCCCATGTTCATCTTGGAGTCAATAATGACACCAAGATCCCTTTCCGCCTCCGTGCTCTCAAGTAGGGAGTTCCCCATCGTATAAGTGTGCTGCTGGTTCCTACTACCCAAGTGCAGCACCCTGCACTTGTCCGTATTGAAACACATCCTGTTCCTGTTTGCCCACCCCTGTAACCTATCCAGATCCTTCTGCAATCTCTCTCTCCCTGCTAGCGTGCTCACCTCCCCCCAAATTTTGGTGTCATCAGCGAATTTAAACAGGTTGCTTTCCACCCCAACATCAAGATCGCTGATGAAGAAATTGAACAGCGCAGGCCCCAGGACCGAGCCCTGGGGGACTCCACTACCCACCTCCCCCCAAGTCGAGTATGATCCATCCACCACCACCCTCTGAGTGCGACCCTTCAGCCAATCTGCAATCCATCTGACTGTGTAGGCATCTATGCCACAGTCGCCTAGTTTATTAATTAGGATGGGGTGAGAGACGGTGTCAAAGGCCTTGCTGAAGTCCAGAAAGACTACATCCACCGCGACACCTGCGTCCATGGCCTTTGTGACCTGATCATAAAAGGCAATCAGGTTGGTCTGACATGATCTCCCCCTAATAAATCCATGCTGATTGCCCCTGAGCATCATTTCTGATGCCGGCCCGTCACAAATGTGCTCCTTGATGATCTTCTCCAAGAGCTTCCCCAGGATTGAGGTAAGACTGACGGGCCTATAGTTGCCCGGGTCCTCCCTTTTCCCTTTTTTGAAGATGGGGACCACATTAGCTACCTTCCAATCGTCTGGCACCTGGCCCAAGCACCACGATCGCTCGTAGAGCCATGCCAGGGGCCCTGCAATAACCCCAGCTAGCTCCCTCAGCACCCTGGGGTGGAGAGCATCCGGACCCGCTGACTTGAACGCGTCCAGCCCCTCCAGAAGCTCTCTAACCCGGTCCTCCCCAACCTGAGGTCTGAAGGCGATCCCCTCGCGTCCGGCTTCTATCACAGCAGGGAAGTCCCGGTCCCTGCACAAGAAAACGGAGGTGAAGAATTGGTTAAAGAGATCCGCTTTATCCTCTGACGCAACCACCAGATTGCCCCGCATATCCTGCAGGGGCCCCACATTACCCGGCGCCTTCTTCATCCTCCCAATATATTTGAAAAAGGACTTTTTGTTATCCTTAATCCTTAATCCACATCCTCTCCCCGAGCTCGTGTGGGACACTCCACTGCCTCACCATCTCAGCGTGCATGAGCCGTGCCTGGTACCTTGAGGTATGTAGAAAAAACATTTAAAGTTGTGTCTATGGCCAAATTGCTGATTCTCTGAATCAGAATCAAATCTTCGGATTTGGATTCGGCTAAATTGAATAGGGACAGTGATCCAAATCAACTAATCGAATCGTTGTCCCCCGAATCAGGCTGAATTTGGATCCAAATCTGAATCGAATATGGCCTGCTTCACACACCCCTAGTATCTGGGTCATAAATCCAATGCCAACAGATACCAGTTGGAAATTACCAGATGGACATAAAGGGCACTTACACACATTCAGGGAGGCTGTTATGACATGCTTTAAATCAAGTGTATTGGAGCAGCCTCAAACGAGTCTGATGGGGCATGGCAATTAATGAGCTTTTGTTCCAAGTGCCCTGCCACATTTTTTTCGTCATGGGGATGCTGATACCCATGATGTTTGAGCATTTTTAATTAGCGTGGCTCATTAATTAAAGTGCCCCCCCCCCGCTTCCTGGAGCATGTCTATAAACACCCAAAGTCTCACAAATGCTTTCTCTCAACATGAAAACAGTGTAAGTTTTTCAAAGAAATGCTGCATCATTATTTTTGTGCTGTAATATGAGCTGTTTGAAATACTGCTGTTGAGCAGTGAGACAGCTTGGTCACTGCCTTAATCATTGTAACTAAAAACAATTAGTGCAAAAATTGCCTCTCTGAAACCAGACACTGGTGGAGGTTCCTGAATGTAGGGCTCTCTTACATACTGTGTTTGACTATTTCTGTCCCAAGGCAGGTGTATAGTCTATTAATAAACACATTGCATTAAGAACATACCCACTGATTCTTCTTCCAGCAGGATCCTGACCTCTGAGGTCCTAGCATCTGCTAATGCCCATCAGATGGACAATGCTTTGAAAGATTGCAGACAGTGTCCATGGAAATGGTGTAGATGGTACCACAGCAACCCAATTATCCAGTGACCTTGCATTAACAGAGAACTTGGTAAATGGGGGGGTCAGCCAGTTCAGCATGCTCAGAAGTTTGTGGTCATGATTCTCCTACCCTTAACACAACTATTTGAGCCTGTTATCTAGCTTTCCTGACTGCATACTGTTTAGGCCTGTGTGAAGCAGCTGATATTTGCTTCAGATTCAAATTTGGCTGATTTGGGGGACTGCACATTAATGAATGTGTAGACGTACCCCCTGAGCACCATTTTTCTCTGCCATCAGTGCTTGAAAGTTATCTTAAGGAAGCAAGTCTTGCATATGGAACCTGCACAGAACTAAACTCTCTCTCTTACTATTCTTTGATGGAGGTCTTCAATAAATCCTTACCCCTTTGCTAACTAACATGATTGATTATATTAAAATGATTATGTTAAGAAATAGGAGAGTAGTGGTGGTTCGCTAATTCCAGTTTGCAGGTGCCAGAAGTACCCAATATGTTATCCAGAATTGGGGTCTCAGGAGGTATGTTCTCTGCCTGGAGCCCGTATACAGGATGTAACAGAAAACTGCCAGAGCTCTTCCATCCCTCTGACCACTACCATCTTTTGATTGTTCATGTAAGTACTAATGATACTTCCAGGAACAACACTGACCATATGAGAGGAGACAATGAGACTCTTGACAAGAGGGTTAAGGAAATTGGGCCACAAATAGTGTTCTCATCAATCCTCCCTGTGGAAGACAAGGGTCCACACAGGGACCATGGTATCATGGAAGTAAACACCTGACTGAGAAGGTGGTATTGACATGAAGGCTTTGGATTCTTTGAAAGTGAGCAGATATTCTGGGGAGGACTGCTATTAAGAGACAGGATCCATCTGAGCAGAAAAGGGAAGAGCATATTTGGGCACTTTCTGGCCAGCTTAGTAAGGGGGGCATTAAGGTGAGTTCCATGGGGGATGGTATACAAAACCTTCTAGCAACAGAAAAAACAATCTAGAGGGGAAAGGACCAGAAGAAGATCAACTGTGGCAAAGGGCCAGAAAGCCACAGGTCAGAAACTGTGATGTAAAAGGAAAATGAGTAGTTCAGACTACAAATGGGTGCATTTACACGAGACAATACATTGCTGTAGCAATGCACAACAGTGTAGTGTTGGCAGGTACAAATCCTGATACTATAGCTATGTTGCCATAGCAATGCATTCCATCATTATAGTGCATTGCTACGGTGACATAGTGGCTAAAAATAATTGTGCATTGCTGGCACAGCACAGTATGGGCTGCTACTGTGCTGTCATTTAGTACTTCCAAAAAGAAGCACTAAATGATGGCGCAGAAACAGCGGCACCACAGGGGTATGTGTAGACATTAGGGCTGTGCGAAGCTTCAGTAGCCAATTTGATTTGGAGAAGATTCGGCTGCCAAGTCAGGCAGAATCTCCCAATCGAATTGAGAGACCCATTAATAGCTCTGAATTAAACTGAAGGCTCCAGATTGATTTGGAAAAGATTTGGTGATTCAGAAGGCAGGCATGCAGGAAACGGAAACTGAGAAGAGGGAGGAGGGTGGAAAGACTGCTTTGATATTGACATCTGTAGCTGGGCAGTGACTGTGATCTTTCTGTGAATTCCCTTCTGTGGCAGGGCACTGTTGGTGCCTGCCACTTTAAGAACTGAGCCAAGCAGCCAGCAGGTGCTTAATTGCGGTGGCCATTTTAGATCTTTGGCCACCCATATAAACAGAGCAGTAACATTGCCTGGTTGCAAGGTTGCATGCAACAACCTGAAGGTAAAGGCAGGAGCTGTAGGGGATGGCTTGGAGGCTCCTGGTC
This sequence comes from Alligator sinensis, assembly GCF_000455745.1. Lineage (NCBI taxonomy): Eukaryota > Metazoa > Chordata > Crocodylia > Alligatoridae > Alligator > Alligator sinensis. The sequence goes on along the minus strand of NW_005841974.1, from coordinate 377,224 downwards.
CTGGGAATGACCTAAAACTGCACCCTGCTAGGAGTGGGTGGTCTGGTGGGGCTCTCAGTGGCATGGGAGCCCCCAGGAAATGCCAGGCCAATTACTGCCCTGGTGAAAGGCAGGTTGGGGTGCCTTAATAACCCCAGCTCCCACAACCGGGTAGGTTACTCCCTAGTAGGGTCCAGATGGAAGACCCAGGAAAGAGAGTGGGGCTATAGACTCAGAAGCCTGACTTGAAATCCCTCGACTGGTCAATGCTGGGGCCAGAACCGGAAGGGTCAAAAGGGCCAGGGGTCCACTGCAAGGAATGCCCAGAGCTGAGGGCCTGGGGTTCTGACTGGCCTGGAGGTGAGGCCAGGGCCTGTGTAGCCAAAGGTCCCAGGGGGACCACACCAGTAAGGGGGAACAGCTCAGGGAGCTAGGTAGCCCAGAATGAAGGTGGAGTAGGCTGTCTGAGTGGAGGGATCCAGTTGGGGTCCAGACTGGAGGATTCTGGGGCCCAGTGTGGGGTAAAGGTAAGATCCATGGATGCCATCTGTGAGTCTTGGGCTGTAGTGTAGGAGAGGAACGGAGCCGCAGATAGTGCCCCCTGGCATCGGGGCAAGAAATGAGCAACCTCCCGCCTAATTAACAACTTCATTAAATAGCATCACGGCGTGGTAGGCAAGAAGGTGGGTGGTTGGCCCAGAAACAGGTGGGTAGGCCATTGATTGACTGGCCCCGAGAAGACCCCCTGTTACACTTTCCAATCACAGTGCTCTGGGGGGGGACGTAGAAACAACATATAAGGCTATGTGAACTCATCTGTGTGCCGTTTGTCAGCTGTCTGTCTGTCTCTCTGTTGCAGCAGCAACATCTGAAGGGCTCTGGCTTGGTAGTAGATAATTTCTTGCCACCAAGGTCTATCCAATCCTTTCCTATTTAGCCTTGCCTACAATCCCTATTGTTATCTATTCCTTTCAGCTTATTCTTCCCCCAAAATCCTCTTATTTGTTCTTATTAGTCTGTCATTTTTTTTCCTCCCACAAAAACAAACCTGTGTTTTCCCTGACAGTGTGTCATCACTGTGCAGGAAAGCACAACATATATTAAATATATTACACAGAGACTCACACACATTTTGCAGTACACCAATCATCATGAAGTGTGTCTCTCACCCCATGATGCCTCAATTTACATTTTCACTGACTGGCTTTCTTGCATGCATACGAGCCTCTAGCTTCTTTACTGTTCATTCCATTCAGGAAGAGCACACCAACTGCAGATGTTTCCTCCGCCTGACAAAGGGTTTTTAAACCCAAAAGCTTGCCAAGATATATTTCTCCAAGTATTCAGTTGATCTAATTAAAGATATCACATCTACTCAAAGAACCTTGCCTGCCTGTTCCTTAGACCAACACGGCTACAACCAGAAACCTAGATAATATACACAAGTGACATAAGTTTTGATTTCAACAGTTTGAGGTGCACTTTCACAGAAGCCCCTGCACCTATCTCCTTGAAACCTGGCAAACTTTATGCCCTCAGAAGGTACTACAATCCCTGCTGTTTTCATCTCACTCTGCCTTAATATACACAGATGACACGAGTTTTGCTTTCAACAGTTTGAGGGGTGCTTTCATAGAAACCCCTACACCTATCTTCTTGAAACTTGGCAGGCTTCATGCCCTCAGAAGGGTCTATCATTTCTGCTGTTTTCATCCAAATTTTCAAAAAATTACAAAGCTATAGCTATTTTAGTGATTCCTCATTATAGTTTATGGCCAAATCACTAATTTGGTGGCCGAATCTCTGAATCCGATTTGGTTGAATCGAATCAGGACAGTGATTCGAATCACCAAATCAAATCACTGTCCCTCTGAATTGGCTGAATCCAAATCCAAATCAAATACTTGCCGCTTCACACAGGCCTAGTAGACATGCCCCATATGTCCTATGTATGTATACAAATGCAAGATCTATGGGGAAGAAACAAGATGAGCTGACAATCATAGCCTGTGAAAAGAACTATGATCTGATTGGTATCACAGAGCCCTGGTGGGACAGCTCTTATGATTGGAACATGAACATTGAGGACTACACACTGTTTCAGAAGGATGGAGCTGGAAGAAAGGGTGGTGGTGGCATTACTTCGTGTATCAAAAACAAATACACTTGTACCCTGGTTCAGGAGTAAGAAAGTAGCAGATCAGAATGTGTTTGGGTGCAGATGAAAGCTATAGCATAGATATATGGTGGAGCTGTATTATAGAACACCAAATCAAGAGGAAGAGGTGAATGAGGCACTCTTCAGGAAAGTGACAAAATTATCCAAAAGTTATGAGTTAGCACTGATGGGAGACTTCAATTTTATGCACATTTGATGGAAGAATAATACAGCCAAACATAAATATTGAGCAAGTTCTTAAGTTGTGTGGAGGATAACTTTCTCTTTCATAAAATTGAGGATACAACTAGGGGATCATCCAGGTTCATCCCCTGTGCCATTGTTGTGCCCTGAGCATGCCCTTGCTGCATGTGTCCTGGCTATGCACAGTGAACTGTTTGTGCAGGCTGAGGGGTGCCTGATCCACTATGCCCTGCTGCTGCTGTTCAGGAACTCTGCAAATAAGCAAGAACTGACAATGCACTGAACAAATGCAACAAATCTTTGGCTGCATTCATATCCTAACAATTTTCTACCTACATTATTATTAGCAAAACCATGCTTGAGCAGCAAGCAGCAAGAGGGTGGGGGAGGGGGGAAGTCAGGCAGACTGCTGTACCTGCAGTCTTCACTGGAGCTGTGGCTAGGGAGCAGAGGAGTGGGGCTAGCCCTGTTCTCTGGATCAGACATCACAGTACAGCCCAGCACAGCCCAGGACTGCAAAGCATCTGGGATGCTGGGGGGACTCTGGTTTAACTTAAACCAGAAAGGGCTCTGATACAGACATTTCATAATCCAATTTTACCCAAATCAGCTAAGTCTGATACTACATTCAACCAGGTTTATCTTAAACCAGTTTCAGCCATTTTGAAACTGGTTGGTGTGCACTGAACTTATGTTCTGTTACAGGTTTAAACCAGTTTCTGGTCACTTAAACTGGTTTATGTGTAATGTCTGTCCCTAGACCCAGAGGACATTTTCCAGCCCTACTTTTCTATTAGTTTATGATTATTTGTATTGTCATAGCAACTAGAAGTCTTGGTCATGGATCAGAACCCTAACACACTAGGTGCTGTACAGACATAAACTGTCCCTGCTGCAAAAAAAAAATCCAATCTCTGTATAAGACTAGAGGAAACAGAGGGGAGCACAAAGAAATTATAAGACGCTGCTGCTCAGCATGACCAGGAATGGCCTTGCATTTTTTTTTTTTTTGGTAGGTAAGTAGCAAAGGATTTTTTGCCTTTTCTTCCCAAGGGATTTTGCCCTGGATATTATAAGTTTATGCAAACCCCATGAGTTCAGCTACCCAAATGCAATTAGAGGCTCTAATTTCTCCTTATTCTGGAAACAAAGCACCAAACAGCATGCTTCCTTAAAGTTTGGAAAACAGTCAGTTCATTAAAAAAACCCTTGACAATGAGGCTGCTTTTCATGTTGGTTACTTCAAACATCATGCTCTGTAAATGGAGTAGTATACCTAGGGGTTACATCTTGAGTTCTCAGACATATCTCAGCAGTCTTTATAGAAACAGTAGCAGGTGTGGCCTATTAATATTTAAAAACAATTCCAAGATAAATAGAATTTATTAAAAACATTGCTTTTGTGGGCTTTGCAGATTTCTGAGCAATCCCTCGGGTGGGCAGTAACTTCTGAGAGTGCTCAGTAGGCTCAGAGCTCTAACTGTTTGGGTGGAACATTCAGCTAGTCCCAATTCACTGATTTATAAATTTGGCTGTACAATACAGACTTCTATTCATTGATATCTTTGATGTTAGGATTAGTTGTGTACCCTGAACATCTTGGTCTGTATATATTTTGTAAGGCAATCATATCTTTTTTGCTCTTTTTTTGTTTTTGAAAATAGTACATTTAGCTACATGGTATCATAATTATTGAATGCAATTGTTGTTTTTGTATGCTGTTGCACTGTGAACAAGTATAACACAGATCAGTCCACCAATGTATGAAAGCAACAGAAATAAATATTCTGTGAAGTGATTAGATCCCTCTCTGGATCAGTCTTATCTGATCATAATGACAAAGTAGGAGCAACATCAGGCAGGGAGAAGGAAAAAGCTGTGTACATTTAAACTCTCATGTTGTTTTCTGGAGAAACTACTGTCAGCTTCCTGGAAGAGGGAACAAAACCCTACAGAACTGGTAACAGAAAGCAGAGGGGTTTGGAGCCACCACTGACAGGGATTCTTACCGACTTCTGTTGAGATGGTGTGAGACTGGTCATTTAATGGTGGGAGCATGGCATGGGTTGTCCCAGGAGGGAGTGGATGGGGCTCAGCCCCATGCAGAGCACCATGGGGGCAGCTTCGGGCTGGATACAATCAATTGGCAGGCAGGATCCAGCCCACAGGCTATATTTTGCTCACCCCGATCTAACTTATCATTACAAATGGCTTCTGTGTCAGACAACTGGAAGGTTGTCGACATAAATGAATTCTGTCTCACCTATCTACTGGAGGTCTTCAAGGGTGAACAAGCACCTGGAAAGGGGGATCAAGCTGACATATATTTGCACTTTCAAATAGTTTCAGCAAAGTCAATCACCAAAGGATTTGTTTAAAAACTGCATTGACGTGGGATTGGAGGGAAGTTTCTCTCATGGTCTGAGAGCAGGTTAAAATATAGGAACCAAAGGGTAGGGCCAAATGGTCACTTTTCAGGATGGAAGCAGGTCAAAATTGGGGTCCTACAGGGATCTGCACTGGGTCTCATTTTGTTCAATGTTTTCATCAATGACCTGGAAATGGAGGTACACAATGTAATCTTCAGGTCTGTAGATGATGCCAAATTATTCCAGATGGTCAAGTCTCAAATTGATGGAGATGAGCTGCAGAAAACTCACCAAGCTAAATGGGTAGAAAAAAGGCATATGAACTTCAGTGTCAATAAGTGCAAAGTAATGCTTCTGGGGAATAATAACCTCAATTAGATGTACAAAATGTAAGGTTATGGACTAGCCATTACAACCTGGGAAAGAGACCTTAGAATCATTGTAGCTAGTTCTCAAAAAATGTCAGCTCAGTGTACAGTGGTGACCAAAAAGCCAATACAATGTTTGGCATCATTAAGAGAACTGAAAACAAAACAGATACCATCTTCACACCATTGTATAAATTCATGGTGCACTTACATCTTGAATACTGTGTGCAGTTCTGGGCTCCGCATCTCAAAAAGGATGCAGTAGAATCTAAAAAGATACAAAGAAGGGTAACCAAAATGACTAGGGGCCTTAAGCATGTTCCATTCCAGGAGCAATTAAAAGCCTTCAGTTTGGAAGAGAAGCCTGAGAGATATGATAAAGATCTATAGAATCATGAAGAGTGTGGATCAAGGGAACAGAGAACAGCTGTTTACCAAGTCCCAGAATACTAGAACTAGGGGTTCACCCACTATTATTAGTAGGTGACAGGCTTAAATCTGACAAGAGAAAGTACAAAAAGCAGTGCTTATGGAATTCATTGCCATGGGAGCTAATGGAGGTAGATAACATAGCCAGGTTAAAAAAGATACTGGGTCAATTCATGGATGATATATCTATTCATTGCTATTGAACAGAATGGTTGGAGATGTTTCCTCTAGTATCTATAACCAATAAATGGTGGATGCCAAGGAGGGTGTTGAATAAGTGATAGATCACTCTAGAACTATCTGGTTCAGTGTTCTCCCTATATAGCCTCCACTTCTGCGACTGTTGGAAACATGATATTGAGATAGATGGACCATTGGTGTGACCCATTATGGCACTTTCTATGTTTTTATGTCCCCAACAATACTATCTTACAGTGGAGTTAATTAGTTTACTGTGTGCTAATACCGGCACACAAGTAGAGGGTGATGCTTTACTGAAGAGCTAATTAGTTTAATCATAGTAAAACACACATGTAGATGCACCCATAAGGTGCATCCAGACAAGTGCATACATGCCTGTTGCAGTGTCTCAAATCAATAAGAGGCATGCTGAGAATAAAAATATGTTCTCCATGCTGCATGGTCCCAGATCCCTTAGTCTTTCCTAATAAGTTTTGCCCTCCAGGCCCTTAATCATTCTTGTGGCCCTTTTCAAGATCCTTTCAAGATTCTTCATGTCTTTTTTGAAGTGTGGTGCCCAGAGCTGGACACAGTATTCCAGCTGGGGTCTCACCAGCACTGAGTAGAGAAGAAGAATCAGTTCCTTAGCTCTGCTTGCAACACAATGGTTAATGCATCCCAGTATGTTATTAGCTCCAGTGAGTACAGCATAGCACTAACGGCTCACGTTCGTTCTGTGACCAACCATAACCCCAAGGTCCCTTTAAGCCATCATGCTAGCTGGGACATCTCCTCCTAACCTATATTCATGTCACTAGTTACTTCTCCCTTGGTGAAGCACTCTGCATTTATCCTTATTGAACTACCGGTTCCACTCCGCCCACTTTTCCAGCTTGTTCAGGTCTGCTTGGATTCACATCCTACCCCATAGCATGACTGCTTTTCCCCATAACTTAGTATCATCCACAAACTTTGCCAGTGTGCTTTCCACATCCTCATCTAAATAATTGATAAAGATGTTGAACAGCAGAGGACCAAGAACCGAACCCTGCGGGACAGCACTGGCTACCCCCAGCCAAGACGATACAGACCCATCCACTAACACTCTCCAGGTTTGACCTCTTAGCCAGTTCCCAACCCACCTAACCATGGACTCTGCCAGCTCACAATTCCCCGTTTTGTTTTTTTTTACAAGATTGTCATGGGAGACCATATTGAAGGCCTTTTTAAAAACCATGTGACACCAACCACGTCTCCCACATCTAAGCAGTTTGTTACTTGATTATAGAAGGTGAAGTTGGTCAGACATGACCTGCCTACAGCCAAACCATGGTGGCTATCCTTTAGCATCATTCTTTCTGCCAGTCAGAAAGCATGATGCTAAAGGTTGCAAAAAGATATAAACTTTGTGGTGACATAAAAAATGTTATGGCAACACAAAAGCCAAGTGATGAGACATCATTGCCTTTTCTTGCACCGCAAGTACTTAAGTCATGTGGCACCAAAAAAGGTTGTAACAATTTGCACTTCCTTTTTGCGACTAATGGTGGTACACATGAACACTGAGTGCCCCTGGAGGCTGGGGGGGGCATGGTGAACTCCCGCAGGCAGCGGTGGCAGTGTTGGCGGTGGCAGTGTTGGCGGTGGGAGCGTGGTGGTGGCGAGTGGTGAGCTCCTGCAGGCGGCTGTGGTGCTGTTGGCGGGGGGGAGGAGCGGTGAGTGGTGACCACCTGCAGGCACTGCCGGCAGCATCAGCAACACTTTTTGCAGAGGATGCACCGCCAAACTCAGGGGGTGCACATGCACCCGCATGAACCCCCTACACATCGCCAATGGTGGGACACTACAAGCTGCTACTAGTAGGAACTCCTGGGGTAAAAAGTCCCTGGGTGCCCCATCCCAGTTGCAGATGCACCCTCATGTTGAGGCACAGGGAAATCCCCAGAAGGGAGTGGGAAAAGCACACAGGTACCAGCATGCCTATCATGCTATTACCCCTGGCCCAGGGACCATGTGCAAGCATAACAGGAAACTCCTAGGGGAGTTCCACCTTTGTGTTTGTTGACCCCTGCCAGCGTATGATTCCCTTGCTGCAGTATGATTCATCCAGATGAGCATGCACGTGCCTCTTGCAGCATCTCAAACCCCTTTGAGACACTGCAAGACGCACGTGCGGGAACAAAAAAGTGTTTCCTGTGCTGCATATTTGCAGTACGGGGCCAAAAATTGATACCTGGAGATCCAGGTATCAAAAAATACCCAGGGAAAAAAAGTGGGGCCACGGAAAAAAAGCTCAGGGCCTCCACAGAGATGCTCTGGTAGCCAGCCAGGGCATCTATATGGCTGGCCTTTGCCCCAGTGTTGAAGCATGCCGCTTGTTCCTTGCAGGAAAGTAGTGGTGCAGGCTGCAGGGACCTGGATGTGGGCTTCTGCCAGGAAAGTAGAGGGTCGGGGGAGCTGGAGGAGGGGGGAGGGGACCATGCCCCCGCCCACCTGGACCCAATCCCCTGCTTGCTTCCCCAGCTCTCCCCTCATTTCCCCATCTCTCCCCTCGTTTCCCCAGCTCCTGGCTCATTTCCCCAGCTCTCCCCTCAGTTCTTCAGCTCTTCCCTCATTTCCCCAGATCTCCCCAGCCCTCCCCTCATTTCCCCTGTACTCCACCCTCATCCTATGAGCCACTGGGGACCTCAGCTGGCAGCTCCTCCATGGAGCCATTGCCATGGGTGTGTATGTGGTGAGTTTCACAGACACCCCAGTCTCCTGCCCCTGCTGCAGGCAGAGGGAGACCCTGGTGCACATGACACTTGAGTGTGCCAGGCTGCAGCCCCTCCACCTCCAGAACCTCCTCCTGAGGTTCTGGTTGAACTTCACCCCCCACCTTTTTATTTTTGGGCACCCCATCCATGGCCCCATCGAGTCCCAGGACCTCCTGGTCAACCTTCTCCTGGTTCTGGCCAACTGGGCCCTGTATATGACCAGGAAGGATGCTCTGGCCAGGAAGTGCCCAGGAAGTGTGGGGCTGCTTTCCTCTTCACTTGTCTGTACATGTTTCCGGGCAAAGCACCAATGGGCAGCGTGCACCGGCTCCTTGGATGCCTTTGGGGATTGGTGGGTGTGGCCCAGGGGGTTCTGCTTGGTGTCCCTCTCCAGAGAACTTATTTTTACATTTTGACCCCCCATGTCACTCCTATTCTGTCTTTTCCTTAGTTGTCCTACAAAATCAGTTGTTCCATTTATCCATTAGTCCCTGTGAAAAGGGACTACTAGTTAGTTGGGTGGGCCTTAGAGCCCAAAATCAGTGAATGGACAAATAGACAGGAGCTTCTGAGCACTGGCCAGTTGACATATGGGGACACTAGTTCCCATGCCAGCTGGACTGCTGCAGCAGCCCTGACCTACAGTGGCCCCTGTACCCTTTAGCCACTGCAGCAGTCTGGCAGTGGGGGCTGCTGCCTGGCTGTGACTTGATGCCACCTGCAACAGCATCTTCCCCCTTGGACCTGCAGCCCCATGACTGCACACGTACCAGACCTGGACGGGGACCACACAGCCACCTGGGCTGTAGCATGGACACTGCAGTAGAGCTTTCTGCACCTGTGAGCCAGCTGCCAGTGGGCCGTGGCTGCACAGTTGGCCTTTGTATAACACTGCTGCCATGTGTCCCCCTACCCTGTCATCTGGGCAACCATTGCCTGGAAGATGTTCTCAGTGTGGTGGCCTGCTTTCAAATGTCAAAGCAGGTCCTCCTAGCCCCAAGTGTCCAGGAGGTTGGCCACCCCATTTGACCTCCATCTGGGTCCTGGGTGCCAGCCCTGAGCAGGCTCCGCTGCCTGGGTCCTGCCACTTGCCTCACCAGCAGGAACCCTGGTGTTCCCTATTTAAAAACTGCAAATTCTCTGATTAAAATATCCCAAATTCACTCTTTAAATTACCCCCAAATCCAAACCCCACATCTGGAGGGCAGGTTTGGACCCGAAACGGAGGAAAGGGTTGGGGGCAGGGTTGGACCTGCACTGGGGGGGAGAGGAAGTGGGGGGGTGGGGTCAGAACCAAATGTGGGGGAGAGGGGAAAGGGGACAAACCCAAAGTAGGTGGAGGGGAGGTGGGGTCAGACCTGAACTGGGGGGGTCGGGGTAGACCCAAACTGGGGGGGAAGGGCAGAGTGGGGTCAGACCCAAAATGAGGGGGAGGAGGAGCAGGGTTGGACCTGAACTGGGGGGGAGGGGGGTTAAGCAGGGTCACACCTGAAGTGGGAGGGAGGGGGGTGGAGCGGAGTTAGGTTCAAAGCGGGTGGGAGGGTGGTGCATTGGGGTTGGACCCTAAATGAAGCAGGGGGAGTGGGTTTGGACCCGAAGTGGGGGAGGGAGAAGCAGGTTTGGAGCCGAAGTGGAGGGCTGCTGGGCCGGATGCATGGCTGGCCCCCCTTCCCCCATCGATCTTGATGGGCAATTTGCTAGTAATAAAATAAATTCTAAATATCTATATGGTTTGATGTTTGCTTTGGCTTTCTTATCATAGAGAAATTAGCGCTCCCCCTGACCCCTTCACTAACCAGGATGTGGGGACCTGAATGAAGCCACAGCTCCTGCAGTCACAGCTTCTGCCCTGTCTGGCAGCTAGGCATGCTGGTGGAGTGTGGGGGGATGTGTGGTGTGTAGGTGGGTGTGGGGGGCCATGGGGTGTGTGGGTCAGTGTGGGGGATGTGGGGTTTGTAGGAAGGGGGTGGGTGGTGTGAGGTGTGTGGGTGGGGATGTGGGGTTTGATGGAGGGGTGGCACCACATACCCGCCTCCACAACACCCAGTGTGAGAAGCAGCAGCTGTGCGGGCCATGGCCCACTGTCAGCACAGCCCTGAAGCCAGCTCACTGTCATGGAGAATGGGCCGGGCCTGGCCCGACCTAGCGGCAGATTTGTTGCCCTCTCCGACTTAGGATATGCTGCAGAAACTTCCCAGGTCCTGAGGTGAGGCTAACTGGTCTTTAATTTCCTGGGTCCTCCTGCTTTTTTTTAAAAAAGAGGCTCTTTTTCCATCCTCTGGTACCTTGCCCATCTCACATGCCTTCATGAATATCATTGCCTAGTGCTCCAAGATCTACTCTTCAGGGTTCTGGGATGAAGTTCATCAGTCCCTGCTAACCTGAGTTCATTTGGACCCACCAAAAGCTCCCTTTTTCTTTTGTTATCTCATCCCTCAGTTTGTCCCTTCCTTATCCAAATAATCCTTGTTAGCTGTCTGGTTGCAACCTAATTTTTTGTGAAGACTTAGGCAAAGTAACTGTTGAGTATCTCTGTCTCCTTTGCAACTTCTGTTAAGAGTTTTTCCCCCGGCTATTTAACAGTGGACCCACAGCTTCCTTTGTCTTTCTTTTCTGGACAACATACTTATAGAACCTCTTCTAGTTGTCTTTAAGCTTCCTTGCTGGAGGCAGCTTATTCCTTATTTTTTTCTTCCTGATTATCCCTGAAGGTGCTTGCTATTTCCTGGTAAAGTTCTTTGGTGGTCTGCCCATGGCCCTTATGCCCATGGCCCATATGCTTTCCTTTTGCATTTGAGGCATCCTTAGAAGCTTCTTTTTCAGCCACATTGGTCTCTTGCTTTTCTTTTTGTGCCCCATTGAGTTGGAAAAGTTGTGTTGAGCTCCCAATACTGTACGGTTTAGAAGCTTCCAGCCCTCCTGGGCACCTTTATTTTTCAGTGAGTCTTCCTAAGGCACAGGGCTTATTAACTCCTTGAGTTAGGTGAAATTTACCTCTTTGAAATCTAGCATCCTAATTTCACTTTCCCCATATCAGGTTCTGGAATGTTATCATATTGTAATCACTTTCTCCCAAGTTGCCTATCACCTTCACATCATCCATCAGTTCTTCCCTTATGATCAGGACAAAATCCAAGATAGATGATGCCCTAGTTGTATCTTCAACCTTATGGAACAGAAAGCTGTGCTCCACACAAGTTAGGAACTGGCTTGACATTTTCTTCTTGATATTGTATTGTTCTTCCAGCAGATATTTGCAAAACTGAAGTCTCCCATCAGTATCATCCCACAGCTTTTGGATATGTCACTTCCTTTAAGACTGCCTCATCCACCTCCTCTTGCTGATTTGGTGACCTATAATAAATTCCCACCATTATATCAATGCTGCATCTTTCATCTCCAGCTAAATACACTCTGCTATCTTTTTCCTCCTAAACCAGGGAACAAGTGTATGTGATTTTGGCTTACAAGGTGAAATCATCGACTTTTCTCCCAACCCTGATATTCTGAAACAAAGTATAACACTTAATGTTGACATTCCAGCCCTAAGAGCTGTCCTACCAGGTCTCTGTGATTGCAATCAAGTCATACTTCTTTTCACATAGAGCTCATATGTTTGTCACAGAGGGTGGGATCACCATCAAAAGAAAACTTCAGTTTATTTTTATGTTTTATTTCCTAAGTACATGGCCTGGACACCCTTGAAGTCATACCACTGCAAGAGGCAAGGACAGCAGGCAAAAACAGCATCTAGGTACTAATTGTAAGAGCAGAGATCTCCCCCGAGACAGCAAGAAATGTAGTGTCCTTTCCTTGCTTTTAAAATCCAGCTGGTATATATAGGTTATACTGCCTTTGCTACCTCACTTTAATCTTGCCAGGTGGCTGGCAGGACTGCACTCAGAAACACTTAAGAGAGGGAGAACACATACCTTTAATTGCCTAGGCCAGGAATTGGCAACCTAGTACTGTGCAGTAAATGTGTTGTGCAGATGTGTCCCGTGAGAGACAGAATAGGACTATGTGGTACATTGGTCTGATCCAGGTCCTACATTTCTAATGACTGCAAAACCTACTTGTATGCTTTTCTATGCTTCAGCCCATTAAAGTTCTTTGTAAAGAACAGCTGTGATTCATTACTCACCAAATAACAGGTGCTATAATAAACTATATTAAGCATATCAGCTATTTTTAGTTAAGCATATTGCACTTGCATACTAAATACGAGGAGCCATATGTCTTGATATATATTAGTAAAAGGTTGTTACATAATGTATAGGGTATGAAAATGCTGCTGGTCCCCGGAGCCATTTATAGATGTTATGGTTTTCTAGGTTTAATCTGGATTATAGCCATTGCTATATATACCTGAACATCTGTAGTCAGAATTTGAATTGACACCAGTCCAAATCAACTAATCCTCATTGATGAGGGTTAAATTTAATGCAGACTCGGGATTTGAAACATAACAGAGGCTATCAGGTACAAAGTTACACCTTTACAAAGTCAAACCTCACCATGACTGAGTATCAGTAGCCTGACTAAACCCCCAGCCCTGCCCAACCACACAGGCTACTGCTCAGTGAAGAAGGGGGCAAACCCCTTGATCATCTATTAGCTCTTAATTCAAATTGAAATTTAAGTCCAACTGTGTGATGTGAATCAGTTAACATGGTTTAGAAAATGGTGAGTACATCTACAAACAGCCTGTGTGGCTGGGATCTGTTGCATTCCGAGAAGATGTCTGTCCTGCTGAGTGGTACAATAATGATACCAGATGCTCTAGCTCCTTACCAATCCACCCCTACTAAACTAAAGCTCTAAATTATTACCAGAAGTCAGAGATAACATTATTCTTCTCACTGGAGAGTTCCATTGGGGGAAGGGAGTGTCTAAGGCTTTTTTATACCACTCTGTTTAGGAACAGCCACTCACTGTCATGGTATAGGGAAAACTTCTTCCATAATAACCAATAATAGGCCTTGTTTGTACTTTTCTTGGGAACAGTGAGCACTGGCCATTGCAGAGGACAGCTTAGCATAAGAAACAACCCCTGGTCTGAGAAGGTGTAGCAATTTCTATTCTGGGCGCATCTACACATAAACATTTACTGCACAGTAACCTAAATTACTACAGAGTATGGTGCATGTATACACATGCATGCCCATATTGCACAGTAACTATCGTAACTTTTGCCAACTTGCACATAAATATGATACCTGCATGCTGCTGGGCTGTGCTGCTCTCTGGCAGCCCCTAGCTGCAGGGTAAAAAGCCTGCAGCTATTTTATTCTGCAGGGCACACATTTCAGGAGCCTGCAGGAGCCTGTGCTTACTGGTGGAGCCCAGCAGGCCCTGTGTGCCCCCCTGGACAGCCCACAGCAGGGGCAATGTATAGGGGGTGCACAGGGGTGCATGTGCACCATCGCCGGTGCACCCCCTGTCAGGCCACGCTCCCTGTTTAGCCGGCGGGCAGGGGGGCAGGTGAGAGCACCAGTGCCCTCTCTGCGAGTGCCAGGTGGGGAGTGGCCGCAGGAATTCTGGAGGGAGTGGAAGTGGCTGCAGGAGTTCCAGAAGTGGCACAGCTACTTTTATGGTGAGTGAGATCAGCTGTGGGGGACACCACCCCTCCCCCCCCCCCGGGTCAGCGGGATCTGTGACCGGGGCCACCCCCTCAGTCGCTGACTGGTGGCAGGGGGGGAAGCACCAGAGACAGCCATTGGCCCACAGTCCGTCTCTTCCAGGTGTGTCTCACTCCAGAGCTGCTGCCTGGCCACAGGTGAGTCATGTAAAGGACTGCAGTTTGCTGCATCCCTTACCCAGCCCTGTAATCCCACCAGCGCTACTGGCCCTGCTGGCTATGCCACTAGGGGCAGCACCTGCTGCTCACCCCCAGCTGTCTCTCTTTGCAGAACCATGGTGAAGTGCCTCAGCCACACAGCTGCAACTCCCTGGCTGTGCCCCTGTTGGGGGCGCTGCTGCCAGCCCTCTAAGGCTGACCATATGGGGCCAGATGTGCACGGACCCAGTCAGATGGCATGGGGACAATGTCCACCACTTCTGTTGTGTCTATCCCTGGCCCTGCCGCATGCGCCTGTCTGTCCACAGCCCCAGAGTGGTACTTTGTGGTGGGGAGGATATCCTGAGGCAGTTTGCCCAGGTTGGGCATTCAAATGCCCACATTTTTGAGGCCCTAGTGGCTGGGATGTGGGCATAGGGCCACCCCTGGTTGGTGTAGCAGTGCTATGTGACGGCCAAGGCCCTGCGGGCCCAGTGGGTGGTCATCACCAGCCACAATTGCCAGTCTGGTAGGACCCCCAGGACCATGCCCTTCATGTAAGAGCTAACCTGCATTTTGGTGCCCCAGAGATCCAGACCTGCACCCCACCCTGATGCCTCATTTGACTCTTCCTCAGGGAAGTGGACCTCAGGCCACCAGCACCCCACCCTGCACTCCTTCCCAGCTGCTTCACCAACTGGTAGCCTGGGTAGCCCTGGCCACTGGCTGCCTCGGCCTTAACCCTACCCCATAGCTGCCCTCGAGAACTGGCCAGTCACACCACCACTGACTGTCAGCAGCACCAGCTCCTTCCAAGGTGCGGCCCTGGCCAGGTGCTGGCCCCCAGCCCATCCTGGGCTGCAGACACCGGGCAGAGCTGGATGCTGTCTGGTACAGGGTGCCCTATGCCAAGCTGTGAGACTTGCCCAGTCCCAGGAGCCTTGTAAGTCCCATGTTGAGGCAGGCCCTCCCAGGCCCAGTACCCACCCCCGCCCCTTCCCCTGGCCCTGGCCCTGGCCTCAGCCACCCTCTTTGCCCCACCCAGCCCCACTTCCCTGTCCCTGGGTTCCTCCCCAAAGCATGCAGGGAGGCGGGGCATAGTTCAGAACTTAATTGAGCAGGTCATGTCCCTGCAACTGGGTGGGCACAGGCCTCTTGTGATGAGGAACACGTCAATCCTGGTGGCAATTTCCTCAATGGCTGGGGCAGGAACAGGTAGCGCTGTGACAGGTAGCCCTCCAGGTGGCAGCAAACATTGTGGGGCTTGCTCCACATGCCATTGTAGCTCAGGGTCACAATCCAGGACTGTAGCAGGGCAAAGTGGCTGGAGCAGTCCTCTGCTTGCATAAACAGCCTATTGTGCACCACCCACAACACATGCAGCAGAGTCATGCTCTGGGTGCAATAGCAGTATGGTAGAGGGCCAGCCATGGGGCACCTCCCTGGAAAAGCCCCCTGCAGGGAGGGCAGGGGTCCAGCCAGCTCCTTGCCCCCATTGTCTGGGAGCCCCACATGCCTTGTGCCTGGGAGCCAGGGGCTGGGTGGCAGCGAAGCACAGCAGTGGGCCCGGGATGGGGGGGGGGGGGGCGTGAG
>NW_005841974.1:351132-361378 GCF_000455745.1 Alligator sinensis | reverse complement strand
GGCGGGGGGTGTGGCAGTAGGTGCTGCCAGCAGCCTGTGTCCAGGCCCCAGGGAGCAATCAGGGTTCGGGGCTTGGGCAGCACCCAACTGGGCCCAGGCCTGCCCAGTCAGCTTACCACAGTCCCTGGGCACTTGTACACTGCTGCCCTCTGATCTGAGGCCAGGCAGAACAGGGACCCTGGAGTAGAGCATCTTATCTCTCAAATGTTGCAAACTCTCACAAAAGCCTTTTGTCTCTTGCCTCTGCAGGGCCAACATCTGGACATGAGGAGAGGCTGAAGGGGCCTGCAGGACTGCTATCACAGGGTTGCCACCACCTTCTGCTGGTGCCACCCAGAGCTGCCAGTGGCACCACCACTACATCCCTGAGTGTACCTGCCTGCTCCAGTGGGTGGTGGTGACCATGGAGGGTTGGGTGGCAGACCACTGGGCATGGCAGGTGGAGAACCTTGCCCAGGAGGCTGCCTGGGAGGAGGTGCAGTTCTGGGCATACGCAGAGCATGGGGCTGTGCTGGTGGTCCTGGAACATTGGCATGAAGTTCTGCTGGAGCAGCAGCTCACTGCCCAGGCTTTCCAGCAGTGCCTGGCCCCCTGCCCTGGCCCTGCAGGGCCCCTGGGTCCTACCTACCACTCTGCAGCAGGGCCCCAGCAGTGCCCTCAAGGAACTGGTGTGGTGCCTGCTGGCTGCAGGCATCCCTGGGCTCCACTGTGGCCCTTGGACCCACAGCAGCACTTCCTGTGGCTGGAGTGCTGGCCACCTGCCATCAGGCTCTCTGCCCTGGGCAGTCTCATCCCTGAGCCCCTCGCAGGTTGACTCGGGGACAAGGTCAGACTTCTGAAATGTCTTTGAAGTTTGGGGAATGGTATTTTTATTGTTGGTGGGTGAGGAGGGTAGTGGAGGGTCACTGTGTGGGGTGGGGAGGGGCCTGTGTTTGTTAAGGGAGGAGGGATGGGGGGGTTGTTCTATTAATAAAGTTTGTACTGTTTCTCCTACATGTGTGTCCTGGAGTGGTGCTGGGGGTGGGCAGGGGGTTGGGGGTGTGTGGGCAGCAGGGCAGGGAGGATGGAATGGGGACCACAGCAGGAGGGGGTCAACAAGAGACTCCTGAAGCTAGTGCCCTGGGCCCCCCTGGCAGGTGCACAGCTGTCCTGGAGCCTGGGCGGGGTGGGGCATTGTTGGGTCAGCAGGGCTAGCACCATGGCCAGCAGCAGCACAGGCCGCTGGTTGCCATGCGCAGGGGCAGGGGCAGGGGCAGGGGTGGTGCAGGGAAGGAGTTGCCACATGCTGGCCCTGTGCTGGGCAGGGCTGTGTGGGCAGAGATGAGCCTTTAAGATGGCCACCACATGCTGCCAGGTGCCTTTGGCCTCAGCATGGCTGCCAAGTACTGGCAGACATGTGGCTGGAGGCTGAAGCTCCCCCCCAGTGGCCACAGGGGCACATGGCAGGCTGTTCTGATTTGGGACTAAATCTAATCCCAAGTCACCTACATTGACCTATTTCTTTTTACTGCACAGTAATTTACGGGGCAGTAAATTTAATGCGGCGTAAATGCATGTTTAGATGTGTCCTCTGAGTGGTACCACCCCATGAGGCAAGACCTGAATGATGGAGGGCACAAATACAAAGACAGCAAATGATAAATATTCCTCTCCAAATCCTAGGTTGTCTCTGGAGCTCTGGGTGCCTGCCTCTAGGGCCTTCCATCTGCCAACTTTCAGCCCAGCAAACTGCATTCACAATAAAAAGAGCCTTTTAAAGACATAGCAGCAGTTTGTCTGAAGCCAGCATCCCTGTCTTCACACAGGAGTCTTGCTACTTCTCACTGAACATCTTGAAATAATAAACAGTTAAATATCTGTTGCTAATTTCAGTTTATATTAGAGCCAGGTGGAAGCAGATTTATGAACTCTGATTTTGGGTCATTCTGCCCATGTCGTTTTTCAGCAGATGGATGGGCTACTGGCCAGTTGGAAGCTCACAAAGACGAATTTCCATTAAAAAACTATGTTCGCCTATAAAAAGACAGAATGGGATCCCTCATGCCACTATTCAGAGCACAAAATGGAGAAAGATTTCCAGTACCCTAATGACTTTCTTAGTGTTTTGTCAGGCACCCTGGCAGTCTTTACTAGAAGAGATGATCTCAGTGCAAATTACTGCCCCTTCAGAGCCTCACTAATGATGGATCAATGCCATAAATTGTAAACCAGGATGTCAAGCACTTACATTGAACTAAAGCCATGGGAAACATTTACGCATTTACACACTGAACAGCCAACAAGGTTTTGGTAAATTACCTTCATACTGCAAGGACAACAGAGAAAGGGACAAATCCAAATAGACCTTGCAGGCCTCTGAGGAGGACTTGGGCAGAATTCAGGCAGAAATCAACCCTACTCAGGGGTCACAAAGCTATCACTGTGCCTATCTATATTTATTACATAACATCATTTGGCCTGAAAACATGCTCGACCTGGGCTGTTGCACTTACTCAGACCAGATATGATCCAGACAAGCTGGCTACATGACTGGCTCCTGCCTAAGCTCTGCAGTGGTCCAGATCTGGGCTAGACCTCAACATCACCTATTAATCCTTAAATCTTTAGGCAAGGTCAGATCATGCCCAGCAACTGTCTAATCCTGAGTGTACTCACATGGGATGAAGAGGCAGTGCTGTCATTTTTTTACCCAATCAACAGGACAATTTGCCCTAGAAGTTGAAGACCTGAGTTCTAGGCCTCCCTAGCCTGAAGGAATTTTAACCTACATCTCTCACTTCCCAGGAAAGTGCTCTCTCCAACAGATTACAGAACAGGCTGGTTGAGGGCTCCCTCCACTAGTTATGTTGAAGCAGGCCCTGGACAAGCAAAAGTGATGGGACTAGAAGGAGTGTAAACAAGAGAGAGTGTGACTGTATAGTCTAAAGTTTATAACAGTCAGCTGGGAGGGAGGAATCCCAGCTTCTACCCCCTGCTGCCAGGCTTTTCTGATTTGGATTTTCCAAACTTGGTCATCTGAACTGACAACAGCCTGAGAAAGCATCAGGAGGAGAAGAAGGGGGTACCAGCTGAGGAGTGGGAATGGCACCACCAGCACAACCAATGCTTTTACTGCAGTAAAACTTGGCATAGCATTGCCTTTTGTTCAGTACCTGGAGGGTTTTCAGAAACACTGAGGTACAGGCCCTCTGAGTGGAGCAGGCCTGCGATCCACACATAACACTCCACAACTCAAGTTTTAGTGGGCCTACTCACTGCCAAGACCCTCATCTGTAATTGGTCACATATCTATATGAACCTGGTTTGTCTTGACCACCCCTGGAGCTGACTGTCCTCCTCAACTCAGGTCTACTGACTGCTTCATGGACAAGGAGACTGCCTGGAGACTGCACATTCCCTTATGCCCACAAGCTATTCCAGACCTAATAGAAACCAGTAGGGCTGTGCGAAGCTTCAGTCCCTGATTCGATTGGGCAGAGATCCAGGCCGAATCTCTGAATCCAAATTGAATCAATTGGAGAGATTTGGAAAGATTCAGTGATTCGGACATAGACATAGCTTTAAATGTTTTCGGATTATGAAAGCTCATTCAACCACCATTTTTCAGTGCAGGGACACTGATAGTTGGGGAGCAGGAGTGAGGGGAGCAGGGTGCACGTGTGCCACCCACATGTGTACCTGCTTACCTCGGCGGAGGCGGCAGCAGCGGAAGCAGCAGCGGAGGAAACCAGCGGCGGGGGCAGCAACAGCTGATTCCCCCCTAAGGTAAGTGGGGTAGAGAGCGCAGCACAGCTGAGGTGGATCCGGAGGGGAAGCCCTTCGGCGACGCCTTAGCAAGTCTATAATATTTCCATTAAGAGATCTTACATTCCCAATGTCTAGTGATTTCAGTAATATGTTATGCAGTCCAGAAACATGGAATGAAAATTGTTCTTGTGACCACAGAAGCATTTTAGATCCTTCCGGTGAGGCCCTTATCCAGGTCATTTCAATCTGTTTGATTAATGTTTCCTTTTTTCTCTGTCATTACTTATAGGGAAGTGGGGGAGGTACAGATTTCTTTCAGAAGAATGCAGTCTAAATGGAAACAGATTCGCATTTACAAGACTTTAAGAATATTTTCCTTTATTTCTTCCAAATCAATAGAATCTGGCAGGTAAGTCATAATGGGCTGCACTCCAGGCCCCAACATGGCCCCCTTACAGGGGTTGACTGAAGGAGCAGTGGGTACATCCAGAGCATTCCTGTATTTCAGCTCTCTACTGTTAGCAGATTTCTTTGAGGACTGGTAGCATTCAGTACAAGTTGGAGGAGCCCTGAGACACCTCTGTTTCTTTGGATTAGTGGCAAGAAAAGGGGTGGGCGGAGACAAGTGAACTCCAGTATGTCCCTGGGACTGGGAGTTGTACTAAGCAAAGCTTGGCTAGACCCATGTGTTAGCTGAGCTAGAGGCTTAGGCTTACTTAAGATGGTAGGAAGGGCTTAGTGTCTGAAAGTCCCCTAAGTTCAGAAAAGAGCTGAACTACTGAATTAAGCAGTATTGGACACCATCCCATAAGGATAAGAACAGACTGAGGACACTCAGGACATCTTTCTTGATGAGGTCAAGATGGGTTGGTACCAGCCTCCAAAGGGCAGTTTTCTGCACCTTCACAGCATCAGTGTAATCGATCAGCAAGACTGTGGTTTTGGGCAGTGGCATAAGTCGGGCAGAGCAAACATGGCAACCAGCCTGGGCGCTGACTTGGGGTGGGATGGGTGGGACAGGGGAAGGACAAGCAAAAAAAGTGGTTGTTGACAGCTATGTGATTGCAATTGTAAACTGCAGCAGCAACTGGAAGTCACTGCTGCCCCTGTGTACCGGGCACCTGGCTAGGTCCCTATGCTGCTGGTTTTGACACTTGGTAAAGTCCTTCTGTAACCCAAAACTAGTATAAGAATGGAGCTATAGTGGCTGTTGACTCACTGTGTATCTCGCGCAGACTTGTAATCAACCTAAACTAGTGATTAGTGAAAAGATGCCTAGCAAGCTAAGTTTATGCCTCTTCTCTGTTACCGTGTGTGCTTAGCACTGCTACAGGTATCATTAAAGCTCTCCCTGAGTAGCACCAAGGGCCTAGAATGGTATAAACTCAAGTATATGCTCTGAGAACCTAATCAGCATGTGCATGCTGGTTTTGTCATTTGGATATTTGCATTGTAGGTATTTGCACAAGTGAATATTAAATTTGGTGGCATCACTTCTATAAGTTTGGTCAGACTTTCAGGTAACTACATGTAACCACATATAAAAAGTTACTTGTATGTAGTATACTATAGTTACTTTTTCTTCCTGTACATTACCTCTTCACTTAAAGCCATGTTCCTTATTCTGGCATGCCTGTGGGTATCAGGGGGGGGGGTGGGACTTTATGTCAAGGAGCACTACACATCCTCTGCCAGCAGTATGGGGTCAGGGGAAGGGCGAGCTGAAGTGCTCTGGGTCAAGATCCAGGGGGGGCAAGGCGAGAGGGATTTGACGGTGGGGGTCTATTACAGACCCCCCAATCAGGAGGAGGAGCTGGACAGGGAATTTTCAGGCCAGCTTGCGGAGACACTAAAAGCAAGGGATGTAGTTGTCATGGGCGATTTTAATTACCCGGACATCTGCTGGGAGGAGCAGTCAGCCGGGACGGACCGCTCCAGGAGGTTCTTGGCCGAGTTGCAGGACCTCCACTTGATTCAGGAGGTGCACAGTCCCACCAGAGGAGATGCTCTGCTGGACCTGGTCCTGGCCGCAGGCGACGACCTGGTAAGAGGCCTCCAGGTTCTTGACCACCTGGGCAATAGTGATCATCGCGTGCTGGAATTCACCATCCAGCGTAGAGTGTCAAGGGCCCGCAGCAAGGTGGTGGCCCTAGACTTCAGGAGGGCCAACTTCAGTGAGATGAGGAGATTAGTGGGAGAGGAACTGGGGTCCTTGAGGGCAGAGGAACTCAGCGTCCAAGAGGAGTGGTCGTTCCTTAAGGAAACGATACTCGGGGCCCAAGGGGTGTCCATCCCGACAAGAAGCAAGGCGGGCAGGAGTGTCCAAAAGCCCCCCTGGCTCACCAAGGGTGTCCGGGAATGCCTGCTTGCCAAAAGGGTGGCGTACGCCCGGTGGAAGGGGGGTGTAATCTCCAAAGAGGAGTATACCTCCTCTGCTCGGGCCTGCAGGCGGGCTGTTAGGAAGGCCAAGGCGGAGATAGAGCTCGGATTAGCGTCCAGGATTAAGGATAACAAAAAGTCCTTTTTCAAATATATTGGGAGGATGAAGAAGGCGCCGGGTAATGTGGGGCCCCTGCAGGATATGCGGGGCAATCTGGTGGTTGCGTCAGAGGATAAAGCGGACCTCTTTAACCAATTCTTCACCTCCGTTTTCTTGTGCAGGGACCGGGACTTCCCTGCTGTGATAGAAGCCGGACGCGAGGGGATCGCCTTCAGACCTCAGGTTGGGGAGGACCGGGTTAGAGAGCTTCTGGAGGGGCTGGACGCGTTCAAGTCAGCGGGTCCGGATGCTCTCCACCCCAGGGTGCTGAGGGAGCTGGCTGGGGTTATTGCAGGGCCCCTGGCACGGCTCTACGAGCGATCGTGGTGCTTGGGCCAGGTGCCAGACGATTGGAAGGTAGCTAATGTGGTCCCCATCTTCAAGAAAGGGAAAAGGGAGGACCCGGGCAACTATAGGCCCGTCAGTCTTACCTCAATCCTGGGGAAGCTCTTTGAGAAGATCATCAAGGAGCACATTTGTGATGGGCCGGCATCAGAAATGATGCTCAGGGGCAATCAGCATGGATTTATTAGGGGGAGATCATGTCAGACCAACCTGATTGCCTTTTATGATCAGGTCACAAAGGCCATGGACGCAGGTGTCGCGGTGGATGTAGTCTTTCTGGACTTCAGCAAGGCCTTTGACACCGTCTCTCACCCCATCCTAATTAATAAACTAGGCGACTGTGGCATAGATGCCTACACAGTCAGATGGATTGCAGATTGGCTGAAGGGTCGCACTCAGAGGGTGGTGGTGGATGGATCATACTCGACTTGGGGGGAGGTGGGTAGTGGAGTCCCCCAGGGCTCGGTCCTGGGGCCTGCGCTGTTCAATTTCTTCATCAGCGATCTTGATGCTGGGGTGGAAAGCAACCTGTTTAAATTCGCTGATGACACCAACATTTGGGGGGAGGTGAGCACGCTAGCAGGGAGAGAGAGATTGCAGAAGGATCTGGATAGGTTACAGGGGTGGGCAAACAGGAACAGGATGTGTTTCAATACGGACAAGTGCAGGGTGCTGCACTTGGGTAGTAGGAACCAGCAGCACACTTATACGATGGGGAACTCCCTACTTGAGAGCACGGAGGCGGAAAGGGATCTTGGTGCCATTATTGACTGCAAGATGAACATGGGCCGACAATGCGAGGTCATGGTTGGCAGGGCTAACCGGACCTTGTCGTGCATCCACAGGTGCATCTCGAGTAGAGCCAGGGAGGTGATCCTCCCCCTCTATGCGACGCTGGTCCGGCCGCAGCTGGAGTATTGTGTCCAGTTCTGTGCGCCCCATTTCAGGAGGGATGTGGACAACATGGAGAGGGTCCAGAGGAGGGCCACCCGCATGATCCGGGGACAACAGGGCAGACCCTACAGTGAGAGACTGCGGGACCTGAACCTATTCAGCCTCCACAAGAGAAGGCTGAGGGGGGACCTGGTGACCGTCTATAAACTCACTAGGGGGAACCAGAAGGGTTTGGGGGAGACGCTGTTTCCCCTAGCCCCCGCTGGCATAACAAGGAGTAATGGGCACAAGTTGATGGAGAGGAGGTACAGATTGGACATCCGAAAAAACTACTTCACAGTTAGGGCGGCTAGGAGCTGGAACCAACTTCCAAGGGAGGTGGTGCTGGCCCCTACCCTGGGGATCTTTAAGAAGAGGCTGGATACCTACCTGGCTGGACTCATTTGAGTCCCGTTTTTTGTTTTTAGGGTTCTTTTGTTGTTCTCCCGCCCTGGCGGGGGGTTGGGCTAGAAGATCTATTAGGTCCCTTCCGACCCTAAAACTATGAAACTATGAAACTATGATATATGTGATGCTCCAGCCACTTTAATTAGAGCAGCTCTTGGAGCCATTCTAATTAGAGCACCTCCCCCACACACACTCCCAGAGCACATTTATAAATGCCCAGTGTTCAAATACTTGAAGGGAAATTACAGAAAGGTTGCAGATGGGCTTTCCTCTATGGCCATAAGGGACAGGATGAGGAGCAGTAGCCTCAAGCTGCAGCAGGAGAAATTTAGGTTGGGGATCGGGAAGAAATTTCTGACTATGAGAATGGTCAACTGTTAAAGCAGGCTACCTAGAGATACTGTGGAATCTCCACCCTTGGAAGTCTTCAACACCCTGTTAAGACAGACTCTTGGCTGGGATGGTCTATGGAGGGATGATCCTGCCTTAAATGGGAGCTGTATTAGATGACCTGCTGAATTCTCTTCTTTCTTATGAACTTATGATGAACACTGGTCTCCACACCATCTCACTTAGGGTCATGACAGACATACATGCCCCCACTTTAACTCATGGCACTTTATATAAAGCACTGTGACTCAACAGATGTTTGTTTGTTGAGTAAAGGTGGGGGGGGATTGAGACTGCCTGCAGGAGTCTGCCTGCAGTGGAGGAGCTGCCCTTGTCTCTCAGCCCCACCCCCAGCTCCAGCGCTATCTGCAGGAAGGGAGTGGGGAGAGGGGAGGAGAAGTGAGCTGTAGGCTGGGGAGCACCTGGCTTGAGCTGTAGCAGGGAGGGCTTGGTGGGGGCATGAGGTGGGGAGCTACAATCCACCAATCCCCCCTGTCAGCTCAGGCCAGGCAAACCCCAGCTCACAGCTTGCTCCGCCTCCCCTTCCCCACTCCCTTCCTGCAGACAGGCTTGGGGGCAGGGCTAGGCTGCATCAGCCCAGCCCCAATTGTTTGCAGGAAAGATCAGCTCTAGGGACCACAAGTTCCCTAAGGCACTCCAAAGGCACCCAAAAGTACTTTGCAGCTTTGCCCATGTGTCATGATGACATATGTGTAAAGTGCTTTCATGGGGCCAATCATACAACACATGTAACTTCTGTCTGCACTTTTATTTCATTAGCCAGAGGATGATGGAGGAATACAGAGCCTACAGCTAGGAACCAGATCTCCAGGCTGAAATGCTCCTGTCCCTACAATTCCAAAATTCTCCATCTTTGCAAGCCCTCATATGGAGAGAGGATAAGAGGTCCCAGCAAATGGCCATGCACACATACCCAGAACAGCAGGAAAGATGGGTACAGTCAGACATCAGCATAACTTTTAGAGCAACATTTTTCCAAAACACATAAATGATTTAGGAACCCATTTGCCAATACATTTTATGAGGATCCCAAGTACCTATGTCATCCTTGAGAATCATGAAGGAGTTCCAGTTGTGCTAGGCTATAGTTATGCTATCATGCTGAAAAGCAGTGTGGGGAAAAAGGGGCCCCCTGACTTCTATAGGACCCAGTAAGAAAGAAAAATAAAAAATAAAAATGCACTAGTGAGCAAAAAGACATTGAAGAGAGTATGAAAACAGCAGCTATACATGTAGAAGAGCTTACTAATGAGACTGTAGTGTGTGAACCTGGCAAACAAAACAAAGAAAGATGAACATCTCAACAGAGAGAGAGATAAGAGTGGACACAAGATGGGGGAGGGGAGTGGGCGCAAGATGTGGGAGGTATGTAAACATAAATACAGGAGTTGGGGGACCTGTCTCTCATAGAGACCTAGGGGAGTGTGAATAATGTATGATGTCTCTACTGGTCAAGGAGAAGCTTCACCAAGTTGGACTGCCTGTTAATCAGACCAATTGGTGTGCTGTCTGATGACAATAAACTTTTCTGAGATTTTGCCACTGAAAATTAATCTGAGTTGTGTTTTCTGTGTTGCCTTCAGGATCTGGAACATGACATGCTGGCATCAGCCTCCCAGACCATAAAGGCTCCAGCAGTCTGTAGATCAAAAGCAACAGCAACCAGATACCACCCAAGAAAATGTTGCATGCCTCAGAACAACAAATGGGACTTGGGCATTTGTAAAAAAGAATTATTGTACCCTTTGTTACCTTCATCAAGGAAATAGCATTCATGCTGCAGTATTAGAGTTTGCACTAGAGCAGGGGTTTTGAACTTTTTAAAATCAAAGTATCTCTGGCGGCCAGATGCAGAGCGGGGGG
>NW_005841974.1:308172-351074 GCF_000455745.1 Alligator sinensis | reverse complement strand
ACACGGAGCAGGGACATCATGGGCTGGTGGGTGGCAAGCTTCTCCGCCCCGCAGAGGGGTGCTGCTGCCTTGCCTCGACCCTGCTCCTTGGAGGTAGCACCACTCCATCCCTGCCCACCCACACATACCCCCTAGGACCATTGCAAGTACAAGCAATTTGTACAAGTGCAATCACTTGCTTTCTGTTGTATCACAATGGAAATGGAACAGGTGCAAAGAATTAGCTAAAATGAAACTCCACAGGTAATGGGGTTGGAACAATTCCAAAGCCCTTGGATTACAAAAGAGCAGAAAACATCTCCGAAGGATTTACTCCAACCTCCATTGAAATTCATGGCCAAACTCCTTTTGTTTTCTGCAGGATGGATGCCTGAAGATTAGGGAGCCACAGTAATGAGGATTCTTGCTTTAACAGTGTTGTGCCTTACATTAATAGTCACATGAGTGTCAGCAGTAATGCTTAATTATTGTTTTCATTAATGAAATATTTATGGGAGTCCATATAACATCCATATAAATATCTAAATGAGGCCATTACTACTGTTACAGAAATAAATATCTACACTGAAGGACATTATGATGAGACAATGAAGATAAATTATTGCTAGCTTCTGGGATTAAGCATAGCAAATTGCTTTATAACATTAACACATATTGATTTCTCTTTTGAAAATTTGATCAGGTGATCAGGGGCTCATCTCTGAACATGAGGAATCACAAAGGGTTAGTCTGATGTGGATCTGATTGGAATCAACTGTCTTCCAAAGCAGGAGGTGTGCCCCATCCCCATACTCCCTGAAATGTGGCTGTACTTTAAATGTACTTTAACAGACTAGGAGAAGACAACGCCTTGCTCTGGGACCCTGGGAGCAACCTCCCTTTTTCTCAATAAAATAATAACAGCAAAGCATGGCAGGTGAGGCAGCAAAAGGAAGGGTACCCAAAACGACAGAACCAAGCAGGAGTTCTGAGGCCACCAGGGGGCATCATAGCTGTACCTAAGACTCCAAACTGCTACAAAGTTGAAGTCTGTTTGGTCATTGTGAGAGTGTGCAAAGAGCCAGAGTAGTTGCCCATGCTCTCTAGCCTCCCTGGGCAGGTGCTCCAGAAGCTTAAGGGGCCCAATCCTGTGCACCCCAGGGAATTCCCAGGCAGAATCAAGCCCCTGAGCACCTGCCTGGCTTGCCCAGGAAATCTCAGGGTGTATCTACATAATCAGGGAAAGCCAGGATTTCCCCACTTACAGAGATACCCCCAGGGTCTCCTGGGCTTATCTCCTTAAGTGCAGAATAACCAGCGTCTCCATGCTAGGACCCATCCCACACTAACTGTTGTGGAAGCATGGCTCAGCACAGGTTTCAGAAAGGAGGTACAGGATCTAGAGGTCTTTCCCAGGCTTTCCTTGCTTGAGACAGACTCCCAGGAGACACAGGAGCTGGGAAATGCCTGGTGCCCTGTAGGTCTACGCTGTTACTCATCCTGCACTGACCTGTGCTTCATGTCGAGGAATAGGTCAGTGTTGGTTGGGGTGTGGTAAGTACAGAAGCCAACAACTGCCAAGCTCCTGTGCAGCCCCAGGCCTCTGTGCCACTCTGTGCTGACCTATGCCTCCACATGAGGCAAGGGCAGCATGGATTTCACGATGGAGGGATGAGGTATTAGGAATTCCTCAGCTCCCACACCACCCCATACCTCCTTGTAGGGACCTGTGCTGACTTTTGCTTCACCTGGGACAGGTCAGTATGGATCCCGGAAAAGAGGCAAGGGAAAGTGAGAGGGACAGAGAATCTCCTGAAAAGGGAAACACATTGTCCCTTGTCCCACATCAAGGCTCCTACCGCAGCTGATCCATTAACATTTGAGGATGCCTATTTCTAGCTTGACAGGAGGTCTAGTCTGGGATATATGGATGCATGAACTACCACTACCTCAAGGCAATATTGCTCCATAGGCAAAAACTACTGAATGCCAACCAACATATTCTGATTCAAGTTAAACTGACCCAAAATAAAATGATTTTCCCCAATTGGTAATTTTCAAAATTATTGAAGGAAAAATCTCAACTGGTGAATGTCAATATAGTGCTGTGGGTGCAACCAGTTTTCTGGCACAGCACTTCCCAAGTATATGGAAAAGGGGGTGAGTAACAAGGTGACCAAATTTGCCAATGACAAAATTGTTCAAAGTGGTAAAGACCAAGGCAGACTATGAGGAACTGCAGAAGGATCTGGCACAGGTGAGCAAATGGGCAACTAAATGGCAGATTAAGTTCAATGTAGATAACAGCAAAGTGATACGACTGGGCAAAAATAACCTGGACTATATCTACACTATAATGGACTCTAATATTAGCTGTTACAACAGAGGAAAGAGACCTGGGAGTCATTGTGGTCAGTTTGCTAAAAACAACAGCTCAGTGCTCAGCAGCCATGCAAAAGACAAACAAAATGTTAGGGATTATTAAGAAGAGAATGGTTAACAAAATGGAGAGTATCATTATACCCCTTTATAAATCCATGGTGCATCCACACCTTGAATACCGTACCCAGTTCTGGTCTCCACACCTCAAAAAGGATATAAAAAAAACTAGAGAAGGTACAGAGAAGGGCAGCAAGGATGTTTAATGGCATGGAGGGGATTCCAGATAAGGAGACTAAAGAGGTTAGGCCTATCATGTTTAGCAAAGAGATGCCTGAATGGAGGCATGACACATGTTTATCAAATACTAAATGGTGAGGAGAAAGTAAATAGGGATTTATTATTTACTCGCTCTCACATTACAAAGACTAGGGGCCATAAAAAGAAACTAGTGGGTCTTAAGTGTAAAACCAAGAAAAGGAAGTTCTTTTTCATACAGCGTATAATTAAAATGTGGAACTCATTGTTCACCAGGTGTTTTGGAATATGACAGTTTAGCCAGATTTAGAAAGGGATTGGACACATTCTTGGAGGAAAGGGGCAGCAGTAGCTGTTGAGCTTGGGAGTTAGGGATTTCATAGATTTCATAGACATTAGGGCTGGAAGCGACCTCAGAAGATCATTGAGTCCAGCCCCCTGCCCAAGGGGCAGGAAGTCAGCTGGGGTCATAGGATCCCAGCAAGATAAGCATCCAAATTTCTCTTGAAGGAGTTCAATGTAGGTGCTTGAACCACCTCCGATAGCAGGCTATTCCAGACCTTGGGGGCTTGGACAGTAAAGAAATTCTTTCTTATGTCCAGCCTGAAATGGTCTTGCTGGTGTTTATAACCGTTCAACCCTGTCATCCCTTGGAGCGCACTGGTGAACAAACGTTCCGTCAGATCCTGGTGAACACCCCTGATAAACTTATAGGTGGCCATCAGATCATCCCTGAGCCTGCGCTTTTCCAGGCTAAAAAGTCCCATAGCTCTCAGCCTGTCATCATAAGGTCTATTTTCCTGTCCTCTGATCATGTGTGTGGCTCTTCTCTGGACTCTCTCAAGCTTCTCCACATCCTTTTTGAATTGTGGAGCCCAAAACTGGATGCAGTACTCCAGCTTCAGCCTCATCAAGGCCAAGTACAATGGGAGAATGACGTCCCGGGATTTGCTTGAGCAGCATCTATGGATGCAAGCCAGCGTTTTGGTCGCTTTACTAGCTGCAGCATCACATTGAAGGCTCATGTTCATCTTGTGGTCAATCACGACCCCCAAGTCCTTTTCATCCATAGTGCTAGCCAGAATAGCACTGCTGAGCCTATAAGGATGCTGCAGGTTTTTCCTCCCAAGGTGGAGAACCTTGCATTTTTCGGTGTTAAACACCATCAGGTTCTCGTCCACCCATTTCTTTTCCTCCGGCTCCCCACATATATGAAAAAGGACTTTTTATTGTCCTTGATACTTGTAGCTAGTTGGAGTTCTGTCGCAGCCTTGGCTTTCCTGGTTTGCAAATCAGTGCGGAATATTCCTTCTTGGAGGTGGATCCCATCCTCCATCCTTTGTAGGCCTTTCTTTTTAGCTGCAGAAGGTCCGCTAGTTCCCTGGAGAGCCAAAGGGGCTGCTGTGCCCTTTTGCCACCTTTGCTCTTAGATGGAATAGCCTGAGCTTGTGCATCAAGGATTGTGCACTTGAGGAGCAACCACTCTTCCTGAACTCCCCTCCCCTTAGGGTTGTGGTCCCTTAGGGCCTCACCAACAAGCCTCCTCAGCTTGCCAAAGTCAGCTTTCCTAATGTCAAGGACTTCTGTATTGCTGACTGACTTGCCAGCTTTACGGCAGATGGTGAAGATGATCAGCTCATGGTTGCTGTCGCCCAGCTTCCCATCAATTGTTAGGTTCTGATTAAGTTTTCCCCAGTTGCCAGTACCAGGTCGAGCAGCGCTTTACCTCTTGTTGGCC
Source organism: Alligator sinensis (assembly GCF_000455745.1). Taxonomy (NCBI): domain Eukaryota; kingdom Metazoa; phylum Chordata; order Crocodylia; family Alligatoridae; genus Alligator; species Alligator sinensis. The sequence continues at coordinate 346,720 of NW_005841974.1, read as the reverse complement.
CATAGACTTCTTGAATCAGATAGAGCTCATCCATGCACAAGAGGAAGCTTTGCGACCGCTCAGATTTAGCCGAGCGCTCTTCCCACGAGATGTCTGGGTAGTTGAAGTCTCCCATGACAACCATGGACCGGTAGCATGAGGCCTCAGCCAATCAGAGGATGCAGCCTCTGAATTAGAACTTCGTAGGCTTTAAATTCTGGAGCCTTCAAGTGAGAGAGGAACAGTAGGGGAAGGGGTCACGTGAGGGGTGGAGGGACCCTAGTCCTACCCAGTTTACTCTCCTTTTCAGCATCTGGTCTCTGCTACTGTGTGACAGGACCCTGGGCAAGATGGTTTGACCCAGTAAATGACAATTCTTAAGTTCTTATGTGACTCCACCTGTGCAGCAGGCGGGGGTGAGGGAAGAACCTGCATACAAGATACATTCTTGATTTGTGTCTCCTCCTTTAGTCACAATCAACCCTTACTTCACTTCTCATCGCTATAGCACTCCACTGTGGTGGAGTGCAGCCCAGCACAGGGTGGTGCAGAGGCCTGGGGCTGCACAGGAGCATGGCCATTGTTGGCTTCTGTACCTTCCACACCCCAACCAACGCTCCAATGTGTTACTGTATGCTATGTTTCATCAGGACTGTGATTTCCCCCTGCACAACAATGGCTGAGTTTCTATGTTATGTGTCTTAAATATTTTAAAATGTTGTGCAAGATTCCTCTAACGCTGAAGATACCATTAGTGCAGAGCGGTGAACAGTGTATAGCACCAAGACACTTTTCAGACACTAAATTCAGCCTTCTGGAGAGCCCTTGATGGCCCATGGAAAGAGGCCAAGGAGCTGAAACAAAAGCATATCCCCACAGGGAAAATGACATCCAAAACATCCTAATTATTTCCAATAGTGAGAAGAGTATGTGAGAGTGGCTCTTCACACCACTGCCCTGGTCTGCAGCTCAGAGTTGCTCAGAGTTGTTCCCCCCCCGCCAACCCCGCCTTGACTCAGTGGCCAATGCTAATCCTAAATAAATTTCCTTGGGGACTAAATCTTGTGGCAAAAATCCCAGAGCTTCAGAAGCAGAGGGAAGCAAAGGCATAAAAAGAGTAGCCAGTGCACAGCATGCTTCTGGTCTGAAAACTGACTGAAAAAAATGACCTTGAGGATTTATGTACCTATCATCACTCAGTACACCAACAAATGTGCTCCGTTCACAAGGAAAAGTATATTTTTTCTTAAGCACTGATCATTCTGAAACTCATGCTAAGCTGGGGCCTACTCACAGAAGTTAAAATACAACATACTTTTTATCTTACTATATTCATGATGATTTCAAGCAGGCTCCTAGTTGTCTGGTATGTAACCATGTGAAATGTTTATCCTTGATTAATTAGTATGGTAAATATTTCTCTTACAATGAACTCATGTTATGTATAGTCGGAGTCATTCTTCATATCTGATAGACGTCTCCTCCTGATTTGCTTTTGTTTTGCCTAGTGGTTCCCTTGATTTTCCAAGGACACTTCCCAAAACCTTGTGTTTTTCCTGGTTGTTAATCAGTTTCTTGATATGTTCCAAACTTAGTAGAAATGGATAACCTCTTGGTACTGAGGAAGGTAGTTCAATCAAATTGGAATTGTCTGATAACCAATAATGAGCAGTTTGATAAACAGGATTTTCCTGTCAATTACTGCTTAGGATGCTCTCTCTTGATTTATACAACTAAAAAAATGCTTTGAACATGCTGGACTAAGGGTATAAGAACAAAGTGAAAACAGCTGACAGCACGCACGTTTCAAGAATGAGAAATAATTCTGACACCAACTGTTGCTGTGCCCCAGCTATCTTAAGAAACTGGAAGAAACAGACCGTCTCTCTTGTTGCCTGTTTGGTGAGAAATCATCACCTTATAGCTAATTACTTGATTTTGATTTGTTTGGGCTCACTTGACTTGACTTTGAATACTTGTAGTAAATAAAGCCTTCTGTCACTCTTTGAACAAGGTGTCATGTCAATCCCTAGGCTAGTCTGTAATCCTAGGTTTTTATTAGCTAACAGCACTACCCCTACAAATTGCCTTCAGACTCTGAGAGTAAAGCTGAATCCTCTCCTTCTCACACATCATCACCTTTAATAAGGAATCTTCAGGCCAACTTGAGTCTCACTAACAACAATGCAACCCTATTATCATCTTCTGTAACTGACAGGAACTTGCGACACAATTCTACTGATGGTATTTGAGAATGAATGGACTCTAGCTCTCTCTCCTTCAGCCAGTTTGGTTCAGTAGACCTAATGGAAATCAAAACTACTACACACAACTTGTGACTACATGTGCAATTAATGCTATTTAGACTTACTGGTCATGTCTATGTGAGACGCTGACTGCACAGTCATTACTGCACAGTCATTTAATACTTGTATACACAAATAGCACAGTAACCAGAGTTACTGCACAGTCACACTGAGGAATGGCTTTTTCGTGATACTGACTACACAGTAGTTTGTGACTACTGCACAGTAGCATCACATCATGTTCCTGCCATGTGACACTATTGTTCAGTAGTCATGGGCTACTGCACAGTCAGCATCTTGTGTAGACATGGCCACTGAATGGTAATTTACTGTGCAGTAAGCCAGCTCTGGGAAGGTAGCTACATGTGTACCCTGCTGGGAACAGATTTTGTCTTTATAGGGGTAAGCAGATCAAGGCCTACTTCTGCCCTGCTCTGACCTCCTGCAGCAGCAAGGGGAGCTGCAAGCTCTGGATGCAGCTGCCCACGTTCCAGGGGCCACCAGGGGGGACAGGCTCAGGCTAGTTGGGGTATCTGGGGGCCAGGCTCAGACTAGCCAGAGATGCTATCCCGGGGGCCTGTGATGAGTCCGCCATGGATGCTACCTGCCCTCCCCACCAGCAGCAGTGGACAGGACACTGTGTCTTGTGGATCTCCTCCTCCTCCACCCCCAAAATAGGGCCCCTGGGTGGCTGACCATGACCTTCAGGTCCACAGTGCACCCCAAGACCACACTCTTGACAGCTTCCAATCACCAATCCTTTATTTCTGTTCCCAACAACACAGTTGGGGTCAAACCAGGGGTCCAAAGGCCAGCCAGGGACCGCTAAAGAGCCATCCCTGCCATGTGGCTGGAGGGACTCCCAGCCATATTGCCCTTCCCCTGGCAGGAGGCTGGCCCCCTAATGATTTGGCTGACCAGGAGTAAATATGCTCCTGGTCAGCGTCTACACATGCATTACAGCACATTAGCTGATGTGCAGTAAATCTATTACCTGCAAAAACAGATTTACTGCACATTAGCTTATTATACTGCACAGTAGCTCAGTGCATGTGGGCACATCTACACATGGGCTGTAATACACAGTAGACTATTTTTTCTGGGCATTAAACCATAATGTAAAATACTGTGACATTATGCTAATGCAGAGTGAAATAGTCTACTGTGCATTAAGCATCGCTAAAAAAGTGTGCAAATGCGCTTCTGCACATTAGAGCAGGCTAATGTGCATTAATTTAGTACCTCACATTGGAGGTATGAAATTTAATGCATGTTAGAAAAGATGCATTAATGCATATGTAGATGTGCCCAGTGACCCACAAAAAAGCAAGTCAGCTCACTAAAAGCTGCCCATTTTTCTTTTGCATGCTGCTGTTTCTGAGCAGAGCCAGAAATGCAGACAGGCATATACAACTGTGTACAGTTCTTCCTTATAGATTCATAGATTGTAAGGCTGGAAGGGACCTTAGAAGATCATTCCTGCACCAAGCAGGAAAGACAACAGGGGTCAGGTGACCCAAACCAGGTGACCATCCAGTCTCCTTTTGAAGGTTTTCAGAGTAGGCAATCGCACCACCTCTGGAAGGAACTTATTCCACAGCCTGGACACCTTAGCTATGAAGTAGTTTGAAGTAGAACATTTTTTTAATGTTGAGCCTGAAACAGTTTTCCATGAGTTTGTGACCATTACTCCTAGTTTTCCCCAAGGGTGCCCTGGTGAACAGTTGCTCACCAAACTTTTGATGTATGCCTCTGATTTACATGCATCCTATTAAGCTAGGTAGACAGATTTAGACAGCTCTGTCTTCCTCAGGGTAGCGGCCAGGTGACAAATGAAAGCTGGGTTTAGGAATACAAGCCCAAGCTCTGGGCTAGGAGGGAAGGAAGTTTATATCCTGAAGGTGATGGGCATGAATGGGAGGAACTGGAAGCTGGGGAAGGAAACCTGAGCCACTCTAGATAGCAGTAACCTTTGTCACAACTATGGAGGGTTGGAACTAGCTTTTAGCAGGATGATGAACCCCTTTGTTCCAATTATTTGTTCTGCAATTGAATTTTAAAGACTGGAGGACTGGGAGTCACTGTAGGGATGGAGGAGGCCATGAGCAGGGTACCTGATAGCCATGTTGTGCTGCAGGGCCCAGACCAGAGAGCCAGGGCCCAAAATAGTGGACCTGAGATGAAATATCTCAGTTAAAGGAAAAAGGGCCAAAGCCAAAAAGGTTGGGCTTGAGGAGCCCAGTGCTGATCTTCTGTAAAGAAAGAGACCATGAGGAAGAGACTCCCTAAAAAGGGGCAGATGCATAGTCATCAGTGAGGCATGGGCATGGCTACAGGGGTGGCAAGAGGCCATGATAATAGCCCTAAGGCACAAAGGAAAGGACTATCCCCATCTCAAGTGCAGCCTCCCTCAGAATACATATTGATTGCCATTAAGTCATGGCAGGAAAGAAGCAGGAGGCAAAATAGGCTGGGGAATATGGACAGGAAGAGGCAGGGACCAAAGCCCACACCTGTCACAAACTAGTTTCTGGTCAGTCCTTGAAAAAACCCATACTGAACCACTCCTACTCCACTCCCCGCAATAATCCCAACCCTACCCTTGCAAGACAACTGGCTGCTCTGGTACTGCTCACTGCTCAGATAGAGAGGGGAAGGGATGATGTCCCTGCTTCTAGGGGAGGAACAATTACCAATTAATGGTCCAATTCACATTGATAGAGCATGAAATTGAAAGCCATTCTATGTTATTAAGTGGCTACTTTTCAGTTTTTGTTTTCCACGTTAGCAATTGTCCCCTTACTATTAAAGGACAACCAACCACCCATCTTACAGTGTGTGTGTGGAAAGGGTGAATTGAAAAAAATTAAACAGCTTTCTAGGGAAAGTCTTTCACTTAGTACTGGGAGGCATGCTGGGCTGGGTACTCACTCTTACACCAGTGGCAGTTCAAAACCACTGCAATGACTATAATGTAACTGTTCTATGTACAGCCCTTGGGTGGTGTATGTGCAGACACCTCAGACATAGCAGTCATGAACTGGCTCCCAGAGACATAGCTGGACATCTCCATGCCTGGGCCAGCAAGAATGCGCAGAGCAGTGTGGGCTGCTATCATGCTGATTACAGTAGCATTATCAGCTACCACTGTGGGGAAGCAACTGTTTTTGCACCCACTTCCCCCCATAAAGGTGGCATGTGGACCTGCTGCCTGGTGTCCTCCCTTCAATTATAATAATACAGACAGCCATTGATCTTCCAGATCATGGTGTATGCACAAGAGATCTATGACCATGACACCAAGACCTGTGATGTGTAGGTCTAGGCAAGACTATGGAGACTGTAGGCTGTACGTGGCCTGTGTGACATAAGCCCTGTAAATGGGGGACAGTTCTCATCATTAAGAGCTGTCCTCTGGTCATCACAACGGCAGCGGTGGCAGAAGGGGATATTTCCCAATGGCAAAGCTGGCAGAAGAAGATGACAGTAACCACTGTTTTGTGGAATGCCTCAGGAGAGGTGAAGGCTAAGAAAGTAAATAGTGAAAGACAACCCAGAGCGAAGCCCCTAAGCAGTTAGGTGATTATTCAGTCTTCTTTCTGGCAGCTCCTACAACTTTCCTGGCTCCGCATCGTACTGGTTCTACATTTCCAGTGGATAAATCAGCAAAGCTGAAAGAGTGATTCTGATGCTTGGGCAACTCTTGATCACCATCAAATGTCCCAGCCTTTGCACCCTGGATAGGTTACTCCAGCTTCACCAATGCATTGAAACAAATGGAAGTCAACAGTAACCAGTTATAAGCCACGGATTGATTGTCATAGATGCAGGCACTAGGGGTTGTCTCTGATGGTGGGAGAAATCATTGCACCTCATGGGAAAACTATCTCCTGCCTCAAGCTGGGCAGTCCCCATCCAATGAGGTGTTTCCAGCCATAATCTGCTGTTTCAGTGGGTGCTTGGAGCTTAGAGATTCAACATGAAATAGGACTGTTATCATGCAGTATCAGTTACTACAAAAAATGTGAGCAAAAATCCCAGGTATACCCAATGACCTCCAAACCACTGATGACACACGCACAACTGCAGTCATTGATGCAGAACTGCTGAGACTGAATGTTGATATTGTCACTGTACAAGAAACCAGACTACCAGGCACTGAGAGGGAAGAACTACAGTTTTTTCTGGTGTAGTAAACAGCCCAAAGAAATCAGAGAGTATGGTATTAGCTTTACAATAAAAAAAAGAAACTTCTGTTTGCAATATAACCTCCAAACAAAGGCTCCAAAAGATTAATGGTGCTTTTTGTCCACTAGTATATATAAATAGTTGTCCACTAATCCAAAAGATTAATGGACAACATTTGCTTGAGCTACGTTCATGAAATGAGCTTTGTATAATAAATTCTTTCTTCAATGTGAAACCTCAACACAAAGTACCTTGGTCTGGACACCGGCATCAACTAGACCTGATTATCACCTGCTCATGAGACTTCTATGACATAAACATCATGCAATCCTATCAGAGTGCTGACTGTGATACCAAACATTCATTGGTATGTACTAATTGTGTTAAATTGTGCCCCAGGAAATTGTACAAGAGCAATAAACTCTCCTTACTACAAATAAATGCCACATGACTGAAAGCTGAAGACACATCATCTCAATTCATCAAAACTCTCTCTGGGGCTCTATCATCTCTTAAGCCATGCAGAACTGCTGAGGAGAAATTGGTTCAGTTTAATGGAGCCATGTATTAAACTGTCTTGGAGTCTTGTGGTACCTTGCATCATAGCTCAAATGATTGGTTTGTTGAGAACTCATTTGAAATGATCTCACTCATAGAAAATAAATGGTCAGCTCTCCTTAAATATAAGTGTGACCCTAGGCACTCCAACTTGCAGGTGCTTTGAAAGATCTGGAAAAAAATCAAATGTACAGTAAGACAGTGTGTAAACAAGTATTGGCTACAACTGTGTGAAAGTATCTAAAAAGCTGCTGACTGAGGCAACACAAGCAATATATGGGAGCATCCGGAAATTTATCAGTCTATTCCAAGGAAGACCGGGCCTTCAAAATCCTCCACAGGTGAAGTCATCAATGACTGCAATAAGCAGACAGATCGATGGGTTGAACGTTACTCAGAACTCTACTCTCACAAAAATGTGGTCTGTGCTTCCACTCTCAATGCACTTGAAGACCCCTCAACTTTGACAGTGCTTGACTATGAATCTACCATATGAAATAGAAAAAGCCACAGATCAGCTTGCTTGTGGTAAAGCCCCAGGTGCAGATTACATAACAGCTAAAGTTTGTAAGTGCAGAAAATCCATCCATTCTCCTTCATCTTCACAAATTAATATGTATGTGTTTGAGAGAAGGCGGAGTTCCTCAAGATAAAAAAGATACAAGCATAGACACTCTGTACAAAAATAAAAGTGATATCAGAGACTTCAATAAGTATTGCAGTATATCCTTCATTTGGATCATTGGGAAGCTATTTGCCAAAGTCATCCTGCTAAGACTGCAGACTATGTGGACAGAGTCTACCCTGAGTTCCTATGTGGTTTCAGATCTGGTAGAACAGAGGTGGGCACAGTACAACCCGTGGGCCAGATTTGGCCCACTAGGCCATTCTATCTGGCCTGCAGGGGCCCTAGAAAATTTAGAAAATTAATATTTATCTGCCCCTGGCTGCCTGTCAAAGATGACAGGAGCTCCTGCAATAGCAAGGCTCACCTGTCCCTGCCTCCTCACCTAACAGGGGCTTCTGGCCTGGGACCATGGGGCTGCTCATGCCTCCCTGCGCTGGAGCAGGAAATTCAGGTAGGAAGGAACAGAGGGCACAGAGGCAGGGAAGGACTGTGGGCGATTGCCCCAGTCCTCAGGGCCGGGCCGGCTTCATCTGAGTCCTGCGGTCCAGCCATGCAGCCAGGAGCCATGTGGTGTAGAGCGGCTGGCAGGCGGGCAGCATTTTGTGCACTTCTACTGCTCATCCTCAGCCCCAGAGCCGGCTCCAGGTTCACTCATCAGGGCTGAGCAGGCTAGGCCCCGCTGCCGCTCGTTCACCGCCATTTGTGAGCTGCCCAGCGTGGCAGCAATGACAATGTGGAGCAGCTGCAGTGCAGCTCACAAGTGGCAGTGAAGGTGCTGCACCACAGCTTAGCGCAGCTTGGGCTCTGAGTGGCCACAGCAAACCCTGCCTGGCAGCAGCAAGAGAGAAGCCACTTTCTTCTGCCCTGAGCAGCAGTTTGTGCCCAGCTGCTGCTGCTGCTCAGCCCCAACAGGTGAGCCCAGAGCTGAGGCTCAGGATGAGCAGCGGCAGCACTGGACAAACTGCTGCTCGGTGTGGGGGAAAAGCATCCCCTCCCTCTCCCACTGCTGGCAGTCCCTCGTTCAGTCTCTCAGAGCCCATGCAGGGCTGCCTGTGCCTGCTCTCTGCTGCCACCACTGCCCCATAGGGCAGCCCAGAGGTGGCAGTGACATGGTGGAGATGCAAGACAGCCCCACATGGGCTCTGGGTGGCTGCATCAGGAAGCACTAGCCATGGGGAGGGACCACATTTCCCTTGTGCTGAGCAGAAGCTTTGTCTTGCACTGCTGCTGCTCAGCCCAGATTAGTGAGTGCAGGGTGTGCAGGACTGGGGCTGCATACACTCATCCCTGCCTGTCCTGCAGGGCTGGGGCAGGGGGAACAGGGGCAGGGAGAGAGCAGACATCCGGGAGCCAGTGACACCTGGACAGGAGCGCGGGACCTGCGCCAGTGGAGCCCAGAGTGGGGCGGCAGGAGCACAGGGTCCTGGCTGTCTGGGCCTCTATGCAGCCGGGCCAGCGTTCCCCTCTCCCTGTTGGCACAGCTGAACCCAGCTCCATACACCCCTGCCAGCCTGCATCCTGAACTCCTGCCACTCTGCTTTGGGTCCCATTGGTGCTGGCACTGGGACATCAGCATAGGCTCTGCGCTTCCACATGCCTGCTCACTTCCACTCCCCCTTGTCCCCGCCACCACTTCCCCACTTTCCTGCCTGTCTGCTGGCCACTCTGAACCACATGGCTCCCATACCCATATCCATACACACAAAACCATACCCACACACACACATCCATACATCCCCACAAACTCCTATATACCTACTCACCCATAGCTCCCCACAAACCCCACGCTCACCATCCCAAACCCCCAGAGACCCCTTCACACCCCATACAATATACAAGTAAGACTGCATTTTAAGGTATTATGCAATCACTTCTACATTGTAAAGTACTTGACCACTGCTCGAGTATTGGCGACAAAATGTCTTGTACTAATTCGGCTATTAATTGGTCCTAGCAAGTAAAATTGTCCCCATGTGCCTTCTATATTAAAGTAATTTTAGTCTTCAGCTTGCCAGCAGAAGATTCCCAGGCTATTTCTTAGCGCAGGGTACCTCACACCCCACTCTCGTCTGCCATGTGTTGATAAAAGAGGAAAATAAAGGATGTCAGGCTAACTGCATGAATGATCCTTGGTGATACCTTAACATAGTGAGGGCTCTGCCAACCCCTACACCCTCTCCTGATCCACTGGGTGGTAACTCATTGTCCATATAACATTAAAAAAAGTCCACAGGATCCTTTTGTTAGGCTTGTACCTTTAACTTAAATCAAAACAAACTTAGTCCCAGTTAATCCTCACCGGGACTCTGAAAGTGAAATGTCTTTCCTTTAAGTGGTTTATTAGCCTAGGTGCAGATATCTGAGCTTTATCCTTGCTTTATTTTCTGGGAGGATTCCCACCTCCTTTAGTCCAGTGGAAATAATGAACAAAACAATGATCACTGTCCAAATATCTCAGTATTAATGGTACCTCTGTCTAAAGTTAACTTAACACTGTCCATATATCTCAGTATTTATGGTACATCCATCTCATCCCTTCTCACAGGGCTAGCTGACTGGAGTGTTGGATTTCATTCTGCTGCTTTGTCACAGATATGTCTCTCTCAGTGGCAAATCTGCAGCTAGCTTCAGGCAGAACTGTTGCTTGTGCTTCCTTGCCTCTCTCAGCTTTTTCCTCCCTTGCTGTCAGGGTGAGGAACTTCTGGTTCCTGTCTCTGCCCCTGAGTCTGCTCCGGGTCTTTCTTTATACTGGAGCTTGCCTTCCTTCCCCCTCCCCTCCAGAAGCACTGGGAGAAGAAAGATTCCTTTGTAGCTGTATGTATCCTAGGCAATGGAATGACTGCAGGCAAGCACCCTTCAAACCCTGGTTTCTTCTTCTCTGCCCCAGGGATTCCTTCTTTTCCCTTACATACATATACAGCACACACACAAATCAGAAGAAAAATACATATTTTTAAATTAAATTAAAATATATTATTATGGGTGTTTGATTTTTAGTATATAATTTGCTTCCCCCCCCCCCCAAAACATGATAAACCCTCTTCCTCAAAGGAGTACTTCCAGGGACAAAGGGAGGGACTTCTGGTGGCAAAGGTCAGAGGTTGGGGCAGGGCTTCTGGTCCCAAGATGGCAACAAAGGGGTGCGGCACCTGTCAAGGGGTGGCGCTATCCATACGGACCTCAACATCTTGCCAGAACTCGATAAGCAGCTCTCTGCCCGAAATAATTGCCTGCCCCTGTGGTAGATCCATGATGGATATGATATTTTCCTTGAGACAGCTATAACTAAAGTGCTGTGAACAAACAAAATATCTGTATATAGCATTTGGAGATCTCACCAGTTTTTCATCGTCAACACAGATGGTTTGTTCCAAATCTTGAAGAAGATAGGATGCCCTCCTAAGCTCCTGAGCATCATGAAGTCCTTCCACATCAGTATGCATGGAATGCTGCAGTTTGATGGGTCACATTTAGAAGAATGAAATCAGGAGTGGGCTTGTCAAACAGGGCTGTGTCCTATCTTTGATGGTTTTGGGGATTTATTTTGTTTTGCTGTCCTACTCAAATATGCATTCAGTGGCTCTTCAAAAGGAATATACCTTTGGACCACATCTGATGGGAATCTGTTTAATTTCACTCATCTCAAAGTGAAAACAAAAACTTAAGAAGTTCCTGTCCATGAAATGAACTTTGCTGACAATGAAGCAATTGCTGGTCATTCAGAAACAGGATGGCAAAGTCTCATACATAGGTGGAGGAAGAAAATATTTGAGGGGGCTGAGCATGCGTGTGCTTGCATGCACATGCATGCATACATCCTGCCCCCCCCGCAGATAAGTCTGTCATGGGTAAGAGGCATGGGGGGGTGCAGACCAAGGCAGCCGTGGTGAGGAAGGGAGTGGGGCAAAGGCAGTGGCAGGCAGGGTCTGAGGCGAATGGGACCCCGCAGCTCATCCAGGGGCTTGAGGGGGGGGTGGGAGGAGGGGCTCCTGCCACTGCATGCACCCTGGGGGAGGCAAGGGATGGCATGTGCTTCCCGATCTGTGCACGGGGTGGAGGCAGGCTGCACTCTGCGCCCTGCTGCTGTTTCCCTGGAGTGGCACGACACGGTGTGCCTGCTGCACACAGGGCACAGAGTCCAAAAATCATGGACTCAATACAGATATTGGATTTATGACACATTACAACCTGCCTGATATCTGATTTACCAGGTGTGGAAAAATTCCATATTAGTCTCTTCTCAGTCTCTTCTTTTTGTTTCCCCCCACCCGCTTGCCATTGTCTTCCCACCTGTCTATCAACCGGTTGCTGAGCAACCAGCTCTGCCTACATGACCTGGGCCAGGTGAGAGGGGGGTGGACCAAGCTCTCCATTGTATTAGCACTGACCTCATGGGATTGGGGCAGGGAGTCAAGCTCCTGTCACTCTCACAGGTGAGCAGTGATGCTTTTTAAATTGATTGGTTGGCACCCCACAATACCTGGCCATAATTGACTCTCACGGATGATGTCAAAAGGCCTATATAAACCTAAGACTGCCCAGGGGGAGGGACAACAGCCATGTTAAGGGTCACAAAGCAGCTGGAACATCTGCAGCTCTCACTCTCCCTCTCAAGATGATGAAGTGAGTAAACTGCCTGAAACCTACCTAGATACATAGCTTACTGTAATGTACAAGCCTACCAACCAGCTACTACGCTGACACTGTTTGCTCTAAGTTTATGCTTTGTTAGTTCCCTATCATGTACCCTTCCACAAGCCTAACCTCTTTAACCAATAAAGCTTTCCACTATTACAAGCGTGGTGAACTTGTGGGGAGAGGGATCAGGGCATGCCTGTAAGCTCCCTAGGCTCAGATAACTAAGGGAGGCTACTTTCTGTGTTTCAGGCTAAAGGAAGCATGCCATGTTCTTGCAGGAGGACAAGCACCATCAAGGTCTACAAGGCCTGTGTACCCCAGAGGGCACAGGGCCCCAATACAGACCAGCATCCCTGGGTGGTAGCAGTGGTACCCCGGGCTTGTGGGTGCGCTCCAGGAAGGGGGTTGGTTGGATGTGAGGTGCCCCTGGGAAGGCACTCAGAGCTTGGTAGGTGGTTGGGTGCAGTGAGGTGGGTGGCTCAGTGCAGGAGTGCCCCCAGCTTGTCTGCCACACCAGGTACCTCCCAGACCTGATCTCTTACACTTTTCCCCTCCTCCCTTCCTCCCCTCTCCTCCCCTCCTTTTCTGCCTTGTGTCTTCCTAATTTCTGGCTATTTATTTTTTCACAGACAGCCTCTTTTCTACCTTGAAAATCTACTACTGTAGAGTTTTTCTTACTAACCTTTGGCTCCCCCCCCACCTTATTCCCCTTCCCCCTTCCCTGCCCTAGATTTTGTTTTCCTTATTTCTACCTATTTACATCCTCACTGACATCCTGTCACACTTTTAGCTTCTGTCATTCCTTGGAGTCTCAGAACAGCAGAGATTTCCTATGTCTGAAGAAGGGTAATTGTGCCCAGATGTTCGCAAATAACTTTTCCCCAGCTACTCAGCTGGTCTAATAAAAGAGATCACGTCTACTCAAAGAACCTTGCCTGCCTATGTCCTTAGACCAACACGGCTACAACCAAAAACCCAGTAAGTACTGCACATGAATGAACGTGTAGATGTGCTCAGTGAGAGTTAATCTGAAAAGTAAGATTGGTGGGCACTGTATAAAACTTTTACCTAATAACTTCCAAATACATTTCTTCTAGTATGATCCCTGCATTTACTAATTTTGAACAAAATTCACATTTTGCAAAAAAGTAATTGGGTTTCTTTTGTGTGATTTATAAACCCTCAATGTTGCTTGCTGTTCAAGGTTCAGAGCTGATCGAGAATATGTCATTCACCTCCATGAAATGTACTCCAAAGTAATCCTGTCTAAGCTTCAGTATTACCAACCCAAAGCATTCAAAAGCATGAGTCAGGCCTCCAGAGTGAAAAAAAAGGCTAAAACATAAGGTTTTTTGTTTTGTTTTACATTAATGTCAGATTTTCTTAGTTGCCTTCTGGTTCCTGAGCATATAGGGTCAGATTCAGACCATATCTTAAGACTTTTTTATGAAGAAGAGGTCTAGAATTTATATATATGCATGTATAGAGTTCATCTACGTGTTGTGCTACGTTGCTGTAGTGTCACACTACACCACCGTAACAATGCACTACACCAGTGTAGTAACCATGCGAGTCTACACGTGACTGGCAACTACTTTGCTGTAGCGTTGTGTTCCCCCATTTTAATGTGACACTATGGTGAAGTAGCAGCTAAAACTCGCCATGGGCTGTGTGCACAGCACAATAGGGGTGGTTACTGTGCCAAAGGGCAATGTATAGATGTGCCCATAGTCTCATAAGTCTCATAGCTACAGCAGTAGAAACTCCAAGGGTTCAGGCCAAATTATCACACAAGTCAGCAATACCAAAGCTTCCTCTTCTATGCTTTAATGTTGGCTCTTGCCCCAAGTTTCACTACAGCTCAGATGGCACCATTCCCCATGCCCTTCCCTCCTATATTAACTAGTGATTCTTTTATCGGGTGCAAGGGCAGAAAGGTTTAAGTATGTTATTATAGCTCTGGTGATGTGAATGCAAGTATTGCTCTGGAGTCATATTACATTTGCCTGAAGTCACCAGGCTATACATAGATAGTGGGTCTTTTACAATGGGGAGTGAAAGGAAGCAGTTCTGATGCCGGTCGTATCATTCCTTTGTGTGCTTTTGGTTATACAAACTGGCATGCCTCAGCCACACCACCTTGATTGGCCTGATCAGCTCACGTGAATTTATTGCAAGTCCTTTTTACATCAAATATTAAAACTGCTATCCAAAACATACATGAATGTTACCATACAAGATAGACTGCTTGGAGTCATTGCATGCAGTTCACTAAACAAAACAGAAAGTAGCATTATGCTCCTGTTTAAATCTAGTGTGCATTCACACTTTTATGCTGTATGCAGTTTGAGTTCTTTCACCTCAGAAAGGATATAGAAGAACTAGAAAAGAGACAAATAAGAGCAACAAAGATGATCAGGGGTATGAATGGATTTCTATATGAGGAGAGTCTACAAAGACTAGGACTTTTCATCATAGAAAAGGGACATTTGAGGTGGGGCATGATAGAAGTATATAAAATACTAAAAGATGCAGAAAAAGTAAATAGAGATTTATTATTTATATCCCTCACAATACTAGAGCTAAGGTGAAAAAAATGAAATTAAGTAGTAGGTTTAAAACTAACAAAAATAAATTCTTTTTCACACAATGTGTAATTAATTTGTAGACCTAACTGCCACACAGTGCTGTGGAGGCTGATAGCTTAATCCAGTTCAAAAGGAAATTGGACACATTTTTGGAGGAAAAGTTCATCAGTGAGTACTGCAGGGGTTTAGGTTGTAGCCGTGTTGGTCTAAGGATATAGGCAGACAAGGTTCCTTGGGTGAATTTGATATCTTTTATTAGACCAACCCAAATGGTTGGAGAATAGTTATTAAGCAAGCTTTCGGGTTCAAAAACCCTTCGTCAGGCTCAGGAAGCTGCAGCAGTTGGTGGATTCCATCCAGGAAGAGCACACACCAACTGCTGCAGCTTCCTGAGCCTGACGAAGGGTTTTTGAACCCGAAAGCTTGCTTAATAACTATTCTCCAACCATTTGGGTTGGTCTAATAAAAGATATCAAATTCACCCAAGGAACCTTGTCAGTGAGTACTGAACATGGTAGACAAGGATACAGCCTCAAAATAAAGAGCTTCCTAAGCCTCCAATTGCTGAAAGCTGCAATGAGAGAGGAGCAGTGGGTGGGAGATTCTGGACATGCTCTGTTCACCTTCCTTCCTTCAGAATCTACTCTCTGTCTCTGTGTACACAGGATACTGAGCTAGATGGATCTATTGTCTGACCCAGAAAACAGCACTTCTGTATTTTAGCAGGGAAACAGATTTCCATCCAAAGCCTCTGTCCATAGGCCAATATGGAGGCTCATGCAACATGGCTCATCTCAGTCCTTGCACAGTCAGGTTATTTTGAAAGCATATGTTACTATGCTCATAAACCAATGAGATGAGGTCCTTGGCCTGCTTGAATCCATTGGGCATCCTAAGTATTGTGTGTAGTATGAAGCACTTGTCTGTGCCCTTGGAAAGGCTTTAGCAGTTTGCTGAAAACTGGCAAATAAACCCAACACTCCTGCTTGATTAATCATACTTCCATGGGTGACTGGTGCCTCTTGAGTCTGGGAGGGCACCAGATCGCCGATGGGGGTGGGTGGGAAGGAAGGTGGTCTCCCCAGTGGCCGATCACTGAGCTGTCCTTTTGGTTTTGTGGGTGGCGCTTTCAGGGGGTGCACAGCCGATCTCAGGGGGTGCACATGCACCCGTGTGCACCCCTACGCATTGCCAATGCGTACTTTATAACATTAAAATAAGTTAAATCTGATTGATGTCCCTGCACATAATTAGCAGGCAGGAGTTCAACACTGAAAAATTAAATGACTGAGGGCATTTTTAAAATGTGCTCCTTTTCTGACTTTGGTGTATTGCTAGCATTTCACGGAGTTAATTTTAATTATAATCATGTTTAAAAAGTACTTTAAAACATGATTATAATTACTGCTGGCCATACTTCCTAACACTGAGCAAATACTCCCCAGAAAGGAGGGACTAAGGGCCATTGCTGGCTGGCTTGCTGAAAGATACTATTGTTGACTGTAAGGACACTTTTGTTCCAGCTGACTCATTCCATGACCATCTCTTTGTTCAAATGTTTAGAGGACTGGAACAACATACAAATGATTCCACAAGCAACCCACACCAGATAGGGGAATGCTGTGCCATTTCCAACTCTGCCATGCTCAAGGGCCAAGCCAACAGGGTGCCTTTCTTTCTTCGCTCTTTTATAAGCATGAAGACAATGCGATTTATCAGTTGGCCCCTCCTATAGAAATTCATGTCTAGGCAACATTTCCTTGAGACTTCAGGAATGACTGGAGAAATGGCATAATTAGGATATCACAGGCACTCTGTCAATGAAGCCAGATTAACTGTGCCGGGAGGGAACTTTCACTGAAACTCTTTGTCTTTCTGTTGGGTTTTGCTGACAGTGGTGCAGCTCAAATGCCTAAAACACATGTGGGGAAAATAATATTTGGTAAAAATTCAACAGCTACCTTCCCATTCCATTTTCTTCCCCAACTCTTTCAGCTCCTCCCCAGCACCATCAGTATTTCTCAGCTTAAGAACAAAAACAATTTGCTGGGTGGGGACAAGGAATCTTTCAGACTTTTTTATAACGTGGTATAAAACATGAAAAACGAGGCCAAAAATGCCATCTCTCTCATACTGTAGGTAACCATGATATATGACTGCCTGTCAGCGTTCAGTATAGTGTGGCAACCAATCCCTCTGCCCTCCAAGAATTAGCTAAAAGGAGGAACCTGCAGGGAACCACAGGCTCTGTCAGTGTGTCCAGACAATACAGTTCAGAGCTGACAGTTGCCCCAAATTCGATTGGTTCCCTAGCTGTACAGCCTCATAAAAGCAGGGACATTTCTGGGAATTTCACCAATTTTCCTTATCTATTTCCTTCCTGCAGTAACTAGAATAGGGAATGGGATCTTCGTAGGCAGAGTTCTGAATCTAGTCCTGCCTGCTATCTGCAGCTAGGAAAGATTATATATCTTGGTGAAGTGGCTTCAGTTGTCAGGATTTTCCCCTAACAAAGGAGCTGACTGAAAGCTCCCTGAAGAAGAGGCTGTCTGTCTACTTCACATTCATATGGTGCCAGCACAGCAGGGTGTCTATCACTGACTGGGCTTCCAGGGGCTACAGAAAAACAAGTAACAACATCCTGATACTCATAATAAAGGAGAACAAGGTGATGAGGAACATCCAGCATGAATTCATCAAGAGCAAGTCATGCCTGACCAATCTGATTTCCTTGTACAAGGTGACAGGCTCTGTGGGTGGGGAGAGAGCGGTGGATGTGATATACCGTGACTTTAGCAAGGCTTTTGACATTGTTCCTCACAACATTCTCATTAACAAGCTAAGAAAATATAAACTAGATGAAGAACTGTGAGGTGGATAGACAACTGGTTTGATCACATGGCTCAACATGTAGTCATCATTGTCAAGTTGGGAGGAAGTATCAGTGGGGGGCTCCTTAGGGGTCAGTTTTGGGTTTGTTATTGTTTAATATCTTCATTAAAGATTTGAAGGAAGGGATTGAGCGAATGCTTAGCAAATACTGCAGATGAGAGTGGCATTAAAAACACTCTGGAGGTTGGGGATAGGATCCAGAATGACCTAGATAGACTGGAAAAATGGTCTGCAGTTAACTAGATGAAATTCAACAGTAACAAGTGCAAAGTTGTACACTCGAGACAGAATGATTGCACATGTGCATAGAGACTAGGGGATGACTGGCTAGCTGCAATACTGCAGAGAAGGACCTGGGGGTTGTAGTGGACCATAAGCTGAACATGAGACAACAGTGTGCTTGTGTTACAACAAAAGGAGTGTCACTTGCAAATGAAGGAAAGTGATTCTCCCACTTTATTCAGCACTAGTGAGGCTTCCCATGGAGTACTGGGTCTAGTTTGGGCTCCATACTTTAACAAGGATGTGGACAGATTATAAAGAGTCCAGTGGAGAACAACAAAAATGATTAGAGGTATAGGAAGTAAAACTTATAGAACTGTAGAATCATAGAAATATAGTGCTGGAAACGGCTTCCAGAAATCATCTAGTCCAATTTATTAGTAAAACTACACATTCAACACTGACACAACCACAAGACTTCACATGCTAACTTAACACAGGTGAAGCAGGGGGACAACAGCATCAAATGTCCTACTTCTGTGAGGCCTGTTAAAATACATTTGAGAGACTCAAGGAAGAATGCCATGGTCCTACTACAGAGAAATGCACAAACCTACGCTGACTGTAGTATTAGGGTTACCATTATTTCCAGTTCCAAGAAAGAGGATACCTGTCATGTGGGGGGGGAGAGGGGGTATATGACTGTGGAGGCACAGTGATATGGCTGTGCCCTACCCCTACCCATTCTGTTATCCCTCACTCCCAAGAAACAGCCCCCTCCCAGCCCTGCTGCTGCCCCTCACTCCTGACTCTCAGACCCCAGCTGTGCCAGTGCCCCTCACTCCCAACCCACAGCCCCCTATCCCTACTGGTGCTCTTCACTCCCAACCCACAACCACCTGGCACTGCCAATGCCCTGCTCTCCCAACCCACAGTCCCCTGCTCTCCCAACCCACAGTCCCCCATGCCCCTCACTCCCATGCCACAAGCTCCCCAGCTCTGCTGGAGCCCCTCACTCCTAACCTACAACCTCCTGCTCTCCCCATCCCTGGTTCTGCAAGCACAAGCACTGGCCCTGGTGCTGCTGGGCCAGCCACACAGCTCCTTGCTGCCCTTAAGCCCCGCTCCCCCAGCACCCACTTCCCCTGTTGGAGCGGCAGGTGCCTCCTTCACCCTGCTGCAAACCCGGACCTGCCCCCCACCACACACACACACACACACACACACACACACACACACACACACAGAACCCCACTCCCCACAGACTTACCTGTACTCAGCTGATGAGCTGCTCTTATCCCCTGCCTGGCTACATGCTAGCCACATGTATGTGCGCCTTGCCTCCAATAGTTCTGCCCCCAGCCCCAAGCAGCTTCTTGCTAGGGCAAGCCAGGAAGTGCTGGGAAAAGCTTTGAAGCTGAGCTGTTCAAAATCCCAGACATTTGAACACCACCCAGACTGAGATCAGAGGATCTAAAAAGAGGACATGTCTAGGAAGACCCAGACATATGGTAAATCTAGTCTGTGCAAATCTGACCATGGGGTTAAATGCCTTTCTGACCCCAAATGTGGTGATTGCTCTGGTCCTGAGCAGAAGGGCAAGACCCTCTGGCCAGGATCCTCTGGGTTTAAGTCAGGAACATTGGCATACCCGTCAAAATCCCCAACTTTGGCTGCAGCCAACCTCTATGCTTCTGAGGAAGGTGATAAAAAAACACACACCCTGATACACAGGAGAAGACACAAATTCCTTCCCAGCCCCAGAAAAGCCCAGAAAAGCCTGGAATCAGGGGAAACAACTATAGTAGAATATAGATATAGTTATTCCTAGATCATCCCTGACCAATGCTTGTCCAGTCTCTTCTTAAATGTCTCCCGTGATGGAGATTACACAAATTCCCTGGCTAGTCTGCTCCAGTGCTTCACTGTTCTAACAATGAAGATGTTTTTCCTAATGACTGATCCAAGCCTACTTTGCTGCAACTTCAAGCCATTGTTCCATGTCCCGATCTTTGGAGCAAGAGGGAAGAGGTGTTTCATTCTATGGTAACACTCAGATATTTGAAGATTGCTATCTTATCTGCTTTTAAGCACCTTTTCTGCAAGTAGAACATGCCTAAACCTCTTCCTGTATGACTTGCCTTCCAAGACCTTTGTCATTTTTATCGCCTGTGTCTGGACCAGGGTTGCCAACCCAATATTTTTTTTTCCTACAGACAATCTGCAACGTTTTTACTAACAGGTAAACTTTTTTACTGATTTTTTTTTACTGTAATTAAAATAATCTTAGATTGGCAGCCTTTTGTGACCGCAACAGTGATTTTACATCCTGCTGTCCCCACCATGAGGGTCCCCTATTCACCTACACCAGGCATGTATACACGTGTGTTTAGTGTGCAGTAGAGCAATTTATTGCACAGTAAAGTATTATCATCTACACATGCACAGCAGTTAGGTCAGTGTAGACTAATGTACTGCTGTAAGGTTGGACAGTCCCATCAGACACAAGTGGTATCCAACAGCATAGTAAATTACTGTACTTAAATGCACATGTAGATGGTGATGCAGGAAAAGAATTCACCCAGTCAGCCAAACCAGCAGGGGGGCCAGACTCCACCATGGCTTGGCAGCTTCTGGAGCTGGGTGGTATGGGAAGATCCTCAAGTACCCAACACTACCACCTGGACCCTGGGCCTAACACCCTGAGGCTCCTGCCAGCCTGAACTGGCCTGCCAGGCACTGTGCCCACCACTACAGGCACATGCAACCCAACACTTGACCCAGACCCTGTGGCTGCCCTGCCAAGGCCCCTGCTGACCTCAGCCTCCTCCCCCCCAACCCCCAGGCACTGTAGCCTACTGCTGCAGGCATCTGCTGCCAGATGCTGCTCAATGCTTCAGCCAGAGCCTAGGACTGTCTCACTGAGGCCCAAGCTAGCCTGGGTCTGACTTCTGACACTGTGGTCCCCATGGTTGGCCCACTGAGGCCTCTGGCAGCCTGCTCCTGCCCCCTGGGCACTGTGCCCCACTGCAGCAGGCACCTGTCATTGATGGTTGCATTAGAAGTCCATCCCTGACCCCCTGAGGCCCCTGCCAGCTGCCACTATGCTGACACACAGGGCCAGGGGCCCAACTGGAGCCATGAACAGATGGCAGACTCTCTGAAATGTTGCAAACTCTCCCAAAGAGCCTCTCTGTCCTTGTTTTGTAGATCTGCTTTGCAGATCCAGCTATATCGGGGTAACCCACCTGCTGCCAGCTGAGATGGGACCCCAAGGACATCACCACCCTTGGCAGGCAGGCTTTTCATGAATTGGCTCCATTAGTGCCAGAGCCAGGACAGGATGGCTCTCTTTGAGCAGCTGTTTGGCATCTCCAAGGAATGGCTGAAGGAGACTTAGGCCTGGTGCCACAAGGTCCATAATATGGACTGGGAGTACCTTGCCCTCCTGGACAGGTACCTTGTCTTCCTGGAGAGGCAGGTGGAGCTCCAGGAGCACAGTGTGCTGTGCTGTGCTGGGTCAGGTGGTAGACACCCCCGAGAATAGCTGGCACCTCGTCAACACAGTGCTGGCTCTGGTGGTCTCTTTTGTGCCACCCAGCATCCAGGCCCAGGCCCGATCTCAGTTGGTCCCTGGCAGCCACCTGTGCACCTGCGTCAGGCCCCCTAGCGGGCATGGGAGGAGGTGCAGCATCATCTACAGGAACTAGGGCCTTCAGCCCCTGCTCCAGATCCTAGGTCCCAGTGACTGGGCCCCCCACCTCACCTGGCACCTACCACTCACCCCACCTCCATGCAGCCCCTTAGTGGGAGCTGGCTGTGGTGGAGCCAGCTCCCCACATGGACTCTGTTGTCCCTAGTCCAATGGAGGAGGCAGAGGGTGGATTGAGTGGGCTGGATAGCACTCACCCAGGCCCACGGGCCAGCCCCCAGCCTGCTGGGCTCACCGTGGTATCTGGACCTGAGGATGTGAGAGCAGAGCCTGGGGTGCTGGCCACCTCCCTCTGGGCTCTATGCCATAGGTATCTTCTCTCCACCCCATTCACCCCCTGCCACTTGAAAAAAGACACTTGTAAATAGTTTCACAGGTAAAAGGGTGATTTACTGGTGGTATGGATTGGGGTTAGGGTAGGGTCTGTTGTTGGAAAGGGAGGGAGAGGGTCTGGTGTTGTGAGGTGTGGGATCAGTTGCTGTGTTGGGGATGTAAATAAAGGTTGTGGAATTGCAGCTAGCAAGGGATGTGAAGGCTAACAAGAAGCATCTCTACAAGTATGTCAGTAACAAGAGGAGGATCAGGGAAAGTGTAGGTCTCTTACTGAATGCGGGAAGCAACTTAGTGACAGGGGATGCAGAAAAGGCTGAAGTAATCAATGCCTTTTTCACTTCAGACTTCACAGGCAAGGTCAACTCCTAGACTACTGCACCTGGCAGCACAGTTTGAGGAGGAAGTCAGAAGCCAGCAGTAGCAAAAGAACAAGTTAGTGTTAGGGACTATTTAGAAAAGCTGGACGTCTACAAGTCCATGGACCTGGATGAAAATCACTTGAGGGTGCTGAGGGAACTGTCTGATGTGATTGCAGAGCAACTGTCCATCATCTTTGAAAACTCATGGTGATTGGGAGAGGTCCTAGACAATGGGAAAAGGGCAAATAAAGTGCCTTAAATCAACCTTCTGATATGCCGCAGGCACTGCTGCCTTTGGTTCATGTGTATTCTTTGATGTCACAATGTTCATTTGCCATTCCCAGGGACATTGCAATGGCCCCACTCTCTTTCTTTTCAGAATCAGCTTACCTTCTTGCTAATTTTACCAGTTTCAGCCATTTGAAACTCTGTTAAGGAGCCTAGGCTTTACATCCCAGATACAAAGGCACACATGAAAGCCACAGCACAAAATACATATTTAATTTTTATGCTACATGGACTTACTTTGCAACATGACTCTGAATTTTATGAACCTTATCTATGTTTTAGTAGACTTTCCAAAACTAGCCTGTTTTAGTACCCTAAGTTTCCCTTAAATGAACATTTCCTACAAGGAAGGAAGGAAATTAAAAATCAGATTTGTAACATTATTTTAAAGAATTTCTGTTGAGGTAGTGAGCTGTATTTATGAATGTAGATGAATAACCCAGTTTTACCATGCTTTGGGTCTTGGAATTTCCTTCTATACCCACCAATATCCAGGCTACAGAGGACAGGAACCACCCAATATTGCAGCTCATAGATACTATCTTTTATGTAAAAGGGGCAAACGTCTGTGTTCTAGCTGATGATGGTCAAAAATATCTTCATGACCAGAATGGCGGTGTATGTAAAGAGCAGGCTCCATAGAACCCCTGCCAGCTGGGACCCCGCACTCCTGCCACCCTGTTCTGGGCCTCACCGGCACTGGCCCTGGGACACCGATGCGGGCCTTGTGCTCCCACTGGCTCCCCACCTGCTCACTCCCAGTGCTCTCCAGCCCTGTGGTACAGGTGGGGGGCAGTTCACAGCCCTGACCCCCTGCTCACCGGCAGGGAAGAAGCTGGTCCTGAGGATGGGGAAAAGTGGCCCCTCACCTGCCCCATGGCCAGTGCTCCGCACTGCAGGCTCTCGCAGCCCAGGCGGGGCTGTGTGGAGCAGGCACAGTCAGCCCCAGGCCGGCTATGAGCGGCTGCAGCACGGGACACTGGCTGGGCGAAGGGCCACTTTTCCCCGTGCTCAGCACCAGCTTGTAACCTGCCCCACTGTGAGCCTGGCAGTGGGGCCAGGTTACAAGGTGGTGCTGAGTGCAGTGGGGGAGAGAAAGCAGCCCCTCCCCAACCCATGGCCAGTGCCCCGCACTGCAGCCACTCAAGCCTGCCTGGGGCTGCTTGTGCCTGCTTCAGACAGCCCTGTGTGGGCTGCAAGCGCCTGCTGCCCGGGGCACCAGGCATGGGGTGGGTGAGGGGCCGCTTTTCTCCACTCAGGGAAGGAACCCAAGGAAAATCTGAGTGCGGGGGGGAAGCGGCCCCTCCCCTGCCCCATGCCCAGTACCCCATGCTGCAGGCACTCGCAGCCCGCATGGGGCTGTCTGGAGCGGGCACAGGCAGCACCACGTAGGCTGCAAGCAGCTGCAACATGGGGCACTGGGCGTGGGTGGGGAGGGGCTGCTTCCCCGTGCTCCTTCCTTGCCCAGGGTCCCCCCGCCACTTACCTGAGCTTCCTGCACCGCCAGGGCACTGCTTCCAGCCCAGAAACCCCAGAAGGGGCTTCCAGCTGGGGTGCAGGGCCAGGCAGTTAGAGCCTGCTGGGCTTCCCCTGGGTCCTACTGCCCTTGGTTCCTGTCATTTTTAACAGGAACCAAAGGCAAAGAAATATTAATTCCCCAAATTTTTTTAGGGGCCCTGCAGGCCAGATAAAATGGCCTTGCAGGCCAGATCTGGCCCACGGGCTGTATTTTGCCCATCCCCGCCTTAGAGCACTGGCCAACAAATGGAGGCTCATAGCTGAAATTCTCAATGAGTCACTGTAAAATGTTCATCCATAGGTGCTTCGGAAAGATGGGTATGACTTGGCCTCATGCAGGCCCCAGCTCAACAAAGCACTTAAGTACCCACATATTTAAGAAAGGTTGAAACATTTCTGTTAAAACTTCTCTTTTTTTAGAAAGAAAATTGTGTTTCTGACTAAATGAAAAGTCGGAAGTTCCTGCTCTTTTGGATACTTTTTCATTAGAAAACAAAAAGCCAGAAACATGAACCTTTTTTTAGTTTTCCAGTTGCTGAAAAAAAACAAGCACATTTATTTTTTAACCCAAGGTTGATATTTTTCCACAGAAATCCTTACCCTGTTTTCCAGTTGGTCCCGTTGCTAGCATCAGAGAGCCAGCAACCTGGATTGTTGTTTGCATATTTGCTCTAGATATGGAAATCAATGTCTTCTATTATGTTTTCAGGGAGAGAATAGCTTTTTCATTAGTGGTACTTGGAAAACCCAGCAAATGGTAAAGCTTGGAGACTCAGGAGAGCTATTCACCTCTAGCTGGAATATATCAGATACATGACAAGCTTAATGATACAGTTTGGCACAAAAGCCCGCCTAACCTTTAAACTGACTCTCTTTACTGAGGCACTATTATTGAGTCTGTTCAGTCACACACAATTATTTTTTACTTGGAGTCTAATTTTCCTGATGCTCCGGTCATCAGATTGGTCATGGAAGACGGAAATAATGCTGACCTTTTCTCCCTGGGAAACTCAGTTAATTGAATGAATTCTTGCTCTCATTAGGAAAAGGTCCAAGATGCAATGATATAGAGAACATTTTAAAATTTCCCTTTGGGTGACATCTTCCAAACTTTTCAAAGGTCAAGTAGAATTCTGATGAGGTGAAACACAACCTGGTCTGAAAATTATTTCTAGCACAATAACACATGCTGTTCCCTAGAATTTTTATTCTCAAGATCACTGGTACTTTACAAATGCTATTTATCTAGTATTACTTTTACATTCTCAGTGGCATGAATCAAATACTTGTCACATTTTGATTGTCTTGGCTTAATAATGCTACCTGGTAATGCAATCCCTTGCACATTATTTAAAATAAAAGTGTACTCCCATTGTAGGCCTGATTGCAGCTCTGCTGAACTTGTTCTACAATGGAGTTTAATAGCATAACCAGGAAGGGCTTATACTTAGCAAGACGAGTGCTACATAAGAGATTTATGCATTGAACGCCCTGCTTTGTTTAGCAAGAAGGGACAGAAAGAAGGAAGAACGTTCTGAATCTCAGAGGAGGGTCTCTGCATCGCACAACAAATTACCGGTGAAAGGAAGATATCAATAATATTATATATCAATACTGCCCTATCTCTGTGCTAGGAATTCACCATATTTTTTTTGTAAAATGTTTAGGATGTGTCAACACATTCCTTCTGTGTCTTGAACATACATATTATAGGTGGTCATTCTCCCCATGTTGTAAGCAACTGATCTGTGTTGGTTGTCAGATAGCAAGTGAAGACTGTGGGCTTTGCATTCATGGATGTCTTTATTTATTTGGATTTTGATGTTGTGCCTATCTTGAGCTCCAGGGGCTTACAGACCTTAAAATTCACATGATCCATAAAACACAGTAACAGGAGAGGAAACAGTAAGCTGCAGAGTCTATGGTCTGTAGATATATGCTAAAATGAAATCCTCCATTACAATATGTAAAGTGTGACTGTCTATAAACAATGCACATTAACACGTGTGGCTGCACTGGGCTAATTCCAAAGTCAAGGGACCATTCATAGAAAACATCTTATTGGTATTTAAGCCAAGGAGGCTCTGACTTAGGGACCTTTGCTGACTGCAACTAAGAGCACATCCTTCATGTTAAGTGCACTAACAAAACCTTACTAATTGTAATGAAGTAACACCTAGTAGCATAAGCTCCATGGTGCTTGGTGCTGTACAAACAAGGGTGGGTGGGGCAGGAGGGAAGTCTTCTCTGCCTCAAACAGCTCTTGCTTAACTGTAACATGGCTGTCATCAGTGGGTGTCTTTGGATTTGTTCTTTAAACAATTTACACATTTGGGTGTTGCATGAATAGTCTCCAGAGTTCAAGATGTTAGACTAAATATTTAAAGTACCGGGTTTTAGGACAAAAAAGAGACTGTAGTGATGGGAGCTGGAGGACAGTGTGTCTTAATGAACATCCAGGAAGAAGAGTTTTTCTCTAGTTTTTCTGTACTGAAACAATAAATGAGTTATGATGCAGAATCCACACACTCGCACAAACACACATACAATGTATGCTCTCCTTAGTAAAGAATAGGGGTGTGCAAAGTGGGCCCTATTCAATTCAGATTCAGATTTGACCTGAATCAGGGACAGTGATTTGATTAATTGATTCAGTTCACTGTCTCTAATTTGATTTGGCCAAATCTGGATCTGAAGATTCAATGATGATTCGGAGAATCAGTGATTTGGCCATGCACACAGCTTTAAATGTTTTTTTTACATACACTTCCAGTCCACTTCTGAGTCTGCCAGGAAGCATGCTGGGAGGCCCCCTCATGCCCGCCGGGCTTCATGATCAGCCACGGGGGGACCCTGGTTGCCCCCCCTCAGACCCAGGAGGTACCAGTCACCGAGCTGAGGACAGGGGACATGGTGGGGGCACCCCTGCACACTCCCCAGTGGGCCTGGAAGTGGACTGGAAGTGCTTCTGGTCCACTTCCGGATCTGCTTCCGAATGCACTGGGGAGCTCCCCACACTCCTATGGAACGCTCCATGCACCCCATCATCACAGCATTCACAAGCTCCTGCTACCTAGAGGTATGTAGAAAAACATTTAAAGCTGTGTCTATGTCCAAACTGCCGAATCGTTCCAAATGTCTCTGAATCGATTTGGAGGGTTCTGATTCAGTTCAGAGAGATTAAAAGGTCCTCTGATTCAATTCAGATTTGGAGATTAGGCCACCGAATCTGGCCAAATCTCTGCCGAATCGAATCAGGGACTGATACCAGGGATACCATTCTGAATACATTATCCTTAGTTTTTAAATTTGCATACCCTCCCAATCCTGTAGGTTCTCTGTGCTGGATTCTGTCCAGGATAATGGAAGTTCCACAGGAGAAGTGGAGGTAGGTCTGGACCTTCACTCATTTGACATGGCTCTCTCAGGAGGTCTTGCAAATTTATTCTAATACGCTCTGCATAGAAGATAAGCTGTGGTCCTGAACCTGGGCCTTATAAGCCACAGGGTGCTTGCAAGACTTTTTGGCATTTTTCTTCCTATCTTTCTTTAATTCAAGATGGAAGGCAAAGTTTGATGTTGCATACTGTGCTCCATTTTACTATAGATGAGCCAGCAAAGGTTGGGAACCTTGGGGACAAGGCATTGGCCTGCTGTCCACAAAACCTGGGAACTATCTCAGGCTCTGATAAGCAAGTCAGTCCCTCTACTACCTCAGTTTTCTCCTCTATAAGACAATTATTGCAGTATTAACCTCCCATGTAAAGCACTTTGCTAAGCACTCCACAGAGGATAAGAACAAGAGATTATGATAACCTGGGCTTTGTCATGGGCTGCAGAGAACTAAAATGGATTAGGAATGGCAGTCCCAACTCTCAAGGATATTTTCAGGGGTGGGAGAGAGTTGTTATAATTATAAATAAAGAGGAAGAAATAAAAACAATTAAATAAATCCAGTTAAAAAGTCTATATCTAGGCCAGCAAGACAGATCTATGTGATGTTCAAGTGTCTCACAGTAATTGCATCTAATTGCTCTAATTAAAATGGTTTATAGTTTATGAAATTGTAGAGAGTAAGCACAACAAAACTGACAGTCCTTGTTTCCAACAAC
Source organism: Alligator sinensis (assembly GCF_000455745.1). Taxonomy (NCBI): domain Eukaryota; kingdom Metazoa; phylum Chordata; order Crocodylia; family Alligatoridae; genus Alligator; species Alligator sinensis. Next base: position 318,399 of record NW_005841974.1, on the reverse strand, counting down.
AGTGCATAGGCACATGCTATTAGCTTTGCATTGCTACTTGTAAGGCAACAATTAATTGGCAATTAAGACATAGTCCTCTGACAAATTAAGAAAATCAAGTTAGAGTCATTATAGAGCAGCAGCACGTGATGTCTAAAGCTGTGATCCTTCACTTATGCTAGATGACAGGTCACACTGGAACAGGAGGCAAATGGGCATTTCAACCAAACTGAAGTGCTACATACAAGTTTCTAGTAAATATATCAGAGTAGATGGAGTCAGAACTATGTGGCTGAAGGTAAGCTTTCTGGATGAGATATACATTCAGTTCTGAGTTGTGCTAATACAAGACCCCATGGTAATAATACAGAGCAATAACCCAAGTGTCTTGGTTAAATACCAAGTCAGATCATTATATTGTAGCTCCCTAAATACCTCCTGCTTTGTTCAGGTGAATTCAATATTGCTTCTTCCACATCTTAAAGTGTTAGGTTTGATCTGCACTGCTAAATGCATTTCGTCTTCCACCCCACAGAGAGCTTTTCATCTGCTTTGATAAAACATTACATAGATAACATTCACTAATCAGCTCACAAAATGCTTTGTGTTGAAAGGTGCTAAGGAGAGGTAAGTCAGCATTAGATGGACCTTCCCTTTTTTAACTGAAATTAATATGAAATTCAGAATCAGTACTTCCAAGGCAAAATAAAATTTTAAGTTGGCCTCTAATGCACCATAACAGAGAGATGCTCTCAACACTCCTGCAATGGAATGGAATTGCAAAGGCACTGTGGAATTGGGTGGTCAACTGTAACTATCCTAGGTTGTACAGAAGCATTTAGGGCAGGATTGTATTTCCCTTTGTGTATCTAAATGGCAGCTTTCTAGCCATGTAAATGGCATTTCTGGCATCTATTCCTAGGTGATTCTACCTCCCCTGCAGTGTGCACATGTAAATGTGCTTGCATAGACTGAGTATGCACAGTCAGCTAGCCACTGCAGGCATGTATGTACATCCAAGTCAGGTAAATGTAGGCATCCAGAACCCATGACCAGTGGGTGTTAGACATAGAAGGAATACCTTTCTATGCTTCAGACCCAAGAGGTAGTTGAAGCCACACAGGAAGCCATAGATCTATATCCCCTCCTTGCCAAGAAGGAATTTGATCCTGTGTCTTTTTTACTTTCCAGCACAGAGCTCTAACCACCACATCACAGGTTAGGCATGGCTCAGTCTCCTCTTGGATCCTACTTTTGAAGCTGTCACCCTGGGCAATCAAGAGAAGGAGACATTTGAAGCCAAGAGGAAACAAGCAGGGTATAGGATGCATGGTTCAGTGTGATGGCTACTGTCTTTGATGGGAGGGGGTCCTGGCTTCTAGCCTTGGACTCTTGCTCAGTACTGCAAAACCTTTTGCACTGCTTTCCATTTCTTATAATCCATGATTATTAAATGGAAGGAGCAGAGGTTCATCTTGAAACCTGTGTCCAAACAATAGGTTAGATAACAATATGGATAGAAATATGGATAGCAATAGATAATGATGATACATTTGTAGATATGGTACTACAAGTCCCTTACCTATCCCATCTCCCCTGACATCCCCCACATAGTAGTAGTAGTAGTCCAAATGCTACTGTCATTTATACCAATCTGGAGTAACTTCACTGAATGTAATAAAGCTGCTCATGTTTCCACTGGAGTCTTTTGGAGTGGATTGGTTGCTAAACTCAATTTGAAGGCAAGTGTACTGCTCCTTCACATAGAGAACTACACCCCTAACCCTCTTCCCAACATAGTCTCTCCTGTACAAGCTATAGCCTTCTATACCTATGCACCAGTTGTAGGTGGAGTCCCACCAGGTCTCCATTATCCCTATGAGATCATAACCTTTGCCACTCAGGAGAAGGGCCAGTTCCTCTTGCTTGTTTCCAAAACTCCTGGCATTTGTGTATAGGCAGTTGAGCCTGCCATGAGAAGCCCTGGACTTCCCTGTGTGCTGGGCCATGATTTTTCCTTGGGCTGTCATCAGAGTAGGTTCTCTTGGGTTACCTAACCTGTTAATACTATGGTTGACATGGCCTGAGCTAGAACTGTTAATTGACCACTCATCCCCCAGAGATCCTAATTTAAAGTCCTGTCAGTAGGTCAGCCATTCTGGCTGAGAAGAGCTTCTTTCTTTTCATGATGAGGTGGAGGCCATTCCTTCCCAACAAGCCACTGCTTCTCTCCCTGAAGTGTGGACCATGGTTGAAGAAGCCAAACCCCTTGTGATGGCACTATTGCTGGAGTCTTCTGTTGACCTCTTTGATGCACCTTTCCCTCCAAGGCCTGTGACCCATGACTAGGAGGATCGAGGAAAAAACTACCTGTACTCCAAGACCTTTGAGCCCAGTCCCCAGAGTCCTGTAGTCACGCATGACACAGCTGGGATTATTCCAACCCATGTCATTCATGCCCACATGGATGAGTAGCATGGGGTGGTGGTCAGAGGGCTGGATGAGTTTGGGCATCCTCTCAGTTACATCCTGGACATGAGCCCCTGGGAGGCATCAGATCTCACAGGTTAAGGGGTCAGGATGACAGACCGCCCCCTCTGTTCCCTTCAAGAGGGAGTCACCTACCATGATTACTCTGTGCCTTCTCCTGGGTATGGTTGCTGGTAGCCCTCTATCCTCACATGCTGGAGCCAGCAGATCGGCTGGCTTCGCCGATGTAAGGGGTTTGAAATGCTTGTGTTTCTCCAGGGGAGTGGTAACCCTGGTGCAGAGGCTACCTTTGTCCAGGCAACCTCTGGTTGGACTTCATGGTGGCTCTTAATTTCTGCCCTGAAGTTGCCAGCCATCTTTATTCTTTCCCCTTTGTTCTTCTGGTGGACAGCCTGGTAGTAGGTGTCCAGTTCCTGTTCTACATCCCTACATCCCTAATGGTGTGCAGCTTCTGCATCGCTGCCTGAAGATCCCTAATATGGCACTCCAAGTCCTCCACTGTTGAGCACGTCCCACAAGGGGAGGTGTCAGTGCTCCTAAACCCAGGCAGCCTCCACAGGAAGCCAAAGGCTCTGCCTGTTTGGAAACTGGGGCCGTGGGTTCCACTGGGGTGTGAGCAGGGACCGCAGGCTCCGTTTGGATACCAGCCAGAACCATAGATTCCATCAGGGTGGAGGCCTTGGAGATAATAGAGGAGAGGGGTCCAGTCATGGAGGGGATCTGCAGGGTGCGATGTGTCCCCACCATGGTCTGCGTAGTAGTCTGGGCTACTACTATGTTGACCCTGCTCTTCAGGCTCATCACCAAGAGCCTTGTGCCCCTCCTGCATGAGCTACCATGCTAACTCATGCACCAGGCCCAGAGTGTGCCTGTTTGTGTGCTCTGTTCATGTGGCTCCCTAGGTGGCTGGGTCATGTAGGAGCTGAGTCGGGGCATGATCCTCCTTGGCTCCTCTCAGCTGCCTAACACCTACCCACTGTAGGCTTCACCTACCTCCCTGCAGTGCTGGGGGTCTGGGTTGGTGTCTTCTGGGTTTGTGCTGGGTGTCCTCAGGGTTCCAGCCTCAATGGGGGTGTGATGGGCTTCTGCTCATGCATCTTGCACCAGAGCCGGGCCCAAACTCTTGAAATTATTAAGAGTACACACTATTGTAATTACATTAATATGTAGAAGTAAATTACAATTACTATTTTGTACATCAGCACAGACTCTAAGTAGGGGTAGGGAACCCCCAGCACATGTGCTAGAGTGTGGCACATGAAGGCATTTTCCTTTGCATGCACACCTTGAAGTGGATGGCGGGGGAGCCACAAAGGGCCCAATCCTTGTTGTGGCAGTACAGCCCTGGTCCCTTCCCTGCTATCAGTCTTGAGTTGTGTGTGCAACCATTGTCAGCAACGAGTGGGACCAGAGCTCCACAGGCCCCAGTGCAGCTGCTTGCAGCCTGCTGTGAGCAACCCAGGCTCCAGAGTGGGCAGTAGGGGCCTGTCCAAAGCCTAGGGTGGCTGTGGCATGCAGCTAGGAGGGGTCTGCAGAGCCACGGCCTGGCTTGTTGCTAGTGGCAGGTACACAAGCACCTCATGGTGGACAGCAGGGAAGGGGCCAGGGCTGCACTCAGGGTTGCACTCAAGGCTGCACTTAGGACTGCACTCAGAGCCACAGCAAGGATCATGCCTGTTGTGGCTCCCCCATCGTCCACCTCTGGCATGCCAACATCTTACAAGTCAAGGTTGCAGGTGTTTTTGGCACTCTGCCCAAAAACATTTCCAACCCCTGCTCATGGTTCCACAGTACCTATATGTGGGGATCTACTTAGATTATGGTTTCACAATTTTCATGGAAACCACAAAAAACTGGTTTCTGCAAACACCATAAAAAATGGTGTTTCCCGTGATTTTGCACGGCATCATCCAGAAAAAAGAAAAGCTTACCAGAAAAAAAGTTGTGGCAATCCTTGCATCCATAAAGCACGTGGTTTGAGAGAGAGAGCAACTGAGAGGCTGAACTAGTGATTTAAATTCAGCAAAGGCGGCAGTCAGAAAAATGAAAGGGTTTCAGTGCCATTTTTTAAGAAGCCAGATGCAATGCTGCAGTCTGAAGGTAAGTGGGGGTAGGGCCATAGGGGCCCCTTGGCCAATCAGCAGCGAGGGAGGTTTACCACAAGAAGACCATAAAATCAGCTCCATTTGCTGCAAGTGGACCATGAAAATCCCTCCATCTCACCATGATTTAGGTAGGTCCCTATTTATGTGCTGAGCATGGAGTTTGCATAGGTAGAAAGGGCAAAACCCCAACTTGTAATCCTTAGGGCTAAGAGGACAAGTTGCCCTTAAACCTGAGCTAAATCCTTACTGTTCTGCTTATTGCTATGAAATATTTTGCTGTACTATATCTGATTGAAGCAGCAACAGCATTTCATACACACATCTCTGCAGCACAGGATAGATACTGTTTTAAATGTTTTACCTAACACAAAATCCTTGCAGACAGGAAAATGAAAGAAACCATGGAAACACTCTGAATTTATGCCAGTACCAGCAAACTTTGCAAAAGGAATTTCACGGTAGTTAGTAGCTGCCTCTAGATATCTGAAATGACACAATTTCATGCTTCTCTTTGCCCACTGGTATGGGCATTGAGAGTAAAGCTTTCACCCCAACACCTCCCTGTGGACTGAAATATTCTGAATGCTATCATGACTAGTAACCAGCTGCCCAGGCACAATCTATGTAAGTAACATATGTGATGGTTAGTGCTGTGAATTCCCTGTTATAAGCCTACTGTAGGCAGCAAGCACCTGAAAAAATAGAAGAGGACTATAGTACTAATTTCCTAGGAGAGAATTTCTGCCAGCTAAGCTTCTGTCTTTCCAGAAGGTAGCTATGCCATCAGAGAAACTCCTATGCTGCCATACCCCATGTATCCACTAGATGATTCTGTCAGCATGGTTCTGGTAACAGTAGCTCTGTTCCAGAGGTGTGAGTCCCTTCTGACTCCTACATTGCTGAGAAGAATAAGTCTATCTCACTCTGAAACACTCAGAAAGGACTTGGTCAACGTTGGTATAGAATTCCTCGTTGGTTTTGTTGGTTGTGTTAAGAGTTAGGACATATGCACTGATGACAATGGCGTATTGGCTCCCTGCCAGTTTAAGATGGTGAGTCATGAGGAGCTCATTAATTTTGATAGGGAACTTTTTGAGTTGATTTATGAGTTCATTCTTGATGGCAAAGCCAATTCTGTGAAGCCAGCATTCTCTTTCCTGTTTACCCTACCAGAGGAAGGTATAGCCACCTTCTTGTTCTTTGGGCTGTCCATCTCCTGCTCTCTGGGTCTCTCTCAGTGCAGCAATATCATAGAATCATAGAAAATTAGGGTTGGAAGGGACCTCAGGAGGTCATCTAGTCCAACCCCCTGCTCAAAGCAGGACCATTCCCAACTAGATCATTCCAGTCAAGGCTTTGTCCGGCTGGGTCCTGAAAACCTCCAAGGATGGAGATTGCACCACCTCTCTGGGTAACCTGTTCCAGTGTTTTACTACCCTCCTAGTGAGAAAATTCTTCCTAATATCTAACGCAAGCTTCCTTTACTGCAACTTGAGACCATTTTTCCTCGTTCTGTCATCTGCCACCACTGAAAACAGTCTGGCTGCATCCTCTTTTGAACCTCTCTTCAGGTATTTGAAGGCTGCTATTAAGTCCCCTCTTAGTCTTTCCTTCTCTAGACTAAAAAAAGCCCAGTTCCCTCAGTCTTTCCTCATAAGGCATGTCCCCCAGCCTCCTCACCATTTTTGCTGTCCTCCACTGGACTCTAAAATTTGTCCATATCCTTTCTGTAGTGGGGGCCCCAAAACTGAACATAGTACTCCAAACGTGGCCTCACCAGTGCTGAGTAGAGAGAAATTATCACTTCCCTGCACCTATTGGCAACACTGCTACTAATGCAACCCAGTATGCTATTAGCCCTCTTGGCAACTAGGGCACACTGCTGGTTCATATTCAGCTTATTGTCCACTTATCCACTATTTTCCTTGACAGTCAGCAGTGAGAGAAGACATTATATTAACATTTGTCTTGTGCATATCAATGTTTTGTCACCTGAATTCTTGAGCTGTGATTGCAGTATGGTGCTCTGGGCATTCACTATTAGGATTTTGCGTGAGAGTCATGCTGAGGTCATGCATGAGGTCCCAAAATTGAGTCTTTGTTGATTTTGACCACAGTAAAGGTGATCCCAAAGGACACATTTTTCCAGTCAGGAAAAAGTTATCCAGACTATGTTCAGGGCACCTTTTCTAGACCTTTCCCTATTTGGGGTGAGCCAAGAGGCTCCTGAAGAGAGTTGCTCAGCTGAAGTTACAGATGCCAAATTGCACTCCTAACTCCAAGTGCTACATGACTTTCTTGCGACTGTTGTCTTTGTGCTAGTTCATGACTAGGAGCTTCCAGACCTCACAATCCTGCTCCTGTCATGACTAGCTGGTTGTCAAAGGACTTAAAGAATGTGCTGGAAAAGCCGTTTCCATGGAAGACTGTGTGCATGATTTATTTTATCATGGAGAAGATGCTGCACATCAGCTTCCATACAGTTCTTAAAGGAACAAGACCTTGATCCAATGGCAAGGAGGCCAAGACAACTGGAGATCTCATTCTACTGCAGCCTTTGTCCACCTTCACAGCTGTTGAGATTCTAATATCTTCTTCTACCTGTTCCCCCACTGAGGACCTGTAGACCCATGGCTGAGGTCTGGGCAGGCTCATTATAGTGGTGACTTGTACTTACAATATTACAGCACTGTCAAAGGATATATTTGACTTTTCTTGAAGGAAAGCATTCCCATCTGCTCGCCACACCACATCCTGGTGGGGGCTGCCACTCTTTGGTCCATGAATGCTTATTTATCAGAGTTACCATTACTTATTTGTAGGCCATTCCACTGTCTGCCACCTTTGGATGTGCTGCGTAGCAATACAACTTTGTCACCTCAAACCTCTGAAATGTAACCATTGACAAGAAAAGGGTGGGAAAGGTCAATTCCAATGGCATCTACCTTTTGATTAAACATGCAGAACATGGATTCATCATCACATAACCAACACCCTGTTCTGCCAGAAAAAACATGCACAAGACATTATAGCAACACCTGTGATCCAAGCATTGGCACTTGATTGACTGTGAGTGTGTCTACACATTGTTGTATGGCAATGTTTCTATGGCGCTATGTTTTACCTTTTGCTTCCTTTTAGAAGTACTAAAGGACAGCATAGTAATTGCCCAAACTGCACTGTACGCATGGCGCACAGTTAGATTTGTTGCTACTTCACTTTAGCAGCATGCTAAAATGGGGGAGCGTGCCACTACGGTGACATAATTACTGATCATGTATAGACTCATGTGATCTCTTCATAGTGCGCTGTACGGTGATGTAGCGCATTGCTACAGAGACATAGGGTGATGTGTAGACGTGCCTTATGTAATAGTTTGCAACTGGGATTACAAAGATATCCACATCACCCAAGCTGTGCTAGGAGCTGACATATGCTGGACCAATCACCGACTCATCAACTCAGTTATGTCATTCAAACTGGTTCCCATATGACAGTTGCAACAGAAGCAATGCTGACAGAAGATCAGCATCAAAGGATTCAAGGACCCAATCAAGTGAGACCACTTCCACCAGCATCTCAACAAAAAATGGTGAATTGCAATCAACAACAATGGGAAAATGTCAGCAGTGCATGGGGTGCCTTCAAAGCCACTGTCATAAGCACCTGTGAAGTGACACTTGGATTCTTTACCAGGAAACATCAAGACTGGTTTGATGAAAATGACCAGGAGATCCAAGAGTTGATTGACTGCAAGTGCAAGACCTTTTGTGCTTGGAAGAATGACATAAGTTCCAAGTAAAAGAAATTAAATCACCCAAAAGCCAAAGTAGAGGTTAAAAGGAGAACCCATTATATGAAGAACAGATGGTGGGAAGACAAGGCAAAAGTGATTCATCACTTCACTGACATCCACAATATGCACATTTTTTTTCCAGTGACACCAAAGCTATCTGTACTCCAAGCACTCAGGAACCAACCCCCTTGAGACCTAAGTATGGAGAAGATCTGATCAAGATCTGATCAATTCCCATTGGAAGAAGCATTTTGAAGACCTCTTCAATTGAGACTCTGTTGTTGATGAGAGTGTTCTCAAGTCCATCCCACAACATCCAGTCAGAAACAATCTCAGAATCCCATCCCTCTAATCCATAGTGAGGTGAGGAAAGCCATCAATCAGATGAAGAACGACAAGGCATCTGGAGCTGATGGCTGAATTATTCAAGCAGGGGGGAGAGGAGCTGACATCAGAGCTCCATGCCCCCATTTTAAAGATCTGGTATGATGAGGAAATCCCAGATGACCTCAGGGATTCCATGATCATGATAATATTCAAGAAAGGAGACAAGTCCAACTGTGGAAATTACAGAGGGATTTCCTTGCTGTCCACCATAGGAGAGATCACTGTGAGATCCCTCCTGAACTGCCTCCTTCCACTTGCTGCAGTACTCTTTCTGGAATCTCAATTTGGGACAAGGGCATCAAGAGGCACAACTGTCATGACCTTCACTGCTTGCCAACTGCAGGAAAAATGCTAGGAACAACATAAACCTCTTTACATGGCCTTCTTTGACCTCACAAAAGCCTCAGACTCTATCAACTGAGAAGTGCTGTGGAAGATCCTTCTGAAGTAAATATGCCGACCAAAAATTCATCATCATTCTTTTTCTGCTTTGTGATGGTATGTGAGCAATGGTTCTCAATATTGGATCTATCACAGATCCCTTTGAGGTTAAGACAATAGTTAAGCAAGGCTGTGTCACTGCTTCAACACTCTTCCCAATATTCCTTACCACAATGCTGCATCTGACCACCAACAAGCTTCTAGTCGGAGTGGACCTAAACTAGCAAATGGAGATAAACTCTTTAATCTCAGCTGATTCCAAACCAAAACCAAGACCACCCCAATCTCAGTCATCAAGCTCCAGTACACTGATGATGCTCTAGTGTGTGCTCACTTGGAAGCAGACCTTCAGGTAACCATCAACGTCTTTACAAAAGCATACAAGAAAATAGGACTGATGCTTAACATTCAGAAGACTAAGGTCTTCCATCAACAAGCTCTTAATGAGCAGTCCCCAGCATTGGCAATTCAGATTCATGGAGAGATTCTAGAGAATATTGAGCATTTCCTGTACACCGCAAGTCACTGGAAAGTACCATTAAAGCTGAGTGTGGAAGATCCTTCGAATACAGCGGGTAGACAGACACACCAACATTGGAATCCTCACAAGCAAACGCCATGAGCATTGAGGTGATGAGCATCTGATATCCTCTTCGCTGGGCAAGCCATGTCATCTGGATGTCCAACTACAGACTTGTTACCAGATTTGCCCATCACTTTGGGGTGCACTCATTTATTAGAGTTATGTTTCTGGGGTCTCTGTAATTCTATCTATATGCTACTTGTGTCACTTGTATTTCTATACGGAGCTCTATCTCTCCCTTCTGCACGTCCTCACTCCCAATGGAGCTACCTTGCAGGGCTTATCTTCAATAGGGTTGGGTTCCTCCAGCTACAGAGTCAGGCAAACACACACACACACACACACACACACACACACACACACAGGTCTGAGCAGGATGGGTTAATCAGCACTTTCAGCTGACACCCTTATGTGCCACAACCTACCACAGAACTTATTTCAGCAGG
>NW_005841974.1:302492-308141 GCF_000455745.1 Alligator sinensis | reverse complement strand
AATGCAGCCAGACACACACAGGATAACAGGGCATGCCTGAGCAGGCTGGGTCGGAGCAGCACTTTCAGCTGATACCCTTATGTGCCTCAAACTCAGTATGTCCCCATTTCTTGTCACAAATGTCCTGGTAGTAACTCCCTTGATGAGCAGACCCCCCAGGACCTTTCGGCTTTACAGGGATCTTTGGCTTAGGTAACAGAAACATTGCTGCAGAGCAAGTGGGGGGGGGCGGGTAAAGGTTCAGAGAGAGTATGGCAACCATGAAAGTTATTGTATTGCCAGGTATATGAAACTTATGATGATACTAGTAGTAATAGCCATACAAGGAAAATCAAAGAAAACAGTTACAAAATTACATGGGTTCAATTGGGTATTTGGGGAAATCTAGCTCAAGTTTGATCAATGAAAGTCAGGTTTAGAAGCTATGCCTGGAGTGAGAGAGAAGGAGAGAGAGAGAGAGCTTAAATAAAGTCTGAGGATTAGGAAGTGGGCTTAAACAAAAGAGGGGGAGAGAGAGAGAGAGAGTTGGGGTTCTCAGCATTCCAAGGTTCCCAGGTGTTTGTTGACAGGCAGAGCCCCCAGCACGATCAGTGAAGGTATTCCAGGCAGAAAAGGAGAAAGTATAGTCCTAGTGGAACTGATGCAGCTTTTTGGATCCAAGCACCAGGGCAGAGACTTGAACTTGGGTTGGAGGTTCTTATAGGGAAACAACAACGGTTCAAGGGAGAACAATGGATTTGTTTATGCTGGACAATAGGAACTGATTATTCCTGGCTGTAGGTGGTTAGTCAGAGGGAGCTCATAATGCAATCAGGCAGAGAGAGTTTTTTTGGGTACCAATAAAGGATTTATCACTAGAATGGGTCTGATAAATACTGAGCAGGATGTGTACAGGCGTGGGTTAATTAATATCTGGAGCAGAGATCCCCCATCATGCAGCACTTCCCTGGTCCCAGAGTTCAGTGTGGTCCTCTTCTTGGAACTCTGTTCTCCACCCTTGATGCTAATGAAGGCTCCTTACTTTTCCCATCTCCAATGTAAATGAGACCGGGGGAAGTTGCTGTAATCTTGTTACCCATATCCGGTGGAGCTTAGGTGTGTTTCACACTGTATCTTCATTTCCTTTTGTAAGCTTTTCTTCTGATTAGTTCTGGTTCAGGCAGAGGTGAGGTGGTGGAGGGGCAAGTTGTTCATGAATCAGACAGGCTGGGTACTGTGCCAGGGTTCCCTAGGAACACAGAGCTGACAGGTAACTAACTCCAGAAGCAAGTTTTGTTCTCCCAGCTCAGTCAAGGCATATGCTCAAAAGGAGTGCAGAGAAAGTGTTTCAAGGACATACTCAAAGTCACCTTGAAAACGTCAACACTGATATCAACTCATGGAAGATTATTACCTAGGACCACCCCAAATGGAGGCACAGTGTGCTGCAAGGATCTCAGTACTTTGAAACATCATGACAACAGGAAATGGAAAAACAGGAGCAGTGGAAACAGTGTGTCATGGACCAAACCAAGAACCCAGAGCTACCCACCCACCAGAAACGTGCCTGAGCTGCAACAGAGTCCATCAATCCCAGATACATCTTGTCAGTCATCTTCAGACCCACAAACAAGACGATCATGCAAGACAATCATCCTTGACTGGGAAAGACTGCCGATGGCAGAAATAGCCCCAGAATGCAGACAGGTCTCAGGAGAAGAGATTCTCCCTTTAGTCATTGTTACTGAGTACATGACCCATCACTAACTATAAAATAGAGCCAGCATTGGGTAGTTAAGCCTAACATATGTGGAACAGAGAGACAGGCAAAAGTAGGGAAGTGAAGCAAGTTAAACTGAATTATGACCACTTTCATTCTGAATAATAGGTTTAACTAATTTAAGTTCCCACCTTCTGTTAGTTCAGATTGACACTCCTTACTGCCTCCAAGTACGCAGATCCTAATTGCCTTGCCCAAGGTGATATAGTGGATCCAGAGAAAAACAGAGTTTAAAGCAGTGTTTTTGAGGGTCTAGATCTCTATCTGGCAGTTGATACTAATGGGGTCCAGCTCTATAAATGTAGATCTCAAATGTATAATATCCAGGTGAAAACTGACATCTTAGAGGAGTTTGCATCCTCCCAAAACTTCTCCTTTCCACAGTCATGGTCCCTTGTACAACACTAAGCATCAAGAAGAGATCCTGCAAGGAGAAGGAGCTGGCTTAGCTCATGTCACTACAAGAAACCTTTAAGTAAAATTAGTGTCTCATTGAACAAATATACTATTATCAATTTTTGATTGCACAGCTGCACAATAACATGGACCTTAGATCTTGTTTGCATGCAACTTCACCAGAAAGCCTGCTTGGAGGCCACATTGCTTTTTTGTATTAAATGAAAACAGCCCAGGATGTTCCTTGATTGTTTACTAAGGGCTTCAGCCTTTATGGATTTCATGCTTCTACTAGTGTGATTTTACAGTGTTCTTTATCCCTTTTCTTATTAAACAAGTCACACGATTAATTGGTATGCAATATTCATTTCTCAAATGATGCTTGAAAAACAAACATACATCTGTTTGCTTTTATTTCTTATTTAGTACACTGTTGTTTGAATGATTTCCTAGTTTCTTTGTTGGTCTATTAGGTCTACACCTAACTACTATAACACAGGCAGTCAGATTAACTGGTAATAGATTTCATTGTCAGTCAAATATTGAGTGCCATAATATAAGTTCTTTTTAATATGTTTGATTGGATTTCTGTTGGCTTCGCTACAAAGTAAAATAGAATAATCACTCACACACTGTATGACTTGCAGACCCTATACATGTATATTCAGACAGTGACTTTCCATTAGATCAGGGGCCTGTAACCTTTTCAAGGTATGTGCTGAAACATCCCAGCTCCAATCTGGCTCAGGCTGAATAGCTTCAGTGGCATGTCAGCAGTGAGGGGGATTTGCTGGGAGCTGCACTGGCCCTGCCACCACTTTTCCCAGGTCACCACTGCCCAGCTAGGTTGTGAGCACAGCTTCCAGCTGAAAGAGAGCTGCACTAGGGCCATGTAGCTGAGAACTGTACCCATGGTGATGCTGCTGTTTCTCTTCACCTCCTATTTCCCAGCTGCAGCATGGGAACCGCTTCCAGCTACTGGGGAGCTGCACCAGGGCTAGGCAGCTGAAGCTGCATCTGCGCTGCTGCTGCTTCTTCCCATCCCCACTTTCTACGTACCAGCTGTGTCAAAGGTGCAGCTGGAAGTTGCCCAGCCCCCATACAGCTCTCCTCCACCTGGAAGCTGTGTCCAGGCTGCAGCTTGAGAGCTGGGATTGGGAAGAAGCAGTAGCAATGCAAGTGCAGCTTCCAGCTGCAAAGCCACAGGCCATTTGTGGGCAAGGTCAAAGCTTCTGGGTCTGTGGGCCAGGAGTGGCTCTGCAGGCCAGATCTGGCCTGAGGACTATATTGCCGAGCTCTGCCTTACACTATTTGGAGTCTGCTGTTTTTCCTTATCTTGCTGGATAGCTTCTTCTGCTTTAATTCTGTGGTCTCACATATCACTTCTGTGCTTGAAAAGTGTTGCTAACACTTGCAATGTTACTGCAAATCTTGTGAGTCTTGTTATTTTTAACACTTTTCTTAAAGCCCTGGACTCTGGAATCACATGAATATTTCAAATTTATGCATACAGTTTTCAAAACAGATTTTCTAGCCGTCGGTGGTTATGGAAACAATGCTGGAGAACTTTCTCCAAGGTTGCAAATTTTATTTTTATCTAATGAATTTTCATTTTATTTATGAGTTTAAGATAACCTTATGATTCTGGGAGATCTGACTTATGATTTTTTAAATGTTTATGGTTGGACATGCTCCCTCATATAATGTCACATTTAGGCATATTTACAATTTTTGTTCCTGCTATTAGACAATCTAATGAAGCAAACTGTGTATACTTTCTATTATAAATGTACCCACCGGGCTTTGAACATTGGGTCACATGCGGCCTTGGTCCGGGCGGCCGGCAGAGGGCATCCTACGGTCTCCTGTAGGCCCGAGGGCAGCTGTCTATCCCCTGAGTGGCTTCCCCCAATCTTGCCTGCCATGACTTTGAATGTTATACCAGTGGGGGGGTCAACCACCCAGGGTTCGGCTGCAGCGGGGAGTCCGTTCGGTGGTAGTCTGTGGGACTCCACCTCCCCTACACTCCAACCTCATGCCAACCTCCAGCGGGTCACCAACTCTTCTCGGCTGTACCCCCAATGATGTTGTTTTCCCTGGGACACGGTGGCCTATGTGGACCTATCACGTTTTAGGACCTGCCTCCCGAGGTAACTAACTCAACCAGAAGTAGGGCTCCGGAAAATCACACCCTCCTGGCTCAAAACAGTTCCTACCTGGGACTCTAACTTCAACCTACGCTCAAATAAAAGATGAAGGATCAAAGGAAAATACGACACAACGTTATCTTGTCTATAGCGCCTTGCCCTACCTCTCAGCCCCTCCAAAAGGGGGAAACTAAAAAAAGAAAAAAACAACACAAATCTATTGTGGAGGGACCTGACCAGTCCTTTCCTCTACCCTTATGTTAGGGTGACAGAATAACCTTCATGCCCTCTGATCCTGCTGGGGTTTGGCCCATCATGGTCAGCGAAGACCAGGGCCCTTTGCCCCAGGTCATTACGGCTCTCACTCCGCCCTGTGTGACACACACCGTTGCTGTCCTTCTCCATTATAGGGAGTGCCCAGCTTCCAGTGTCCTGTGTTATCTCCCCATGTACCTGATTACTCCTTGTGTTGTGGGCTGACACCCAGCCTTTGGCCATTCTGTATCTCAGCTTCCCTTGTTGCTCCATTCTGTCTCCACCCGGAGGGGGAGCCTCCTTTGCCTCCCACATTTCTCCGATGCTTCCACCTCTGTTGGCGAGGAGAGCCTCCTCTGGCTTTGTCGTCCCTCTGCCGATCCTGTCTCTGTCAGTGCAGGGAGCCTCTTCTGGCTCCCCTGTCTCTTCACCATATTGTTTCCCACTGACGTAGAGAGCCCCTGCTGGCTCTCTCTCCCTCAGGGTATCCCAGGTGGTGCCCGGTGTCAGAGACTTCCCTGACTCTGCTCTGCTTCCCCTGCCATCTTCCCCGGCAGTCTGTTTTATCCCTACTGGCCAGTGATTGCCAATGATGTCACCGGCCGGTTTCAGCTGGATAAAGGCGTGGTTTATGACCCATGCAGGTTTCCTTTCTTGCTCCAGCTGCGTCGTGGGTAAGCTGCTGCCGGTAAGTATTTCCTTTGAGTTATTTGTATATCTATTCCTTTTTTGCCACATGCTTCCCGCCCCAGGGGGTCCCCGTTCATTGTTTGGGGTTCTTTCCCCTGCTCTCCCATGGGACAATAAAATTAGGATTTTCCTGACTGACTGTGGATTTAACAGCATATTCAAGTAGTGGCCTTATACAAAAATACACTATTCCAGCTAAACATTTTTTTTTCTCATGAAACTCATGATATCCCAATCGTGAGACTACAGGCTTGTGGAGAGCCTGGAGAATGGAATATAACCTAAGATCTGGCTTTGGTCCAGAGCACTGCAAAGAGTACCAAAGTCTTGGACCAAAAAGGAGTTCAATGTTAATCTGTGATAAATCTCACCAGCAATGTGACTATCCTCATCTTTTTGGCA
>NW_005841974.1:300195-302324 GCF_000455745.1 Alligator sinensis | reverse complement strand
CCACCCCCGGACTGGATTGAAGACTGCAACACGCAGGTCCAGAAGACTTCAGGGGCGGAGCCCTGGAGCGTATAAAAGGAGCTGTGTGCCCAGCATGAGGGGAACACATCAGGGACAGAGGACAGAGAAGAGCGGGGCTTAGAAGAGCTGAGGAGAGCTGCTCAGCAGGGTGAAGCAGTAGCCCAGAAGCGCTCCTGAAGACTTCCATCAGTGGAAGTCTGCAGTAGCTAGGCTCTCCTTGTGCAACATGGCACACAGTGTCCAGACCCTGGGAGCTGTGCGAGGTGGCTCGGGTCTGCAACCTCTGGCATGCGGGCAGAGACACGGTGCACAGGCCGGTGCACGGAGTAGGACCTTTGGAGCGCTTGGGCAGCTCAGGCCCTCAACCCCTGGAACGAGGCTGGGAGCACAGTGCAGGAGGTGCTGCATGGAGGGTCTGGGAGCAGACTGAGCCTGGTGCTGCATGAGGCAGCCCAGGCCTCCGACCCATAGCAAAAGGTTGAGTCCAGGGAGCTAGATGGTGCTCGGGCTACTGAGCCAGCAGACAGGGCTGAGCCAGAGGCCCCAGAAGCCCTCCATAGAGGAGCCCGGTTCCAAGGGACAGCGACCCCTCCCCCCCCCAAAGCCCACTGCAAGCGAGAGAGCAGCTTGGCGCAGAGGATGAGGGCCACCTTCCAGGCCTGGGAGCTGTGAGTTGCAGGGAAAAGACGATTCCCACAGGGGAAGGGGAGCCCCCCCTGGTTAGCTAAGGGCCCCTGAAAGTGGAGGTCCCACTGGAAGGACCCCGCTAAGTTACCAGCTTCCTTGTGGGGCTTGGGAAAAGCCCAAGGGCACTGGGGTTTCCCCTTGGGATTAAGTTTATCTTTGGGGTTCTTGTACCATAAGTAGTGTGATGGCATGCCTTATATTTTGTGAACTCTCATGTTTGCAAATTAGTAGATAAGTAGAGTCCTAGGGCTTTGCTGGGACTCACTGTTGGTATTATTTCACCTGTTGTTTACTTGTATTTATTTGTGGCTTATTTATTGTTCATCCATACTTATCCATAGTTTATCTGTTGGCTATCTATGTTTATTATGGGGTTTATCTGTTTCAGATCAGATACTTACCTGTGATTTACCTGTATCTGGAGCACTGGTATAAGGTTTTATGTCATTTACCCAGAGGGTTTTGTTTATGTTACTTGTATATATATATACTATATATATATATATATATAGTACGTATGTTTATATCCGTGTTCCTTTCCCTTGTAATAAGTTAATGTAAATAAATGTGTATATAGTTAAGTCCCCTGACTGTCCTGGCCTGATTCTATAGGGATGGAGGGAAACTGAGCGGTCTGTAGTTACTCCCACAGCACACCCGCCAGCTAACAATCCCCTTCTATTGGAGAAGGGGAGTATATACCCGAGTTACCTGGGCTACACTTCTCTGGGGGTTTAAGTTTCTTACTATGTTCTGTGCAATGAAGGCCAATGGCAAAGGGAGGCCTTCGCAGGTTCCAATGTACAGATGCTAAGCAGATTTAAATTGTTATGCCAATTTATGGAAATCATTAACTTCTTCACTCACCTGCTAGGAGCCATGTTAAGTGTTTCTATGGGAACAGCATCTGTTAGCACCGTTACTGATATTTGTATTCTGGTAATGTCCAGAGAACCCAGTCAGGATCAGAGTCTCATTGTATTAGGTATTGTTCAAGTAATGGACCCCTGCTGGCATGTAGCAATCTGGATTTCATATAGTTCCAAGAGGATGACTGGTACCAAAGTTCATTGCGACCTGCAAGTATACTCTGGGCACAATTCTGGTGCTGTTTCTCCCCACTGTAGCAGTTTCCTGTATATCAGGGGTGGGCAAAATACAGCCCATAGGCCAGATTCAGCCCACCAGGCCATTCTATCCAACCCATGGAGCACCTAAAAAGTTTTAAAGATTAATATTAATCTGCTCCTCGCTGCCTGTCAAAGATGACAGGATCCAGGGGCTATAGGACCCAGGGGAAGCAAGGAGGACTCACCAGCAATGCCAGGCCAGCCCCCTCTGACCCCCACCCCCCCAACCAGAAGTCTCTGCCACCCATAGCTTTCCCTGCATTCGGTCATCTGCTCTAGCACCTCATGGTA
>NW_005841974.1:252086-300182 GCF_000455745.1 Alligator sinensis | reverse complement strand
GGGGGGGGGCGGGGAGGGAGGGTTGTGTGCGTGTGCGTAGTGAGAGAGGCAAACTGTGAGTGTGTGTGTGTGTGTGTCTGTCCATCCATCCATCCATCTGTGCAATGAGGGAGAGACAGTGTGTGTATCTGTGTTTCTGTCTGGGTGTTTCTGTGCAATGAGGGAAGGGGAGAGAGAGATAGAGAGAGCAATAAGGGAAGGAGAGAGTGTGTGTGTTTGTGTGGGTGTGTGTAGTGAGGGAAGCAGTGTGTGTGTGTGTGTGTGTGTGTAATGAGGGAAACACACAGTGTGTGTGTGCAATGAGGGAAGGAGAGTGTATGTGTGTGTGTTCATAGGGCGAATTCCACAGGCACACCCCACCATACACATGCACCCACACCCCCCTCGCACTGCCCTACACACAGACACACATACCCACAGCTCCCTGACACCCCAGCCACCCTACCCTGCCACACAGCCCCCCACAAACTCCATACTCACCCACACCCCGCATATCCACACACACCCACATGCTCCCTCACCCCCACCCATCCCCACACCTATCCACCCTCCCCCACATACCCACAGCCCCCCACAATTCTATACCCACCCCCACTCACCCACGGTATACAAGAATAAGACTTCATTTTAAGCTGTTGCACAATCACCTCTGTGTACACTACACAAATGAATGTAAATCAGGACAAAAATATTTTTTGAAATTAAATTAATGAATGTTGTAGATGTTAATTTTTTAGAATAAAATTTGGTATTTTTTTGGTTCCAAGATGGCAAAACCCCTTGCTGAAAGGAGTATTTTCAGGGGCCAGGGGAGGGACTTCTGGTGGTAAAGGGCAGGGGTTAGGGTGCGGGACTTTTGGTCCCAAGATGGTGACCAGAGGGTGGGGCACCTGTCAAGGGGCAGGGCCATTCATAGCCCTCGGCAGCTTGCCAAAACTCGGTAAACGGCCCTCATCCTGAAATAATAGCTCACCCTTGCTCTATATCATCTCACCAAATGCAGTGGGATCATTCTTACAGCATTAGCTTACCTTCCTGAGCATTTTATGTCAAGATAGCAGTCATGTGTTAACTATCTGAATATAAGGGCACCCCTTTTTGCCATGGCAAAAGAACCTGAGCTGGTCTTAGACTGGTGAAAGGGCATCCAAATTTGGTCTAATGTCTAAAATGTTTAAGAAGTTAGGGAAAACTGGGACAAAAAGACTGGTACACATTTTAAGGTGAAAGCATTGTAGCTAGAGGTTGAGTCTCTGGATGAGGTCACAGATACATAACACAAGCTCAGGTTTCTAGAAACTGAATGAAGTGCAGTGTACCCAACCATATATGTGCTGAAATCAAGTCAGGCATTAGGGCTGTGCAAAACTTTGGTCCCTGATTCAATTTGGCAGAGATTTGGCCCAATTCAGTGACTGACTTCCAAATCCGAATCGAATCACAGGACACTTTAATTATCTGAATCGAATTGGAACCCTCTGAATTCATTCAGAGAAGATTTGAAGATTCGGACATAGACACAGTTTTAATTTTTTTTTCTACATACCTCTAGGTACGGGGTGACTCATGAATGCTGCAATGCTGGGGCACATGGAGTGTCCCACAGAACCACAGGGGGGCTCCCCAGCGTGCTTGGCAGCAGACCCGGAAATGGACCAGAAGCACTTCCAGTCCACTTCCGGGTCCACCAGGGAGCATGCCGGGCCCCCCCCCCATACCCCCTTGGCTCAGCGACTGGTACCTCCTGGGTCTGGGGGGGCACCTGGGGTCCCCCCATGGCTGATCACCAAGCCAGGGGGGTGCAGGGGGTCCCCTGGCATGCTCCTCAGCAGACACGGAAGTGGACTGGAAGTACTTCCGGTCCACTTCCGGGTTTGCCGCAATGCATATGGAGGGCCCCCCCACATTCCTGTGGGACGCTCCATGTGCCCCAGCATCATAGCATTCACAAGCCACGCTGGTACCGTGAGGTACGTGGCAAAAACATTTAAAGCTATGTCTATGTCAGAATCGCTGATTCTCTGAGTCAGCATCGAATCTTCAGATTCGGATACAACTGAATCAAATCAAGGACAGCGATCTGAATCAACTAAATGAATCACCATCCCTGATTTAGGCCAAATCCAAATCCAAATCTAATAGGGCCTGCTTCGCACACCCCTATCAGGCATCATAAAGCTGTGTTTTGGGGGTTTTGTTGTCATTTATTTGCTTGTTTGTTTGGGGTTTTGTTTTTGTTGGGGTTTTGTTTTTATTTGTAATTTTTCAGTTTATTTTCCTTCTGGTTCTTGCTGTGTTTCTATATGAAATCACCTAGTCTGTGTTTTCATTGGTAATGTTAGTTGGGAGCAGTAGATGGTCCTGCCCTTGGGCATGTAAAGTATCATTTAACCCACTTTCTCAAACACAGCTTGAGTACCTTACTCTTTATTATACACAACCAATTTAAATAACAGAAAAAAAAAGAAAAGATAACTATAATTTGATAACAAAACTAACAACTTGGATATAATTGCAACTACGGACTGGGTGGATAATTCCAGCACACTTCGTAGTTCCACTTGTGTTAAACAACCTGAATAACTAAAAACACCTTGTTATACCCTTTAGAACAGTTTCCCTTATAACCCAATTGATTTCCTCCTGGTCACAATCAATTTTCCATAATTCAAAATAGCAACACAGCTATAACTATGATCCACCACTAAATGGCAGGGGCGAGGCTTCTTCTGCTCTCTGGAAGTGTGGCTCTTTTAAGCAGTCCTGGTAGCACAGGGAAACAGCCACTTAAAAGAAAAACTGCTGCAGACAAAGTGGTCTGCGTGTTTCCTTTGCTGACAGAGTGTTCTCTTATGAAGTTTGCTTCTGAAAAATACTGGCAAGCGTGAGTGATTACGGGTCCCCTTACACCCCATGATGCTTTTTTCTTCTCAGCTCACTCCCTCTCAGGAGAAACCTACACCTCCCAGCACACCAACCCACAGACCGGGGTTTCCCTCTTCAGGTATCTGACTCTGTTGCTCAAGCCTTCCCAGCTCAGGTTTCATGCTGTGCTCAGCCCAGCATCCTAGCCAGACACAAACACACAGCCCAGTCATTAAGGACCCTTGTCCACAGTATTGGCTTTTTCTGGCTAAAGATGTTCCTGGTTTTTATTGACTGTTGTAATGTACCATGCCTAATGACCTAAGATGTACGTTATTTACCACATTATGGCTTAATATGATATTACTAGTTAAAAATGCTAGGGGGCACATCATAACAATTTTACCCTCCTGCCCTCACAGTACTAATTTACATCAGGGGGCATTTTAAGATAGGATTTGATTTAATTGCGGGGGAATGTCGTCGGCTTTCCATGAGAGGCACCCCTATTTTGGGGGGTTTGAGTTCAGTAAGAGGTGGTGTCCAACTCCTGCAAAGCCTTCCTCCCCCTTACAAGGCTTGGTATCAGGGGTCAGCCAGGCAGGCATCCACCCAAAGCGGGTGCCCCCCTGGCCAAGCCTGATCCCTCACTCCCCCCTCTCGTGCTTTTTCTGGGTGCTTGCAGCACAGGGCTCATGAAATCTTTTTGTGCAAACCACCACAAGTAGTTGCCTGCCACCCCCTCACAAGTCAGGGTGGGTGGATTTAACTACCATGAAGGAAGGTGCAAGATATTACACAGTATGAAGCCCTGCAGTTGCAGCTCAAGGTTCGGGGGAGGGGGGAGGGAGAACGCCCTTCCCCACTTCCTTGACCATCAGCCTCCTTTTTCCACCCCACACCCTGCCATACAGTAGTTCAGGACAGGAGACACTGCATGCTAGTTTTTAAATACAAATTCTTATGCTCTCTCTTAAACTTCCCTGATGCATTCCTTCCCTCCCTCCTATTTTTAGCTCCTGATTGCTATGCTCCATGTTGCTCCCGCTAGTCACAATAGGCAGCAGAGAAGAACACACTCATGAAGCCTGAGAAGGATGCCTGATGCCACTTCCGTCTTAAGTGGCAATGCTAGCAATGTCACTGCCAGGTGCCTATTTGCTTCTCGTAATATCCTTAGATTCATAATACTGAAAAAGCAATTGAGAATTCACCATTAGCAATGTATGTATAAGATGTAAGCTTCTCTCTGCTGTGATGTAGACAGTTTCTAAGTAGGGATAAAGGCATCATATTGCGTGAATACATCAGCAACTAAACATGCACTTGAAGTAATTTCAAAATTTAAAAGTTATTATTTTGGTTTAATATATGAACATGCCAGTATTTACCAAGGATTACAATTTTTTTTTGTCTCTTTTCAGGGTAAGAACAGTCTGTGCTGTGTTTGTTTGCCCTACTTCCAGGCTTGCTTGTTGCTCTGCTGCCCAACTTACAGTGTGCAAGATTTTAAAAGGCTGAAAAATTAGAAATGTTCAGGTAGTTCAAGCAGCTAATTACTGAAATATACTTCATTAGCTCTTTTCAAAGATGCTTTATGCAATGTTCCTTTTTTGTTTGTTTATATACCCCAAATGTTTTACTTCAATGTATTTTGCTACTTGGGCTTGGTGTACTCTATGTCCAGATACAAAGAAGCACAGTCATTTATGGGTGCTGGGTCCAGTAGGTACAGGAAAATAATTTGAATGAAGTTTTGGTATTAGAATACTGTATTTCCTAATGATAATAATAATTTTCTTATCATGTAGTCTATTTGCATGTCAATCCTATTACTGCTTGCACTGCAGATCATTGTCTGCAGTCATATTCCCCCACCAGTTCTACTCCTGCCTTTCTTCTCGTCACCTGCCACCCCAAAACAGCCCAGACCCATCCCCCATGCCTCCCACCCACCGAACCCCCATACAGAGACCTCTCTGAGAGCCCATTATGAACCAAGTATTGAAGAAAACTTTATCTCAGAAATACTTTATTCAATTACAAAGTAATAGGAAATTCAAGATGAAATATAAAAAATGATCAATTCACACAATTACAGAGGACATTCCCCCTCGTGAGCAGCCATGATGTGTGCTGTTCCCCCTCATGAGCTGCCAGGCAATTTATGACAATAGCTCCCCTGCTGCTGTTTTCCTGTATGTGTAAACCCCCCCACCCCACCCCCTGATCAGTCTTCTCTAACTCCCTCCCTCCCTCCCCGGCAATCACCACAGTGGCTAGGATAAGCTGCCTTTCTACCTCCATCCCACCCCCACATGGCAGGGGGATGGTGTGGTTGAGGTAAAGAAGGAAACAAAGCCCAGGGTCAACGAGGGGAATTTTCTTACCCCGCCCCCCCCACCTTGCCCTCCTGCTCTCCATGTAAATCTTGCAGCCTCTCTGGGTTCCCTTAAACGTTCTTTCCAAGACTCACTGAAAATCTTACCCCTTTTCTCAAAGATATTATGCAGCACACTTGCTGCCACTATGAAAGGGGTGATGTTTTCAGCACTTCTAGCTGAGTGATCTCCAACGGGCTTTCAAGCACCCAAAATGCACACTCTACACTCATGCGACACTTGCTTAGGTGACTGTTGAACACTAATTTCTGTGGGTCACTCACTTGCCCACTATAGAGCTTCATGAGCCAGGGCAGAAGCAGGTAAGCTGCATCAGCAATTATTGGGGTTGGGGGTGGGGCACTGAAACACATTGGATGACAACTTCCTCTAGTCCTGGGGCATATCGGCTCTTCTCCATCATCCCAGGTAGTGATGAGTTTTGAAACACACGTGCATCATGGGTGCTTCCTGCCCATCCCATGTAAAAGTTTGTAAATCTGCCTTGGTGATCCACTACAGCTTGGAGAATGACTGAAGGAAACCCCTTTCTGTTTATGAACGAACGGTTGTCCTGGAACCATTTTAGGATGGGAATGTGCATGCTGTCAAGCGCTCCCACACAGTTTGGGAAGCCCATTGCCCGGTATCCTTCCACCACCTCATACTTAGGCATATGAATTTATTTGTTGCCAGCTCCAGCAGCAGGTGGCATACCTCACTGATTGCCCTCCCAGCAGTGCAGGGAGCCACGTTAAATTGATTTGCAATGTGACACAGGCTTGTTGGAGTGGCCAGTTTCATCACAGCCATGGCAACATGCTTCTCTGGGCTAATGGGCTTCTGCATGACAGTTGTCCGGTGCTCAATGTGCGGTGCAAGCAAGGTAACAATGTGTACGAAAGTCTTTTTGCTCATTCTTAATGTTTCAAGCCACTGGGCATCATTCCATGTTGACATGACAATTCTTTCCCACTAGTCAGAGCTGCTTTCATGTGCCCATATCTGGTGAGCCTTGCCCTTAATGTATGGCTTGCAAGCCACTGTAGTCTTTTGAATCCAACCTTTTTGTTTGTTGCAACGTGAGAGCAGCTTCCATAGTTCAATCAAGAACATTTTCTTCAAGGCAGTCATCCAAAGTTGGTTATTCAGGAGTTTTACAAGACAACAGCATAGGTGCCTCAAGTTGTTAAAGTCCTCCTTTAGAACCATACTTCTACAATGTGAATATTTGATGTCCTTTAAGATTAACCTCTACTTTCTGATTAGTCCATCAGGATTTGAGGAAGCCACTGTCTTTAGCAAGCAGGACACACACCAATTTCTGCCTGTAGTGTTCCCTGTTGCTCAAAGCCTGCAACAGTCAGTCCTATGTTAGCATGAAACCACTTGTGTCATTTGCATGTCAATAGCTACACAAACCATGTGCTCTTAACAATCCTCCCTGCATCTGCATCTTTCTGGTTTTGGTTGAAAAGACCTGAAATGTAACCACATTCCTACTAAATTTACAATCCTTCCTTAGCTTCCTGCATTTCACATTTGATGTGTTAAACACCCCCTCCTCCCATAAAAGGTAGGCTACGCTTGTCTGTATTTTGTGAAAATTGTCTGTCTGCTTGAACACTCTAGATCAAACCATCCCACCTCAGGCACTACATGGGGTTTGGCCCAATAATTTACAACTCTTCTGAATGCAGGGCTGTGAATTCAGGATTCAGGCTTCCCTAGTGTTCCTTGTAAGCTGAAGGTCAGGGCTGGCCAAGCAAACAATTTTAAATGGTGTTGGAATTATGGTGTCCCCAGGAGAGCTTCTTAGTTCCCTAAGTCAAGTCATGGATGGGTGCAGCCTGCCAATGTTTTTCCACGAAAAAATTGCCAGAAAACCATTCTAAAGCTGTGACTCAGTGCTGTAGCCTAGCAGGTGACAGCAGCCCGGACACAGGAGGGGTTTCCATTCCATTCCACAATTTACCCTCAAGCACATGGAATAGTCAATTTCTATGCTCTGCACCCAAAAATGAGATTATGGACCACCACCCACATTGCACCCTCTCTCACGATGTAAGAATCCTGATCACCCTGCAGAAAATGCTCATACAGGATTTATTTTTGCCTGCATATCTAATGGACATGTGTTTCAGTCATGCATTCTAACATGTTTGCAGTTTCTTGCCTGAAGTGATCACCCAACATTTTCACCGATTTCCAGCACAATAGTTGTGTGAGTATGCTTCTGAATGCCAGCGGCTAGACTATCAAAAGTGAACAACTGCCACAAATATCTGGAGATTGCACCAATCACACTTCTATTAAGACTCTCTTCATAAAAGGTTCGCAGGTCTCAGGTCCTTGAACATACCCGAGAACAGGTCCTAGTAGGCTATACACTGTACCATCTGCTTTGCTATATGTTTTGTTGGCCATGGAAGAGAGCAAAAAAAGGCCACATTTGGAAGACATGCTGGATACTTCTCAAGGCTGGGGACCAAACTGGACTTATGCAGAAGTTGAGGCACTGATTGATATTTGGGGTGAATGGAACGTGTTGACACAACTGGAAAACTGAAGAAATAAACCAGTGTATGTGGCTATTGTGGAACCATTAGCGGAACGTGGCATCGTTTGGGACTGGGAACAATGTTGCAGTAAGATCAAGTCCTTAAAGTGTGCCTTCCATTGTGTAAAAGACAATAATTCTTGGTCAAGTGCCTCACGTAGAATGATTCCACTCTATGACAAGCTGTTTACCATCGTTAAAAGTGATGCTTCAAAGGCTTGCACAAGCAAGTTTGGGACAACAGGTTTGGTGGATGAGGAACCAGAAACTCCACGGCGCCACAGTACTTGGCAAGCCACAGCCACTGCACAAGCTCCATGCAATCAGGCTCCTCATTCACAGACTCAGCTACAGATGAATGACCTCAAGGGACCTCTATGGCACGCAGTCAGAAATGAGCAGCAGTGGACCAGAAATGACTCTCCTGTTCAGGATGCAGAAGAGGACTCTGACTCAACCGATATTCTGTCGCAGGAGTCTTCGGGTTCCTGAGCAAGTCCTGTGTTGGAGACCCCACAAGCCTTGCGAACAGTGACTTCTAAGTTATAGCAGTAGTATTAGCCATGGGCGTAAAATATTAGTGCGGCATGTGTCCTTAGTCTCCTGGGGTGGGGGAGACTGGTCCCCTTAAACAAATCTAACCTACTCTCTGTTGGGTGGATGGTAGTATGCATTTTTCCAGGCAGAGGGGTACCAGGTACAGGCAGGTGAGGGACTAGATGCCTTGAGACTGGTCAGAATATTTTTGGGGTGCAGCCTTAATAACACATTTGGGTGCTACCTAGTGTGTTTTCATTGGTAATTCATGTGGAGGGTGTCCTGTTAAAATATTTTAACAATGACTCACTGTTTTAAAAAAAAAAATGTTTAAAAGTAGACCAACACTGCATGAGAACTTTCTCTTGTACACAGCAACCCCTACTACAGGAGCTGTGGATCCTGGATCATCAAGAGCAGATATTAACACTCATCATCAATGCAATTATTGAACAAATCAAAGAGCAACTAAGGAAAGTATGCTTCAGCTACTGACCAAATGACATCCGAAATTCAGGATATCTTCAGTAGGTTAATGAGGAGGGAGGAAGCCAATTTTGAGCTTATGGAAAGCAGGATTAATGAAATGGTACAATGTTTTAAGAAACTCAATAAGAAGGTTGATTGTCATTTGTGGCTGGAGCAAAGGTTTAAACAGGAGCTTCTAACAGTTTCAAGATTGTAAACATACTTAGAGGAGCACTGACAATATGCCACCCCAACCAACTGTTCATTCTCTTCCAAACAAGAGCTGTGCTTCCTCTAGCCACAAGAGGAGAGCCCCAAGATGGTTCAGGGATGAAGGGCAGGAGGATACTGAGCATCCCCAGGGAGGGTCTAAGAGGGGGGCATCGTGTGGGGTAGCAGGTTTTCGTGACTAAAGCATGAGTGTACACAAAGCTGAGCGATGTCCTAATAGAATTCCCATTCAACAGGCAGTCCTCAGTGATCAAGCTCTAACTGAATCCATTTAAAAAAAATTTCATTTAGATAGGCTATTATGTCACAAGAGGGGTGATGGGTGCTCTATTACCCCCTGTGGTGGTGTGCTTCTTAGGCAATGCTCCCTCATCTGCTGTCACCCCAATTTTCTCAAAGCAGATTGTACTTCTATCTATCTAGCATTTCTCTGTAACATTAAAGGCAGGGGTGGGAGGTGTGTGAACCAGGTTAGGTTCACTTGCTATCTGTTTTTTCTATCTGCTTTAGTATTTTTTTTTTAAACTGATAGAAATAAAGTTCCCCAAAGGACTTTGGAAAGTGGCTTGTACTGTTTTTTTCCATAGGAGGAAAGTTTTAAGTTACACTTTAAATTCACCTATGTTCCAGACTCCAAAGAATACCAGAATTGCAGTAGCAATCCAATTCCCATGCTCTAACACCAAAAATGCCTTGTTCTCCCACCCTGGCCACCCAGACAACCCTGACAATTCCCCAAGTCTTGGATGACACAGGTAGGCAGCACATGAGCTGCACCATGACAGAGCAACACAAGCCCAGAACAGTGTGCTTGACAAAGCTGGCTGGTTAACCTCAAGGGGCATTACTTGGGGGTACACTGCATACATGAGTAAATCTTTGATAATGTAACCCAGGTGGTACTCCAAGAGGTATCCCCTCTCCAATTGAAGGGATCAAAGCAGGTGCACAAGCGCTGTGGGAGGTATAGGGACTCTCCTCCCCCTATAGAGCAGAGCCAGACCACCAATGGGGACTTAACCATATACCTTTTAATGAGAGAACAGTACTGGGAACATAACCAGTATAAACCACAGGGTATAGGGGACACTACAACACCCCGAGGGGGCAGGATTCAACAAAGGTTAGACACTTACAATCATAGACATATTCATCCAGTTGACAAAAGACAGGGTTAACAAAATATAAAACACAAACAGCAGAACAAACAATACTGGTTGGGGAAATATAAAAGGCACAAAATACAAAATGTCAAATAACAAGGAATATAGGGCCTAGGTACCTGAAGGGGGAGAAAACCCAATGACCCCTTTCCACTGCAACAAGAACTTCTCGCTGTTACTTCACTCACCCCAAGTCATCCCAGTTGGGACTTGAACTCAGACCTTCCACCTAACAAGCAGAAACTCTACCACATAGCCACCAGTACCAAGACTACACAAAGCTGCTAGGGGTCTTGGTCTTTCAGGAGCCCGGCCTCACCTTGAGCTGCCTGGCCTCTTATTGGAGGAGCTGGAAGCAGAGCTGGGAACCTCTCAGGTCACTGCTCAGATCCTTGCTGGAGCTGGGGAGCCTCTCCTGCTGGCCGCAGCCTCTCGTAGGGGTCCTGGAGCCCAGCCGCGCTGCTGAGAGTCCAAATGCTGCCTGCAGGTCCCACTCCTTCAGGCTCTTCTGGGGCAACTGCTCCCACCCAGCTCTTGCCAGCTCTTTAAAGCTCCTTCCTTGTGGTCCCTTGCTGGTCTCTCCTGAGTCAGCTGTGCTGCCCCTTTTATCCCTCTCCAGGTGACCCAAGGGGCCAATCAGGGACATGGAGGGTGAGTCTCTGGGGCCTGATTGGTGAAGAAAGGGAATCCCAAGTCTTCCAATCATCTTTTACCCCTTCAAAACCCCTGGGCCAAATCATTACCAGATTGGTGAGGAAAGGGAATCCCAAGTCCTCCAATCATCTTTTACCCTGTCAAAACCCCTGGGCTAAGTCACTGCAGTTAGCCCATCACAATAATACATAGGGCTGAGCAAAACAGCACGTTTCGCTCTGATTTCTGTTTTGACATTTTTATGGGGCAGTGTTTTGCTTTGAGTTTTGTTTAATTTCAAAAGCACTGTTCCGTTTAGTTTCATCGAAAGTGTTTCGCTGTTTCAACGCTGTTTCTATGTTTCGCTCATAGGCTATAATGGAGAATCATGAAAATGCCTAAAATATTGTCAATTCTTGCCTGATTCAGATGAAACTTGCCATGATGGTAGCCCCACTAGAGAGCATGAAGACTGCCAAGTTTCGAGGAGATAGATGCAGAGTTTCTGGGAAACTGCACTTTAAGGTGTTGACAAGCAAAACAAGCAAAAGACCAAGAGAGTCACATGGGGAGGAGGGAAGAAGCTTGGCAAATTTTTGGGGGGATGCTGGGTAAGGTGATGCAGGGAGGCACCCCATAATATGAATCACAAGACTGGTGACAGCCATCTTGGGGCCTACATGACCAAGGCTACTGTCTTGTGGCTGAGGCCACTTATCAAGTAATGATGACCAGCCATTAGCCCTTTATAAAGGCATTAGGAAACACTCTATGTAATGTAGCATAAATTTGAACAGGGTAACCAAACTGACACAGCAGGAACCCAGAAATCTGCCTTTCAACTTCCCACAGTGCCACCATTCACATCAAGCATGGGCACCCACTCATTGTCCTACTATACCCACTCCATGGGTGCTGTGGATAAGTCGGCCCCCCCTCCCCCTTCTGTACTTCTGGTACACATGACTGCGTACATGGTGCTGCACCACTGCCTTGCCAGCATGGCACCACTGGAAATGCTGCGGACACCACCTGTGCTTTGGGGACAAACAGCAGCAAGGAGAGTGTGGGACAGTGGTAAGTTTGCCAATGGTGAGGTACTTGGAAAAAGACAAAAATTTTGGTTGAATTTTTGAATGGGCTAACTGCTCAATGTCATCTCCCATGACAACTGTTCCTTGCCCTGACACAAGAGATGCCATGACACAGGTAGAGGAGCAACAGGATCAATGAGGATATTGATTGATTAATTAGGTATGTATGTATGTAATCAAAAGAAAATACAAGTAAAGTCATGTGGGAAGAAAGCCTAAGTGCTTAGATTCTTTCTGACTGTCACATTTATTACCCGGAGAATAATACTGATGACACATTGTAAAGATTTCAAATTTGTCTTTTGACAGGAGTGAAAATGAGATCGTTGTCCAATCCCAGGAGACTGCTCCTTACTGTTGGAAGAGCATAGCTGTTTGTTTGTTTCCTTCTTTCTTCCTTCCTTCCTTCCTTTCTTTGCTTGTTTGTTTTTTAATTTGTTCATTTGTCATTTTCATTGTTTGAAGTTTTCATTTATGGTTCTTAAGTTAAATTTCTATGACTTTTTTTTTTGCTCTGTACAGTACAGTTTTTTGTGTGCTTGCTTGAAATGCAAAAATGTGAAAAGTGGGAGAAATATGGTGGCCATGCATGGCCCAGGCGTGGTGTGAAAGCAGGGGTGTGCTCCAGGGATGCAGGGTCAGCCACTACTAGGGCAGGGAGAGGGGAGCAGCAGAAAAGTCGGGGCACTGTGAACAGAAGAGGCTTGCTGGCTCTGAGAAACAGCAGTGGGGAAAATGGGCATTGCCTGCTGGTGGCAGCTGGGGGGAAGGGGAAGAGCCCTGATATTCAACCAGTCAGCCATGGGACTGTGGCCATGCACAGCCTGGGCATGATGTGAAAGCAAGAGTGTGCTCCAAAGGTGTGGGGTCAGCCACCACTGGTCAGGAGGAGGGGAGAGGCAGCAAAGCAGGGCATGCAAGGAACATTAGAAAAGTTGGGGTGAAGTGCATGTGACTATGGGGAACAATATTTTTTGGAATCCAAAGAAGTTGTTTTTTTCATTAACCTGAACCTTGAATTAAATCACCAGTAAAGGTTTGCAATACTTGCACCTAGTGTCTTGCTGCAGCACTGTGAGAGAGAGAGAGAGAGCCACAGGGGGCAAAGGAGCACTGGCCAAAGATAGAAGCAGCTGCACCAGCCCCAAAGCCCCAAAGAACCCGGCAGAAATACTCCTGCACCAGGTGATTCTGGAGGTGAGGGGCTGGGAATTCAAACCTCATTATAAAGAAGAGCCTGGAGCAGGCAGGAAGGGAGGGTGCAGGACTGGAAGGAGAGGAGCCGGGTCGAGCAACATTGCGGGAAAACTTGAGAGCAACCTGGAGAGCCAACAGGAGGCTCCTGCAGAGAGGGACCTCCCCAGAGAAGACTTAGAGGAAGGATTGGTGGAGTGGCAGTACCAGGTACTGCTTGGGCTGGGGAAAGTACTGTAAAAACCCTAATAGAGGGGCATTCTGGAAGAAAGGTACCGTAAAGAC
This sequence comes from Alligator sinensis, assembly GCF_000455745.1. Lineage (NCBI taxonomy): Eukaryota > Metazoa > Chordata > Crocodylia > Alligatoridae > Alligator > Alligator sinensis. The sequence continues at coordinate 286,771 of NW_005841974.1, read as the reverse complement.
CCTAAAAGGGGTGAAAGGACAAATGATCAATGGCAGACCCAGTGGGGTGAGGGGATTGTAATAATTCCAATAAGAGGCTCGTGAAGAGCTGCCGTAAAGACGGGAACAGGTGAAGGAGAAAGTGACCTCACCGAATATATATATATTTTTTTCCCCAAAAAAGATAGGGAACAATAATCCAGGACGGGATTGCTTGGTTTCTTTTTTTTTTGACAGAGGCCCCGGGAAAGAACCCGATGGCCGAACATTGACGAAAGGATGATTTGATACCCGGTGGCACGGGTGAGGGTGTAGGGGATGGTGGAGCCCTCAGGAACATAGGACAGTAGATGACAAGCAACTAGAACTACATGCCCAGGTACTGAATCTATGCCTATAAACACCAAGTCGTGGCAGGAGAGGATGTGGGTGTGTGGACCTCCAGTTGGGATTCGTCCCTGACATCAGTTGACAGACTGAGGTCCTATGGGGATATAAACAGAATATATATATATATATATATACACACACACACTTCTTTATCGAAAGAGAAAACAACAGGCCAGTCAGAGAAAAAAAGGAGATAACCACTTCTACCCTGAAACCAAGAGTGGGTAGAAAAGCAAAGACTCTTGGGGGGGGAGGGGTGGTACTTAACTAGATATTTGACACACTGCAACAGAAATTTCATGGATTTCTGAGTGAACCCAAGTGGCACCTGGTGGTGAAATCATTGCAAGGCAGGGAAAATGCCACTTTCGCCCATATGAGAGATACACGTTGAAAAAATAATACGATAAAAATAATCCTCTTGGCACAAATTCACCCACTAAAAATAAAACATGCCGGAGGTGGTTTCATTTACCATGATAAAAAGATGACTAACATGGTAACACAAGGTGACATTGTAGATCTTCACATGTGATTAAGATAGCAAAATGGCAATTTTTGTCATGTGGAAACAGGAAAAGTGCAACGTGGACAAGGTCCCTAACACCCTAAGGGCTTTGCTGCTTCTCCCAGTCCCATTGAGGCTATGAACCTTGCTTACCAACCCCTCCCTAAGCCCTTCACAGGATCCCTTCCAACTGTTTCCCTGGCACATGTGTTTCTGGCTACACAGCTCTGAACCTGGAGTGGGATCAGCTTCTCATGGGATGTCACAGGCTCTCCCTTGCCCTGATGCTCTCTGGGCAAGTTTCAGCATGGTCTCCCCTGACTTGGGCTGAGTTTCCCTGACCTCTCCGGGACTGGGGTCTGCTACTTCCCTCATCTCCAAACTTTCCCTCCCTCAGCTTTTATGACTTAGTAGCAGCCAATCAGAGCCCCCAGTTTGCAATGCAGTCTCTGGTCACAATTTAAACATGCCAATAAGAAGCATGCATCATGCTGCTATCTGGTAGGACTTGTGCACCCTCTGCAAAGTTTTGCTGCCCCCTCTCTTGCAGAGCTCTTAAGCCCCAAACACTCACTTGGCTTGAAGCCAGATTAATTTTGCAGCTGTTACACATTAATACGCAGTAGACTATTTTACTGCTCATTAAAGCATCATGTAAAAAAAGTGACATTATGCTAATGTGCAGTAAAGTAGTCTACTGCTCATTAAGCATCACTAAAAAAGTATGCAAATTAGTGCAGTCTAATGAGCATTATTTAGTACCTCACATTGGAAGGTACCTGTACACATGCCAGATCTCTGCTCCTAATACATACTAATTAGCATGCGTTGGAAGAAACTAGATTAATCAAGTGTGCTGGAGCATGTTAATTAATATCTATTCAGCATCTCTGCACTTCAAAATGGTGGCAGGAGCACTTGAAGTAAAGCTTGTCAAATGAGCTTTAGTTCAAGTGCCCCTACCATCATTTTGAAGTGTGGGACACTGAAAACATGTGATGCTATGGGCACTTTAATTAGATCTCTCAGTGTCAAAAGCCCCCTCTGGGGCAGCTACCTCCCAGCCCTGTGCCCCAATCTGTGGATCAGGGTAATGGGGTGGGGAAAATGTCCCCTTCCCTTGGCTACTGCTTCCCAGCTCCATGCCCCAATCAGCAGAGGCTAGGAAGCAGCAGCCAGGGGAGGGGACATTTTCCCCACCCCATGCCCCAATCTTCCAATCAAAACATGAGGCTGGGAAGCAACTGCCTGGAGAAGGGATAGTTTCCCTGCCCCCTGCTGTCTACATGTGTGCTACTGCACAGTAGTTACTGTGTGGTTAATCTGCTACCTGTGTTGCAGAATACCATCTCTGTCTCTCCCCAAAACTCTGCTATCTGACGATTTGGTTACCATGGCCACTGCAGAGGGCAGACACCTCTGACCCTGAGTTGTAACCTGAGCTGGATATATTCCTGAGGGAGGGGGAAAACCTGCTTCTTCTGCCTATGTGACTGGTATCGCATACCTGGGTGGGGGGCTAAAGCTCCTTATTGTTCTAAGCAATGCCAACATTACTGGGAGGGGGCTAAAGACCTTGCCAGTATATCCAGAAACCAGTGATGCCTTTCAGATTGGTTGGCTGGCAGCCAACAGTTGCTGGTCTTCATTGGATCAGCTAAATGAGGTCATAAGGGCTATATAAGTGAAGGACTGCCCAGGAGGAGGGGCAAAAGCCATGATGAAAACTCACGGAGAGAAGCTGGACCATCTGAAATTCTCTCTCTCTTGAAACTCATGATCAATGAACTGTTTGCCTCCAGAGGGAATCTCCACCTGCCTTTGGATGATACTCATGAGTAAGCTACTGGAGAGCTTACTAGATATATAACTTGCAGTAACACAGATGTGTAATCAAAGGCTACCATGCCACTTTGCTGTAAGGGATTTCTCCGATACTGCTGTACCCTATTCCAAACCTTCTCCTTGTAACCAGTAAAGTTCTCCGTTTTACCTAGTGTGGGAGAATTATTGGGAGAGGGTATAGATTATGCCTTGGGGTCCTCTTGGTTCAGCTGACTAAGGAAGACCACTATTTGTGGTTCAGACTGAGGGAAGCACCCCAAGTTCTTGTAGTGGGTCAAGTACCCTCAAGGGCTAATAGGCCTGTGCTTCCCAGAGGGCACAGGTCCAGGATCAGTCCGGACTCTGGGTGGTGGCAGCGTTACCCCCAGGCTAGTGGGTGTGCTCCAGGAAGGGGGTTGGCCAGATGTGAGGCAGCCCCAGGGCAGCACTCAGAGCCTGTAAGGTGGTTGGGTGCAGTAAGGTGGGTGGCTCAGCACAGGAGCAACCCCTACTGGCCTGCCACAACCTGTATTTACAACTAGGAGGCAACTTCACAGTAGACTAATCTACCACACAGTAAATGCTGCATACATGTAGATGGTGAAGCTTTATTGCACAGTACATTAGTCTACTGTGCAGTAAAGTCTCTTGTGTAGATCAAACACATGTGCAGGCTTTAAGACTAGCGACAGACATTCAAAAAGCCTGAGCCTGAATTGATTCAGTCTTTGAAGGTTAGTCTAACATGGCTAGGCTCAATCAGTTTTGTAACCAGGCAGACACCCCAGAAATGCAGGCACATGCCTGCAGTGGCTCAAGCTAGAAGCTGGGTGGGGCACTGGAGCAACCCTCCCTTCCCTTGTACAGAGCTGAGCTGAGGACGGGCTGCGGCCAGGCTCCGGTAGGACGCTATGATTAGTGAGGGGTTCCCCCTACTCCTGACCAGCCCAGCCCAGCAGGAAATGTTTATCACCCCTAATTCAGAGTTTATCAGCCCATTAAGAAAACAAAAGAAGGACATTACCAGATATCTGTTGATTCTGCCTTTGCCCTGTGCTGGCCTTTGGCAGAGGGTTGGACTCGATGACTTCTCAAGGTCCCTTACATCCCTACTTTTCAACAATTCTATGATTCTATGGGTCCCATCACCAGTGCCACTATCCCCTCCAGCTCCCAGCACCCTGCCAGACTAGCTGATGGGTGATCCCAGGCCAAAGCAGGTAAAACTGCCTGCCACTCCACCATTCCAGGCTCCTGCCACCATTCCAGTGCCCCACTGCTCCCATGTTCTCCTGTACTCCCTCCTGCACCCCCCACCTGCTCTGCCCAGAGTGCTGAATAGCTAGTTATGACTCTCACTGGAAGATAGCCTAGCAAGTGGGGAATATTTCCAAGCTGGAAAGCAAGTCCTCAGAATAAACCACTGAACTTGCTCTTGCCCCTGAGTTTTGGGTAGTCAACTTCACTTTTAAGTTCCACCTGCATTTGTAAAGCTCAGATGCTCTCTGCAAAGCTTCAGAACTTTTAAAATTGAAACCTAAAACAGGCTTTGGCTATTGATGGTGAGTGGAATTCCTTAGCCCATGGCAATGGGAAGAGACAACAAAGCTGGTACAAGTACATCTGCAACCAACTCACATCATTAGCTAAAGGAATTAACATTTGCTCTTACCTGTTTCTCCCCATATTGGTAAATATTCATCTTGCTGTATGTCCAGCATGAGTTCCAATCCATTGCCTGTCCCACCTTTGACTGTAGTAAGCAGAGGCCGCCCTTCTTCTCCTGAGTTAAACATGTAGCATTTCCCATATTTTGTAAACACCTTTGAGAGAGAGAAAAAAATAGAAAGCTCCTTATAATATGTGCCTTTTCCCAACCCGACCACAGCTGCAATATCATGAAGAATATAACTCCAGGACAGCTCTAAGGGACATGTTTGAAGACAAATTTAGTCTCATTAAATAATTTAGTGCATTTCATTCTTTTTTTTACAGGAAAAAAGAGGATAAGGGAGGAAAAATAATGTGGTATTTCAAAGGCATGAACAGAAGTCTGATTAATATTGTGTTAAATCTTTACAAAACTTTGTACACTTGCAGTATTTGAGTTCATGCTGAAATATAACATAGTTCCCCTGTTTGGTCTAAGATGTCACAATGGCATTTTATGATGGTAGATTTAGAGGTGGAATATTTTATGTCTAATCTCAAGCAAATATAAATGCCTGTGGGGGAAGTCCAGCTTACTCCAGGACAACTCATGTGAAACTGTCAATCACCCTCCTAGCCTGCTGCCAGTCTAATCCAAGCCTTTTCATCCCAGTTCAATAAACATGCTTCTTGTTGTTTTGTTCTCCCCTCTTGACTAAGAAATAAAAGGCCTTTGGAGGGATAGAAGCTATTGAAGGAAAGTGGAAGGATAGATTAAGAAAGCAAAAGGCAGACTTCTGCCTAATGACAGTTACTTTTTGACCCCACAATACCTTCCTACTGAATATTGACTCACGAAGGCTTTGTTCATACTGTTTTATATATAAAACAGAGCTGTTTATCCACAATGCTTTTTCCCACCAGTCACAATCCAAGTTACAGGCCTGCTCTCTCAACACACTCTTTAAGTATAAAAAATGTATTATTCTTCTCATTCACGATTTTAGCATTTCTCTGGAAGAAAATATAATTTATGCCACCTCCATAACAAAGCAAAACTTCCTCTTTAAAAAGAAAGTTTTCAAGATTTTCCCAGTCACTTCTGCTTTTGTTGAATCAGTGCTTTAAACAGGCTGAGACCCACCTCCCACATCCCCATGAGATCTTGTATAAAAAATGGTTAGTTAGCCAAACAGCATAAAGACAAATATTTTTACTACACACATTTTGAAAAGGGGGCAAATGCACTCTGCTGTCCTTCACTGACAACCCAACACCTCTCAAAATCAAAAGTCAAGTCCTACCCATCCCCAGATCATGAGACTTGCTTAAAAATAACAAGTGTTGGGGGTGGTTTTAAATTGCCTCTGGCTGCAGATGATGTCAGAGGTGATATTTTTAAGCTTTTTGCTGCATTTAAGAAGGCTAGAAACTTTCTTAAAAATGAAAGCTGATACACAGTGCCAGCTTTCAGAAATAACCACTGATGAAAATGAGAACTACGATTCAATCAGATCCCCATGTCTGCAAGTATTCAAGTGACCACTGGTTTCTGCTTGAAAGAACGTGTAAATTCCCCAAATACCATACATTTTTAGCACTGAAGTGAAAATTAGCACTGGAAACTGTAATATTTTCTTCACACTGTTCTCTGGTTTTAAAAATTCCAGGCATCCAATCAATAAATAACTCACACATCATACTTAACATATATTCAAACAGAGCATTAAACAAGTTAAAAGCTAGTGTTGGTTTCCTTTCAAGATCCTGCAAATAATCACAAAGACGGAACATAGTAGCTGAGATCAAATTACCATAAAAGCAATTCACAAACCTAAACAAAGGCTGGAATCATCAGCTAATACATTCAGAGTAAATAATCTCATTCGGCATGTCCAGACAAGCGTGCCTCTTGCAGCGTCTCAAACCCCTTTGAGATGCTGCAAGAGGCGCATGTGGGAACATAAAAACATTCCCCACGCTGCAAATTTGCAGTGCAGGGGCAAAATTAGATCCCTGGATATCCAGAGGTTAAAAAATACCCTGGACAAAAAAAATGGGGCAGGGCATGGTCCCATTTTTACTACACATATTTTGAAAAGGGGGCAAGTGCACTCTGAGGCAGCTGGAGGCTTGGTCTTCCACAGAGATGCTCTGGTAGCCAGCCAGCATATCTCTATGGCTGGCCCTCACCCTGGTGCTGAAGTACGCTGCTTGCCCATGCAGGGTAGGCAGTATGCCAGCTGCAGGGAGCTGGACCCGGTCTCTGTGCCAGTAAGTAGGGGGTGGGGTGGGGTGACTGTGGCCCTTTTTTTTTTTTAATTGCCAGGATGCTGAGGCTGGGTGGGGCAGCAAGAGCTGGTGAGGGATGGGGTCAGTGGGACAGTGACAGTCCCCATCCGGATCTGGTAGGAGCACAGCAGGTCCCAGCCAGGCAGCAGCCTGCACTGCCAGACTGCTGCAGTGGGTAAAAGGTGAAGGGAATGTTCAGGGGTGCTTCAGCAGTCCAGCTGGAATAAGGGGTAGTGTCCCCAGGTACCAACTGGCTGGGCCCCAGAAGCTCCTGAGAGCGAGTAGCCCTGAGCTACTTACTAGAGCAGTATTTTGTACTAATGGGACCAGTCCAGGTGCAGGCCCCAGGCTCTAGCTCCCCCTGGCTACAGATCCAGGAGAAGCCAGGCAGGGTTATTGTGCCCCAAGTGGCACAACTTGTACCACACCAAAGTGCATGCCCGGGCATGTGCACTGAGGAAAAAAGCCCTGGCTCAAATTTCCACCACTTCGCACGTGCTTGCATGCATGGACACACCTGTTAGATCTACATATGCAACAAAATCACAACATCGCTGCAAGAGCAAATGAAAACAAAAACATTAAGTTAATGATCATCATAATTAAACTAAAAATTATATTCAAATCAAACTATCCTATCAGAGCAAAGGGTACACATCCTTCTAAAATGATTTCTCCCAATATGAAAATCCTTCTTTAAACATGCCTAACCTATTAAACCCAGTCAAATAAAAAGGATAATCCAAATAACTTGAAGTCCGTACCACTAGCCTCATGCTGTTTCCTTCAACTACCTGACGAGTGGTTCCAAAAAGGATGGAGCTAGATTGCTCTCAGTGGTGGCAGATGACAGAACAATGAGCAATAGTCTCAAGTTGCAGCAAGGAGGTTTAGGTTAGATATTAGGAAAAAAACTTTCTCACTAGGAGGGTAGTTAAAGCACTGGAACAGGGTATCCAGAGAGGTTGTGGAATCCTTGAAGGGTTGTAAGACCAGGCTAGACAAAACCTTGGCTGGAATGACAGTAGGCGTGGTCCTGCTTTGAGTGGGGGGTTGGACTAGGTGACCTCCCGAGGTCCCTTCCAACCCTAATTTTCTATGATTTTATGACATGGGCTAGACATAATGCCATGGGTACAGGTTTATCTAAAGATGTGCTAAAAGCAGGGGCAACATTTTCTAACTGAGTTTAAGATACAGGAAGAAAATTCACATGCTACATGATAGCAAGCTTGCTTATATCAAAGGCAACAGCACATTTTATTTGCTGAATGAGGATTTAACTGTTGATGCAGTTATTGTAGCCTTTAGCCAGCTGAACACCAAAGTGAAGCTAGGCAATTTTCCAAGGCTTTATATGAGACAGAAGTGCTCACAGACCCTTGGGATTTAAAATATTAAGTGTAAAACATCCAGGCAGGATATGTATTTATAACTCACCGAGTGTTCCCAGTCTCCTAAGCCCATTAGCCTGTGAGCTGAATGCCCAGAATACATAAATTTGTAGAAACCCCCATTGGCTCCTGTGCCGTTCTCAGGGCTTGGTCCACATGTCTCTGCTGCCTCCATGAGACTTCTATGTTTAACCTAAACAGCTCTCTGAATCTCCAAACATGTACCTGTACTTCCTGCTATTTAACTGAGCCAGAGGCATAACCAACTCACTGATCCCACTGAGGTCTTTTCATGGAGTTCAAAAAGAACCCCTCACGTTCTTCTCTCTTTCAAACTGGACACAGTCATGTTCAGTAGCTTCCAGTAGTCAAAAGCTGAACCAGAGCAGTTAACTGGGCTCACAGAAAATCAAGACTTATGTCCTAATAAGGAATGGCCATGGTGAACCTCCTGGCTAGAGTGCCAAGACCAATAGAAAACTAAAAATCCGAGACAGGGAAACCAGACATTAAAACCTGGACAGTTATAAGGCTGATCAAAGCATGACTTAAAAGAAACATAAAGGAAAAAGCCATACCACATCAAGAGACCAGGGATGGGATAATGCAGAGATCAGGGATTTTCTGGTTTCTGTGGATTTGTTTTGAACACTTCCTGCCCTGTGCTCACAGAGGGGAGCTAGCATGGAATCGCCTCAGACTGCAGGAGAATTTAAAACTGGTGGAAATGACCTCAGGAAGGAGAGATGGCATCCCTGTCCAAAGAAGTTTGCAAGCAGGCATCTCAAGGGAAATACAGGGTTAGACAATGAGTGAGAAAGATCTTGTGCCTCCACTGGCAATATCCCAGGCCTTTGTCCCTGAGGCTAGTCCTGCTCCATGTGGAAAAGGCATCCCAAAAGCCAGACAGAAAAAGGAACTTAAAATATAGCCCTTCTGGCCCAGACTACAACCACACTTCACTTACCCCACAGAACTACTCAGAAACTACTTGCCTCCTTGGGTAGAAAATGTATACTGGATTTCAATTTACAAGAGAACCCACTGCAGTCCTCCTGTCTCTCTGCAGGCTCTGAAAAAACAGACCTTCCTAACCTTACAAATGTGTACAGAGAACTGAATCTGAATTCTAATATATCTATAACAATAAAGATAGTGGTTGACCAGACAGCATGATTAAGCCTTGTAAACTGTCACATACAAAGCAATGTAGTCATCTAGCAGGAAGGTAACTGGTGGTCTCTGTCTTGGTGTCTTCCATCCAGACAGCACCATGCCTACATTGAGGAAGAATCTGTTTTGTCTCTACTTCCACTTTCCTTATTTTGGCAAGGTCAGTAGGGGCTGGAGAAGTGAAATTTGTTAGCAGCTGGGTATTATTGATTCAGGTTTTTAGAGTGTTTGTACATGCCACGGTGTTTGATCTTCATTAATTTAACATGCCTAAACATTTTTAACCTGGGTTATTTTGCTGCACCGCATTTGTGTTTGCACACCACCGGGTCTTGAAGGACTTAAGTCCCATATGTAATTCCCCGCAGATTCCAGAAGGGAGAGACAAACACCAATCTACACCCAGTAACATCTTTCCTAATGAGTTATAGCAGCAGGCACCTGTTTGCCAGTAAACCAGCCTCCCTCCACAGTCCCTGCCCCCTACCCTCTGCCAGGAGTCTCACACTAAGTCCCCTCCCACACACACCCCTCCCCCCACTCCAGGCCACGGTCACCATTGGCTTAGGGGTCACACTCAGAGAGTGGTGGTGGACAGGTTGTTATTGACCTGGAAAGATGTGGGCAGTGGAGTCCTGCAAGGCTTGGTTCTTGGACCAGTGCTATTCAGTGTCTTCATCAGTGACTTGGACGAGGGCATGGAGAGCACCCTGTCCAAGTTCACAGATGATACCAAATTATGGAGCAAAGTTAACACACCAGAAGTTAGGGAACAGATCCAGGTGGATCTGGACAGGTTGGAAAAATGAGCAGAATGAAATAGGATGCCGTTCAACAAAGACAAGTACAAAGTGCTGCACCTGGGCAAAAAGAACCACCAGCACACTGACAGGCTGGGGGATGACCTTTTCAGCAGCACAGCAGCGGGAAGGAATCTTGGAGTCATAGTTGATTCCAAGATGAACATGAGTCGTCAATGTGACAAAATCCTGTTTGTGCAGCCATAGCAAAAGCAATGCAGGTGTAAGGGCACAACCAGCAGGACTGGACCAAGTGCTGGTGCAAGATCAAGGCCCTGAGATGTGCATTTCACCATGCCAAGGATGCAAATGCTCATTCTGGGGCAGGGCGCACAATTGCTCCTTTCTATGACAAGCTGTCCATCATTCTACCCAAAGACATGGGTGAAACTCCCTGTATACAGTCTTTCAGGACTGGCATTGTGCTGGAGGAGAGCACACTGACAGAGGCAGCTCCTCCTGAGCCAAAAGTCATGTCACATCAGTGGGGAGATTGCTCCTTGTTTCCAGATGACAAGGAGTGCCAAAAAGAGCAATATACCTTGGCCTTGACTACAATGTCTGCCCTGGTTCCATGGAGTAGCACAGATGATGAGGTGGAGGAGGATGAACAGGAAAAAACCTTTACCCACGCAGCTTCTCTTCCCCACGCTCAAACATCGGTTTCTGTTCCTGAGACTCAAGAAGATTCACGACCGGTTTCTCTTCCCTGCACTCAGACATTGGTTTCTGTTCCCAAGACCCAAAAAGATGTGTACTTGGTGACTTGTAAGTATCATGGAATGTGCCTCTTGCCACTGGCAGGCACTGCTCAGGTACGTGCGAGTTGGGTTTGTGTGTATGTGGAGGGGAGAAATGCAGGTATCACTGGAGGTAGGTCGCCATGCTCTTTTGGTGGTGAATGAAGGATACACGTCATTCTCTTTTGGGGTTGGTAATGTAACTGGTAATGTAACAGATGCCAAACTCATTTTTTTGCTTTAATTGTTTACAGCTGGCACAGGCAGTGGCAGCAAGGGATGTGACCCTGGACCAGGGTCTTGTAAGTTTTGGGCAATGTGAATGGTGCTCCACTCTTGCAGGGTTTGTTTCTGTGCCTGTATGCCTTTTCCTCACTGCAGTGGCAGCGAGGGATTGTGGGTGTAGAGTTTCCTCCTCTTTGGGGAAGGAAATGTCACCAACCAGGAACACTTTTTTGTTTGTTTACCAGGTACTGTGCCTGATGCCAGGAGGGCACATTCACCCAAACCTTAGACACCAGCTCACACTACAGCAGAGCACTCAAGGGACATGTGCCACAGGCATCAGTGGTCCCAAGAAAACATGATGGAGGCTTTGGTGGACTTGTCATGAGCCAGAATGTCAGGTGCAGAAGGCGGGCAGAATTAACTCTGGGACTTACTTCGTTCTGATGCAGAAAACACAAATGCCTTCTTTGAGAAGGTGCTAGACCACATGGGACGGTTGGGAGACATGGCTACAGCTATGTTGATTCCAGGAGGTCACAGGGCTTGATAAGTGATGTCCTGCAGTTCAAAAAGCAGATACCATCCCAGAAAGAGCAGACGCAGCTTGCCTCTGTCCAAGAGGTAGCCAGCAGCATCACAGCTGAGCCTTTTCCCCCAAATGCAGTGGAGTTGGGGAGGGACAGAAGACTGCCAGCAGGGTTAGGTGGCCACCACTGTGGTTCAGGGAAGTAGGGCCCATTCAGGATGATGTTGGGGTAAAGGCAAAGAAGGCCAAATAACCGACTGGTTACAATATTGTGTTGCTTATAATAAAACCTCATGTCATGCTGGATTTCTGCATCTGGCTCCATAACTTTGAAGGGCTGCCAAGATCCCCACCTCACTGTGTTGGTTTGGGATGTGGTGTGATTGGGAGGGGGTCTGGCCTGCACACAAGAAGTTTGCCAAGGCAGTCACTCTGCAAAGTCACCCAACGGGGCTGCTCCCTGCCTAGGCTTTTCTTCCTATGGGGTGGGGGGTGGGGGGGCTGCTTGGCTGTCTATCTGGCTGACTGCAACCCCCTTCACACAGTGTGCAAAGGCACCACAAGTATTTTGCTGAGGCAGCCACTTTGCAAATGCACTTTTCCTACCATTTTTTCATGCTCTTTTACAGCCCAGTGCCAGACTGTCTGGATTTTTTTTTTACACCAAAATGAGGGCAGTGGGGGGTGGCAGGAAGGGGTGGGGGCTGCTCTGATCAAGGTATATAAATTGAGGGAGCAGTTATTGAGGGTGCACATGCACTGTATCGATGGGAGAAGTTTGAGGTGGATGAGAGAGAGCAGCACAACAGAGGCAGAAGGATGCAGCCCAGTGTGGGTGCCATGAAGCTTTGATTGAAGCTTTGAGTGCAGGATGAGAGCCGCTTTGTGACATGGAACTTGAAAGAGGACATCGTGACATGTTCCACAACTGGCCAAACTTTATGCATTGGTAAGTGACACCTGCCACTTGGCTGTGCCCTGAGGGTGGTGGTGGTGGTGGAGGGTGCATTGTTTACTTCAACTTTCATGTAAATTGTATTGGTAGGTTTTTTTGTTGTGAAGGAAGGTACAAGAGGTATACAAGATGTCCAGGCAGGAGGCACTGCAGGGTGGTTTTCCAACAAAAATTCCTATGTTCTTTCTATGCTCCCTCCCTCCTATTTTTAACTCCCATTGCTATGCTGAGCTCCCAATGGTGAGAAGAACAGGCGGAAGAGAAGAACCTGGGAAGGATGCCTGACGCCACTTACCTCTTCAGTATCTCAACTGGCAGTCTCAACTCATGATGCTGCCAATGTCTCACTGCCAGGTACCTATCACTACTGGAATTAGATTCATAATAACCCTCATTCGTTCTTATGAAACCATAACCATTGTTGTTTTCATGGGGTAACTTGTTACCTCACCTGCATGAACAAAATGGAACCAGTGACAACAGTATAAATGTACCAAAAACTATTTATTAAACATACAGATTATTTGAAAGAGTATTTATGATGATTTGAACCCAAAATATTATTTAACTAGAACTACGAACAAAATTTAAACTTTTTTTAGAGTTTCAAAATGTGAATGAACAATTTGCTAAGTCTGCAGTTCACACTGTTTTCAAACTAACAATTACTTCCAAAAACATTTCCTAACTGTTTTAACTAAATATAGCATTCCTCACAAAGCAGCAGTGATGTACTGTGGTGCACACAAGCAAATCACTTACAATCTTCACATCATTTCTGGGTTTTGCAGTCATCTGTCTTTGGACAAAAAGTGCAACGTCCACTCATGCTTGCAGAAGGTTCTAATGTGGTGGGTTGTAGCAATTTGTAATTTAAGGAAATCATACCAGACTTGACGGACTTAAACAGATTACGTGTATCCATCATTCTTAGTTTTATTTGTCCGTTGATCAACTGTTCTCCAAGATGCTGGAAAAAAAAGCACCAGCTTCTTAAATGTAATCTTCCAGTTTACATTGTGGCCTAGGAAATTATGAGACTGGCAATGTCAGCCACATCCAGCATATTGAAAAACAGTGTAATTGGCCACCTGTTGATTTTCCATCTGCAGGTGGTCATACAGACTAAGTGGTCAAGGTTGTCCACCCCACCCTTGTTTTTACTGTAGTCATGGATAATGTCCAGCTTTCTTTGCTCTCTACCCACTGACAGGTCATGGTGCATGCTTGACAGCAACAGCACAGCTTTGCTTTGGAACATAGGAAAGTAGGGTGCGTTCCTCATTAAAAGCAAAAGTGGATGAAAAAGTTTACCTTCTTCAATTTGCTTGCATTTCGTTTGGGATATCGGCCTTGTTTTTCTGAATCATACCCACATAGGTCACGTCCTGCTATAGCAGTCTTTCTGCCAAGTCAGTATTTGTGAAGAAATTCTCACCCACGATATTCCTTCCCATCTTGTACCAAGGATGAACCAGTTTTTCCATGACCTGGGTACCTAGATTACCTTGGCATAGAGCTTCTGTTTGCTTGCCCAGGTAGATGTCTTCAGATGGGGGAATGATGTTGCTGCATCACAGCACCATGACATTTTCAAGCCATATTTGTCAGGCTACCTGGGCATATACTGTCTGGAATGACAGCAACCCCTGAATGCAATGATCTGCTCATCAACCATCAGGTGTATTCCTGGAATATACCATTTTGTGAGCTACTCCACAAATTGTGCCCAAATATCTTTGAAGGCAGCAAGCTTGTCCACAGCTCTCCTTTCCTCATGTGCCAGTTTGTTGTCAAATCTGAGGTAGCTAGTGATTTGTTGGAGTCGTTTTAAACTCATGGTGGCACAGAAGCAAGGACGCCTGGTGCATTGCTGCCACAACTCCTCCAGTGCCTTGTGACCACTGTGGTATAGACCCCTCAGCAGTAGGAGGCCTATGTAGGCTTTCACCTCTGTTTCATACAGCTTTTTTCACTTTCTATTTTCAGGATGGCTATCATTTCACTCCTTGAATCTTCTTTCTGGCTATCTGTTTGTTTCTCTAATGATAACAGTCAGTATATCTTGCGAGAGAAACAGGTGGAATATTTCCATCACTGTGTCTTTATTACTTTCTCTTGCTGGCCCAGCACTTTCATGGACTGTGGACTTTTTTTCCACATTCTGCCATTCTTTCCTCTAAAGGTGTCATCATCTGCAATGTTTTACAGGGGTGGTGGCAGTGGTTCTGCTCCATGCCCTGCTGTAGCTCTCCCCAGTCTTCCACTTCCTCTTCCCTTTCCCACTGGAAGTAATGGCATCACTTCTGCTTGTGGCACCAACTCCTCCTCATCTGAGCTGGATGAAGCTTCCATAGACATATGGTCTTCTTGTTCTGAACCATCTTCCATGTCTGGAACAAAGTCAGCATCTTGGGATATGATTTCATCAGTGGACGTGTTGCTGTTATCCCTGGTTACCTGTGCAAGACAGGCTTCAGCACTGAATATGCAGTGTCTTTTATTCCTGGACTGCAGAAAAAAATAAGAAAAAATGATTACTGCTGAATGCGTATAAATAACAATCAAAGACAAGCCTGTCCACCTATGCTGTCACAGAAGCAATTCCGCCCTGCCCTATGGCAGTGCAGGTAGCACCCTTTCCTCCTGGTCACAGAAGCCAGAGACCAGCATCCACCCTTTGCAGGCAAGCCAAATGTGGGTGGATACTGTTTGGAAACCACACATGCAGGGGCTTATTGAGAGCAGGTAAAAGGGGCATGGGGAGTGTGAAGCCCTTACCGTTGAAGGGGACTCCATAGTGTACGCTGTATTGCAGTATGATGTTGTTCTATTTCTTCTCTGCTGTCCCTTTGCTCCTTGTCTTCACTTCCAACAAAGGCAGTGGAAACTAGCTTGTATGTTATGAAAGGGGCAGGTAAGGCGGAGTTTTGCCATGAGAAAAGAGAACAGAGGTGGATTTGGGTGTGACAAAGGGTTTTTTGTTTGGCAAAGGGCAGGGTGTTTTGATGTCCTTGCAGCCTGCAAACAAAGTGGTTAGCAAAAGGGATTACTATATCTTCTGCAAAAGCATAGAGGAGGATGGCTATCCATTAGTTACCATGGATACCTGAAGTAGACATGAATGAGGTGTGAATGAATGCTGACCTTGCAGATGCAGCCACCCAAAGTGGCCAAACAGGTCTAGGCCTGTCATTTATACAGAAATTGCATTGGGGTAACAAATGCATTAACATGGGCTTGGGATAAGTTGTTACCCCATATGGAAAAACACATTTATGCCTGGAGTAACATGTTATCCCGGACAGTTTTTCATCCACAGAGAGCAAACCATTATGTAAGCTGGCTGTCCTTTGGTGATATTGTGCACTGCAGTGCCAGTGACAATGTCCTAAAAAGAATATTTTTTAGAATTAATTAACTTTAAGATACTGCACAAAATATGTGTCTGGGGTAGGAAATTATCCCATGGGAACATATCATGGTTAAAAAAGAATTGCCTGAGAAATGAGCATTATAATTAGTCCTGATAATGGTAGCAAACAGTGCATATACAAAAACTATCCCTCTCTCCACCACACCATACAGAGTTTATAAACAGAGAGAAAAGGGACCTTACCCTGTGACTATAGCAGCAACTAAGCATGCACATGAAAGAGCAATTCATTATTTTAAAAATATATATTTTGTTTTAATATTAATGTGCATTATTAGAATGTTTTTGTCTCTGGTCCAGGTAAGAACAGTCTATGTGTGTGTGCCCTGCTTCCAGTGCTGACTGTCGTTCAGCCTACTGCCCTACATTGTGCAAGATTTTGAAATGGTAAAAAATTACAAATGTTCAGGTAGTCTAACCCAGCACACTCAAATATGCTTCATTACTCCTTTGAAAAATGCTGGATTCAATTTTCCTTTTCTTTTTATTTGCTTTATATTTTTTTACATCAATGTAAAAGAAAGAAGAGGCTAGTATACAATAGTAAATGGAAATGTGGGTTGCTCCTCCATTTCTTAAGTGCTAGGGTAACTAACATTTTGATTTCTTGTGATTATGTCCCTCCCTCCTTCCCTCTTGCCTGCTGCCTGGTGACTTTGGGACTGGGATGTTCATTTCAGAATTAAGATGTCCCACCCCATTCTCAGAGGTTACAGTCCCATGAAAAACTGCATTTATGCATCTTTTCTGCTGGCCACAAACACTACTACTGAATTTCCCTTGTTGAGGGCAGAGTGCATCTTTATTTTGTGCTGACCACAAACCCTACTATTGAGTTTTCCTTGCTAAAGGAAATTGAAAACTGCATCTATGCTTCCCCATTTGGCTATCAACGGCACTCTCCCTGCTCTGGCTGGTGGGACTCCTTGCTGACATGACATTCCCATCAAGGGAAAGTTGGGTCTGGGCCTTTATTGAAGCATTACTGAAGGCTTTAGCTTGTAATTTTGAAATTGGTGCTTGCCACAAAGCCTATATAGAGAGCTTCCCTCATTGAGGGCATCTTTTTGTGTTAATTATACACAGTGCTCCAACCCTTGAATACCAATGGCCCTTTATACCTCCCCCCACTCCCCCACAGCTGCTGGGTCTCCTCCCTACTGCCTGCTTGGTCTCAGGTCTTTAATTTTAATGAGACACATACATATTCATACATGCATACATACATTCTAATACATACATGCATATATATACATTGTCTTAGCACCAGAGGAAAATGTACATTGACTACATGTCTCTATCTAACGTGTTCTTGTTTGGGTTTATTAAAGGGAAGAGCATTTATTAAAGGGAAGAACCCTTTAATAAAAAAGTGACTGGAAAGGCCCTCCCTCCCGCTTGCCTGCTACCTGGCTTGGTCTGTCTTTGTTCCCAGCATGGCCTGTAATTTTGAAATTGAAATCAAGTAAAATTTCAATTTATTGCCATTTGCCAATGGAAAATCTGCATGGGGGGGGAAGCACATACAGGACCACTGGAAGTGGTACATGATTGACCAATTGTGATTGACCAATCAAAAAATCAAATCTATCAATTTGTACTTAGTCCTGCTTGGTGTCAGCGCCAGGGCCTGGGCCTGCCTGCTTTGAGGTCAGGTAAGAAAGGTCTCACCTTTCCTCATGTACATATATGCATGAATAAGATTTCAAAGTATTGTGATTCACCAATCAAAATAACATTTTAATTTATTTTAATAGAATTTCAATCCCCTTTCACCCTATTGCCTGGAATCCCTGGGCTTGACACCCCACCCTGTGTTATTCTTTGCCTCTGCCCTGCTGGGGTGGGTGGGTTGTTGCTCACTGTGAATGCTTAGATTCATACAAATGTAACTCACTCATGGTTTTACTAATGAAAAAGAAAATAAAACATTAAAGGATTGTTATGTAAAAGAGAATCTGACTTCTGTCTGTTGGTCTGTTGTGAAACTATTTGCAAAGCCTACAACTGAGGAGCTATTTAAACAGCAGAGCAGCAGCATCGGGCAGGTAGGTGTTGCCTTTGCAGTGTAGAGTTGGATTAATATTAATATTAATATTCCTTGGGTAATTGGGATCCCACCCAATGGGGACACAGAGGATACTGCTTTACCTACACTGCATGTCTGGAGGGGGGTGGGTGGGAGAGGAGGGAACCACTCATGGCAGGAGGGTGTTTTGGAGGTGATGCAAAAAATAAAAGCCAAGCATTACACAGAAGAGTTGCAAATTGTCCTCATTCAACTATGAAGGAAAGCTCTCCCATGCCAGACCCAGTACTGCTGCTTGCTGCTTTTTCTTGTGTGTTTAGTTCTGGGGTAGATGGGGTTTGGGGGGAGAGGGGGGCATGTCTTTCTTGCAAACAGCATTGGACCTCCCATAACAATCTACTCTGAAACTCTTTCCAGTAATACCATCACTTCATAAATGCCCCCAAGCAAAGGACCCCCACACAAAAAAAAACTGAGGTGGGCAGGCGCAGTCATCACCACTCCCAACCCTCCCACTCCCAAACCGCACAGACTGCCATGCATGCCAATCTATGAAAGAAAACATGCCACCCATATAGACACAATTTCAAATCTTTATTTAAAAAAATGCAGTATATTTACATGATTTTTTTTTATCAAAAAAGGCATAATTAAAAAGGATTTAAATCATGAATAAATTAAAGAAAATTTAAAAAATTAGGAAAATGGACAAATAGTAGGGGGGAAATCAGGATTTTTCTCCCCAGCACCTATACAGCATTTTTTATTAAAACACTGTCGATACACTAATAGATTTTACACACTATACACTATTTAACTATACAGTATTTTCTATAAGACACTATACAGTATATACTACTTATTACATACACTATACACTATTTAACAATTACACTATTACTAAATAACTTGCTTCTACTGGTGGATTCTTCCTGCTTTTATTAACCTTTTGCGATTTCTGACCTCAAAAGTCTTCTGCAGGGAGGGGAAGAAAGAAGAAAAGGGTGGGATTTTGGACCACAGTCCAAACACTGCCCTCTTGTCCCCCAACCCCCTCCACCCCCGCCGAAGGTCAGTGTGGCATTTTTTATATTGCCTATATATCACCCGGGATGTTGCATATCCTGGGGGAGGGGTCTGGCATGCAGCATCCGCCTGCACTATTCCTTTTTTTCTGGAATGAATGGCAATGTCAATTTTAAGAAATATTGAAGTGTTAAGAAGAGGTGCCATACTCCAAATACAAATCCAAGTTGCAAACTTACCATGCCACTGGCAGTGGTGATGCCACTGTGCTCATTGGCATTTGAGAACACTGTGGTGGGCACAGCAGCATGGGGGAGGTTGGGGGGAGGGGGGCGGAAATCACATGCAGGACTATTGGTGGTGGTGGTGGTGGTACAGGCACAGCCACAAGTAGAGGGTAGTAAAAAAACCGTACTTGGCAATGCTTGCTCCTCCATTTCTTTCTTATTAAGTATTCTCTGCTAGCTAGGTTAACTTTACTACAGATGCCCTCTGCACCTGCCCTAGCTACAGGCACAGCTGTGGGAGCAGGGGGGAGGGAGAGGGAGATGAGGAGCCAAAAAAAAAGCAAAAAATAACAGTAGCAAATAACAGCAGCACCTATTGGCCAAAGGCCTGAACTACAGAAATAGCACACCACCACCTGGTGGCAAAAGAAAGTAATTAAAAGTCTTTGAGACACTGGGTGTTTACACGCCACAAATCCATAGATATGGAAATGTAAGCAGCGGTGATGCAAACTAAACTATGTCCTAGCAGCTGTAGTTAAATGCACTGAAAAGACTTTTAAAGCAATGGGAAATCCCGCTCATGCAAACACAAACGCAATTGCGGGAGCTTAAACAAGAAATCTCGTGTTGTGTACAAACGGCCTTAGAGCTTGTAGGATTGCCTGGGAGAGGCTGACGAAGGATGCCTTAAAGAATCAGGCAGGACTTCAACACAGGCTTGGGGACACAGCCAAGACTATAACAGAACTCCATCAAGAAAGAAGAGTCATCAAAAACCTCACCACCTTCCACTGTGAGTACCAGACACACTTCCTCAGCTTGCTTAGGCTGAAAGAGACACAGGGCTGTGTGTACTCGTAAAAGACTCGACCAAAACAAAACATTACGGTGCAGGCATAAATCTCTTCTCAGGGGAGGATGAGAGAGAGACTGAACCAGGCATAACAGATGTGTTACATCACTTAATGCACAACTGAGATTAAACTACAGTGCTGAGGGCGGTATAAGAACCTGAACAGAAGAGCACAGAACAGAACATGTCTCCTGAGTCCTCTCCAGAGCTCTCACTGCACAGCAACTACTTCTTCTCTATGAGCTGTCCAAGAAGCAATAAAGCATAATTTATAGCAGCAGTTAAAAAACCATTGCCAAATCTGGCCAAACTGAAAATCCATATGCCTTCATTTAAACCCACCTTAAACAGCTCCTGCATTTTCCCCTTTGCTCTAAATGACAACTTGGAAGATATTTCTCAGGTGCATCTCTTTTTCCTATATTGAATTCCCTTGGTTCTTGGAAGGCACATTGTTATACTTCAATGTCTTACATTTGGTATCAAATGAATTGGGTTGAAAGACCTGGCTGGTTGGATAGGAAAGAACTTGGGTTTATGCACTGGAGTTATACTATGCAACTACAATAGTAAATGGAACCCAGCAAAGAAACACACAATTTAATTGGGGTTTGTTTGGTTTGGAGGAAGTGGCAAACACGTGTGTTAACATTGGCTTAACTGCAGGAATGGTGCTTTTAACTTGAGACAAGAATATATTTCAGCGCAAAATGGGAAAACTAAAGATCTACCTTGAAAGTCATCTCCACAATGCCAGATTTCTCAGTGATAGATCACTAGTTACTTCTGACAACTCATCTGAAAATCTACATTTAAGCTCAAATGCAAACACCTTTTATATTTTTAATTGGTATTTGAGTGATACAATCATCCTTTTTATTTAGTGCCTAAAGGAAATATATGTATAGCCCATGAAATTAAAATGCAGTATATAGATATTTCAAAGGCACTGCATATATAAAAACAAAATATCATTCTTTATAATTTTCAGAAAGACAAATCTATATCTTATGGGGTGCATTTACACATTCATTAATGTGCTGTAATAACAGGTACTAATATAATGCGCCATAATTGGCACTACTGCACATGAGCACAGATTTACACTTTTTGTGTGATGCATAAAGCCCATTGGACTACTCTACTGTGCATTAGAGCCTTAGCATGTTTTTTGCCATCTGCGCTAATGTGCAGTAAAATTAGTCCAATGGGCATGAAGCATCTCATGTAGATGCACCCCCTAAATGTCAGACCAAACCAGTAGTCTAAAACAGATTCATATTCAATGTGTGAGTAAGTCTGGCCAGAATAATAGATGGAAATTATTGTACTGTTTATACCCAAAGTCTACATGGCATGTGAAAGGATGGTATCTGATACTGAATTATGTTTTAAATACAGAGTGAAATGATGGTAAAAGCTGGTACTTGAGTTCTGTAAATACAGTAAAAAGATGTAAAATGGAGTTTACTAAGAATGAAAGACTCTGTTTGCTTGATTAAAGTATCAGCTATTGAAAAGGGAGTGAATTAGCATCTCTAACAATCATCTTTGCTCAAACTGAGGCATGTCAAAGTTTACAAACACCTTTTGTTTCTATCTGCTTTAAAAAGGATTATGTGGGAGATAGAAGGTAGGAAAATGGGGAAGCTTTCCTGGGGTAACAGTAGCTGACTGACAGCAATTAATAAATTAGTAAACCTCATGTGGTGAATGGAGACTCATCCATCTTCTCCAAATGACACACATGATTGAATCCTCCTGTGTGAAAATTATGGAATTTCCTTATCCAGATATGAAAATGGCCTCCAAACTTTACAGCCAAATTGGACGAATAAACGGATTGAATGATTGGCTGGGTTGATAATGAAAAGGAAACAACTCCCAAATGGGCAGAGGAGAATCGCATTCAGGTTTTCATGGAAAAAGAGTGAGGCAATTAATTGATTTCATGAGATGCAATGACTCTATGGACTGTGTGAGGGGTTTAAATGAAGTATATGCTGCAGAACCAATGACTTTCCTGCCACATGATTTTCTTTATCTTTTCAATAAGTTCTGTTTTAACTTGATTTTTTGATTTGTAGGGTGCTGGCTGGGTAATTTCATTCCGACAGCCTGAAGAAATGAGAATCCATCCATCTCCATGGAGAAGTAGCAACTGACTGGCAAAGAATAAGACTTGTACCAAATTTTCCCTGAAGACAGGGTGTTGGGTTTTTTTTTAATGGAAAATTCAGTTTAAATTTTTTTCTTTTTTAGAAAGTGTCTACTTCTACAGAAACATCCACACTCAAAACATCCAAAAACTGAAATACT
This sequence comes from Alligator sinensis, assembly GCF_000455745.1. Taxonomy (NCBI): domain Eukaryota; kingdom Metazoa; phylum Chordata; order Crocodylia; family Alligatoridae; genus Alligator; species Alligator sinensis. The sequence goes on along the minus strand of NW_005841974.1, from coordinate 264,419 downwards.
TTTATTTGGATATTTAATGCTGGTGTTTTACTAGAGCTGCAATTCAGTCTCTATGCATCTTCAAAATCCCCTGCAGGCCAGTCTCCTTACTTGGCTTAAGAGGTGTAACAGAGCAGCTCCACATCATGGGCAGCTTCCATGCATGGGGAGGTGCCAACTGCTGTGCTGCTGACAGTGGCAACACAGCCAGCCTCCCAGCTGCAGCATAGGTTCATTTTGCAGCCTCCCGTCCCCTGAGGATGGCACTTAGAATTACTGCAGGGGCTCCCATGATGCAACTGCTGCCTCTTACCAGCAGGTGAAGCTATAATATAGCATATCATAGTAAATGTAGTTGGCAGGGAATTCCAACAACTCCTGTGAGGTACCCTGGCAGCATTCCCTACTCAAATTATTTTTAGTTTTCAAAATTTTACCACAAAAGTTGAAATGTTCCATGACAATTTTAATTAAAACAGTTTTTGTTTTGCTTTGTTTTAGCCAAACTTTCCATAGGGGGGAGAGCTTATTTTCCAACCAACTCCAGTAAGCAATTGCTAGAGACAAGCCTTGTCAGAGCAAGCCTGTATGTGGCAGTGATGGATGCTCTCCCCTAGGTTTCAGTCCAGCCTTTCAATGCTGTTTATGGATTTTATACAATGACTTTTAAATGTAAAATGCATTAGCAGTCCCTAGGTCTTGCTAGTAAAGTTATTCTCCTGGGAACTGGAAGATATGGGGGGCCCAAAACCCACATCCACCACTTTCTGGGCAACTGTCCTAACTACTAGGCTTTTATATTAAAGTTGGACACCAACAATGGTCCTGAGTTTCTAAAGAAAGTGGTTGAAGCTGCTGTACTTTCTATTGACCTCAATGCTGTAAGCACATATTAGGCATACTCTTGAGTTCCTCTGCTGGTTGAGGCCACTGGAAGACTTAGCTACAGGGAGGCCTAATTTATTAATCCCAGCCAGCCTTAGGCATGATGTCAGTTCTGAGATGATCCACTCAGCAAGACTACGGTGCTTCTGGGTAAATGCAGTGGCAGAACTTGAGGCATATGTAAACTCCTAGACATGTAAGAATCAACAGTAGGTTTGTGTGGCATTGACCTATGGCAAATTGCAAGTTAAACTGAGAGATATAGCAGCACCTCCTCACTGGTACTGTGGAGTGTGGTGCATATAGTGGAAGAATTAGGGCACAGGGCAGGGGTAGATTAATGCATGGACCCAGGGGCCCCTGCCAATCAGGGCCCCCTGGGGTGCCAGGGATAACATGACATGTGGGTATCCTGGCTATGGGCATCTGGGATGGGCAGCGTGCACTGCCTGCCCTCTGGCTGGGCCAGGGCCAGGGCCAGGGCCAGGGCCTAGGGCTATGGGTGGCCACAGGGCTCCCTTCAGGTGATGGTGCCTTTCAGGGGCTGTCTGCTGCCAGGAGGCCCCACGGACAGCCCTACTCCCACTCTCTGCTGTCTGCGGGCTGCCATTGGCATCAGTGCCACTGGAGTAGGATAGGACAGCCCTGTCCTGCCCCACCTGAGCCGGCAGAGAGGTGGGAGGACAGCTGGGAGTGGAGCTTGTGGCCCCCACAAGCTGACCCAGCCTCCACCTGTCTTGTGGTGCTGGGGGACTGCAGCTCTGGCTGCATGACACCCGCCACGCGGTGGGGCTGGGCTGGGGCCAAGGCCGCTTTCACCTCAGTGGTGCTCGCGCCGCCTGGCTCACCCCGGATGAGCTGAGGAGGCTGGGCAGACGTAGCCGCAGCCCCCTGGCAGGCGCAGAGAGAACCTGCCCTTGCCTGGTGCAGGGCCTCCAATTTTCTGGTTGCCCAGGGCCCCACTAAATCATAATCCACCACTATACAAGGGGTGCATCTACATGAGACATAGCGCTGGCAGGCACGAACCATGACACCACAGCTACTGCGCAGGAGCAACGAGTTACTGTTCAGTGGAGTTGGACATGACTTGCGTGCTGCCAGGACTGTACAGTAACAGGGGTTACTGTGCAGTCATTTAGTACTTGCAAAAGCACTAAAATAAATACTAAATGACTGTGCAGTAACAACTGTGCACAGTTGTGTAGATGCACCCAGGTAGATTAAGTCAGCTAATGATAATATGGCTCATTAATGAGATGCACTAATAAAGTGGGTCTCAGAGCAGCTCAGAAGGTCTGGCTTTCAGTGGTTTACTCCAACAGATGTGGGTAAACCCTGCAGAACTCAAAGCATTAGCAGAGCTGGCATGCTGCTCACTCCACACTGTCTTTTGACCTTTTTCCATGGAGGCAGTAGGATGATACAGCTCCAAGCTGTTTTTAAATATTGTCATTTACTCTTCCTACACAATCATTCACAGGAGGGGGGTGACACTGCACATAATGGAACAGTTACTAAAAAGGCCACAAAAAAGACATTTAAATATATTAAAACATTGGACTTGATGCCCAAAAGTGACTAGTGATTTTGTGTATTTATTTTGAGAGAAAGTAATACAATATTACATGCTGAGCCACTTGAAGGCCTCAAAGTACTACATAAGTGCAAGCAATTGCTATTATTAAATATCAATGAAAATCTGGAAGAAACAATGTGTACAGATTAAATACCTTGAAAGCCTCATTCCAAAACATGACCGTATGCTTCCCTTTACTTCCTTGTTTGTTTTACATAGTCTTAAACTTGACACAAGATTCTCAAAGAAGCAGAATATTTTGGATTGTCATGTATAATCTTGGCATGGAAGGAGTGATGGAGATCTAGTTCTAGATAGCAGAGCCATAAAACTTGTCAGAGATGTGTTTATAGGTTGCAGCTTTACTTTTGGCCTCCGTGACTGAAATATGACAATGAGGTATGAAAAGTAACTCTGAAATGCAAGACTGAGAGATGCTTTGTCTTAATCAGATATTTGCACACACCTTTTTGGGCACAGTTGCCATATGACTACATGGGACACATAGGGATGACATCTCAGGTTTTATACTAGGATGCTGTTACTCAATAAGAACTCTTTGATACCTTGGGTACTGCCTGAGGCTAAGGCAGACTTATGTTAGCATTAATTTTATTTCTCCTATAGGAGGTAACATCCAAGGCCCAAGCTGTACATTAGTCTGGCATTCCACACAAGCATATATATATATATATATAAAATACACACTGCTATGAACTGCTGTCTTCCAAACTATCTCCTTGTAGCTAGACTAGGACTGATATTCATAGATTGTAAGACTGGAAGGGACTTTGGAAGATCATCGGGTCCAGCCCCCGCACCAAGCAGGAAAGATAACTGGGGGTCAGGTGACCCCAGAAAAGTGACTGTCTAATCTTCTCTTGAAGATTTACAGGGTAGGTGATTGGACCACCTGTAGAGGGAGCTTATTCCACAGTCTGGACACCCTGGCTGTGAAGTTTTTCCTCATGTTGAACCTGAATCAGTCGTCAAGGAGTTTGTGACCATTACTCTTAGTTTTCTCCTTGGATGCCCTGGTGAACAGTTGCTCACTGAGCCCTTGATGTACTCCCCTATTATAGTGGTAAGCTGCTACCAGGTCCCCTTTCAGCCTTCTTTTCCTCAGGCTGAAGAGTCCCAGATCCCTCAGCCTTTCCTGATATGGCTTGCCATGTAAGCCTGTAATCATACGGGTAGCTCTTCTTTGGACTCTCTCAAGCTTGTCCACGTCCTTGTCAAAGTGTGGTGCCCAGAAGTGGACACAGTACTCCAGCTGCAGTCTCACCAGTGGTGAGTACAGCGGAAGAATCACCTCCTGGGTTTTGCTGGAGATGCATCAATTGATTCATGCCAGAGTATTATTTGCTTTTTTGAGATAAATATGGAGTTAAGCATGTTGATGTATGTGAAAATTCAACCCACATATTCTAACCTTTAAGAACATTTAAGCCCTAGAAGAGCAAACCAAGATGTATGAAAGGCTACATACATCAGACTGAGAGATATTGTCATTTCCTTCATATTTGAGCAATCAGCCGCTCACTGTAATAGCATATTGGTGGAGGCATTTGTTTGAACGGTGAGTACTTATGAAGGGTCCTTAGTGGTAACATAAATCATCTACATAGATATACTTGCAATTTAGTATTGGCTGAGTGGGTATTTAAAAAGAAATACAGTACAAATATTCTGGCAGCAAATTAATAAAATAATGGTTAGGCTCAAAATATTTGAGATGTCTGCTGGTATATAAATTAAGTAATATGCTATACTCTGTATTGTTCCCCTTGATAATTATCTAGAAGGCATAATAAACTCGTAACAGAACAACATGGCAAGAGGTGCTGATGGAGCACTGCTTTGTTTCATTAGACATTTTGCTCTCAAAGACGCTGGCTGGAATCATGGCAGCTCTACCAAGTACAGATAAACCTAATGACCCAGTGAACACTAATAAGCAGACAGACATATTTTTTAAGATGTTTGGAGCAGCCAAGGTATTTTAAGCTGCAACAGAAAAGATAAGCGAGGTTCAAAAGTTTTAGATTTTTTTTTAATATAACAAAGCCAAATTGGGTCATCCTTGAAGTCTGTGGAGTTCTGGCAGGAGGTGGGTGGAGGGTCTGAAAATACTTTCAACCATTCTGAAATGAAACATGAGTTGTTTCTAGAATTAAAAATAATCCATGCACCTGTTATGGGAGAACCCCTAGGATGTCTGATCACAAATACATACATATGCATGAAACCACACACACAAACACACACAGACACCCATTCAAATATGAATATCTTTTACATCACATTTTCTCAAGGTTCAGAAACATTCAGTATTGTGATTATGTAGTATCACATTTATGGGTGTATCTGTTATTTAGTTTTCTGATGTTTTGCTATAAACAGGAGGCCTGTTTTACAAAACTCCCTTGACATATAGAAAGAAAGCATAATCAATGTGAACATTGCAAAAACTTCAGCAGCTGCATGCTCCTGAGTGTTTCTGCACATTTTGAAAATAGTTTTTTTTAAAGTTAATGTCTGACCTAGTGTCCTATTCATGTAATTCTGGGAAAGTGATATCAGGTTAAGCGAAATCAGACCTGATCAAGTAGTTGGGGGATTGCCCTACGGAAAGGCAGATGGTGTGGGAAGAACAGTAGCACTGGTGACTCAGTAGGTAGCACTCTTCTGCCAAGTTTGTCCTAGTTTGGAGCTAATAGGAACTGGCAATGCTTGCAGTATCAGCTTTCAGCTGAGATAGGAAACAAAGTTGCTCTTCATCTGTGGTTACAGAAAATCCTAGAGTCTTCTGTAACAGGTGTTAGTATATGTCCAGAAGGCTAAGATGAATTTGGGTAATAATTACAATCTGTCTTCCTACAGTCTTCCAGTGATTATATTTAATAATTTATTCTTTGTTGCCCTCACTAAATTTCATGATCAGTAATATTACAATTGCAACTGCATCTCAGAAAGTAAAGTGGCCTACGACAGTCTGTAGCATAATTCTACAGGGATCTGTCAGGATAGAACAGGGGCGGACAATTATTTTGGCTGGAGGACTGATTAACAAGTGTTGGCAAGCTGCCAGGGCTGCATGGGTAGCCCTACCCCTTGACAGGTACCCCACGCCCTGGTCACCATCTTGTGACTGGAAGTCCCACCTCCTAACCCCCAACCTTTGCCACCAGATGTCCTTCCCCTTGCCCCTAGAAGTACTTCTTTCAGTAAGGGGTTTTGCCATCTTGGAACAAGAAAAATACCAAATTATATTCTAAAAAGAAAACACGTACAATATTAATTTGATTTAAAAAATATAATTGTCCTGATTTACATGTGTTTGTATAGTATACATAGAGGTGATTGAACAATAGCTTAAATTAAGTCTTATTTTTTCTTGTATACTGTGGCGGGGGTATAGGTTTGTGGGGGGCTGTGTGTGGGAGGGAGGGTGGCTGGGGTGTGGGAAGGAGTGTGGGTATAGGGTTTGCAAGTATGGCAGTGCGAGGCAGGGTGTGGGTGCATGTGTATGGTGGGGTGTGCATGTGGGACTCACTCTACAAACACACACACACACTGTCCCTCCCTCCCTCATTGCATGCATGCACGTGCGCACACGCACACACACACTCACACACACACTCTCACACACACACTCTGTCCCGCCTTAACTGCACACACATGCACACCCACACCCACACACAGTCTGTTCCTCCCTCATTGCTCTCTCTCTCCCCGCCTCCCTCCCTCCCTCATTGCATGGACACATGCATGCATACACCCCTCCCTCCCTCCTACCCCTGGCCCCAGGGTACCGGTGCAGACCCCATGCTCCAGTGGTCCGGTGATGCAGCTCGAAGCCACATGGCATAGGAATGGGCAGCGGCGGGCAAGAAAGCAGTGAAAGCGGTGGCAGGCAGGGAGGAGTGGCAGTGAGTAGGCATGTGGGAGCACAGCGCCAGCTAAGAGGGAGCACAGGACCTGCACTGGTGTCCCTGGGCCAGGGCCGGCCAGGCACAGAATGGGATGGCAGAAGCATGGGGTCAGGCTGGCAGGGCTCCATGGAGACAGGCTGGCTACCCCTCTCCCTGCTGGCGCAGCCTGGCCTGGGTCTATGGAGTCTCTGCCACCCAGCTCTGGGTGCCATTGGCTATATATATAACCACGTATATATATATAGTTGCACTCCCACCCAGCTGTCACCAAGATCTTGCATGCCCACTCACTGCCACTTGCCCCCACCTGCTGCTGCTTTCACAGCTTTCCAGCCCACCCGCTGGTTGCTCTGGCACCACATGGTTCCTGGCTGCATGGTCAGACCACAGGACTCAGCGGGAGCTGGCTCAGCCTGACCCTAAGGACTGGGGCAATCACCTACAGTCCTCCCCTGCTCCCCCTTCTCCCCCACTCTTATCTGAATTTCCCTCTCAGGTGGAGGGAGGCAGGCAACAGCTCCATGGTCCCAGGCCAGAATCCTCTGGCTTCTGGTTGGGAGGTGGAGCTGGGCAGGCCTTGCTGCTGAGCTGCTGGGTCCTGCTGCCAGCTTCCTCTGCTTTGTACTGCCCCTGGCTCCTGCCATCTTTGACAGGCAGCCAGGAGCAAACAAATATTAATTTTCTAATTTTTTTAGGGGCACGGCGGGCCAGATAAAATGGCTTGGTGGGTCGGATCTGGCCTGTGGGCTTTATTTTGCCCACCCCTGGGATGGAGCATGCCATGACAATGTCTGTGCTGAAAGTTGTGTGTTTAGGTGCCTGCTACTGGCAAGATACACATTCATAACTCAGTAGGATGCCTCATAAGAATGGGCATGCTTGTATTTAACAGTCCTGGGCACTGTTATATGTTAAAATATCTGGGGGCATTTTTACACATGCTCCCAATGCAGCATTGGGTGCTTTTAATCAGTAATCCGCACTAATGAAAAGCACCCAACACTGTGTCAGATGCGGATGTATAAGTGGCAGAGTGCACGTCAGCACTGAGAAAATGGTGGTGGTGCTCTTTTAACTAAAGCACACTGAACGTGTTTTAGTTTAAAGTGCCTGCCTGCCTTTTCTTCAGTGCTGATGTGCGCTGCACTGCTTATATAAATGCAACCGACTCAGCGTCAGGCACATCAATTATGTGCTCCAGCAGGCTCGATTAATAAAATCTGCTCCGACATGCTGGATTTCTGGCACATCACGGCAGACTTGCAGATAGGTACACAGAACAGGATTGCAAGCTCAAACGATCAGCTACAAGGGAGGATAAGACTTATCAACTTAAAATATCAACACCAAACACAAACCCACTGAAATAAGATAGGATCTCCCAGGCTTTTCACCGGCATCTTTCTCCTAGGTGGTTAGCAGCAGTGTCCATATTATACTGTAGCTGGACCAATGCTACAATCAGGGATCAGGTGTTTTAACTTTGAGTAGGTTCATAGAAAATGCACTTGACCCCTTTTATCAGTGTTTACAGAAGTTATGTTGCACAGCTGTGAGAAAAATAATTATTTTTCTACTGCACATCAAATCTTGGGCTACCAAATCTTGGGTCAGCGAACATCTCTGTGCCAGAGTCAGTTCCCTAAAAATTATATGCCATCAAGTTCCCAGGAATCCCAAGCACTAATCTCATAAGGATGAAGTTACGCACTACACCTAGACAATATCAAACCTTGGTATGCAGAGTTAAACAGTGTTAAAGTTAGAAGGTGCTGTTAGCACTTGCACATTAAGGCAGGGACAGGCCAAATATGGCCCATGGGTTGGATCCAGCCCACCAGGCACTTTCATCCAACCCGCAGACATCCACCAATGAATTGTACCTCACCCAGTCCTTCTGCCCACAAGGGTAGGAGTGAGGCACCCAGGTATACATCCCCACCCCCCCCACATACCTTATTGCACCTCGCTCCCACCCTTGTGGGCAGAAGGGTCTGGCCCAGCCAGCAGTCACTTCTTGGCAGGGCTGCTGCTGCTGAAACCATACCTGGGGGACCTGCTAAGTTTACCTGGCATCCTGCTCACTCTAACAGCAGGTAGGGAAGCAGAGGTGGTGGGGGCAGTTGGGAACTGCAGCTGGGTAGGGCAGGGAGCGTAGGGCTGGCAGCAATGCAAAACCCAAGTCCATGGGGCAGTGGGAGTGTGGAGCTTAGCTGGGCAGGGTGTGGGTGTGAGGGAGGGTGGGGGTGGTGGGGAGGATCCCCCACACACTCCCCCACATGGTGTCCAACCCCTGCTGCTGGCCGCAGCAGCAGGCAGGGATGCTTGGGGTGCTCATACCCCATGCAGGTGCTCACACCCAGTGGCACATGGCTCCAGCCACAGCTGCACGTGGGGGCAAGGGACACAGCCTGCCTGGCCTGTCCCTACCCAGCCCCACACTGGAGCTGGTTGACTTCCCTACCCCCTGCTTCATAGGTCCTGGGACTCTGCTGAAAGTGGAGGAGAGCCCTGGCCCCTGCTTTCCCACAGAGTCACAGGATCTGCACAGCAGGGGGAGGGGGAAGGCAGCTGAGCTACTATGCAATCCCTTCTGTATACAGTATGCAAACACAAACCAATATTGTATACGGTATGCAAATACAAATCATGACAACTATTTTTTGAAATAAAATCAAAATATGTTATTGTAGGTGTTTGACTTTTAGTGTAAGATTTGGTTTTTTCCTGGTTCCAAGATGGCAACCCCCACCCCGCAACAGCAGTATTTCCAGGGTGCAAGGACTCCAGTTGCAAAGGTCAGGAGTTAGGGGGCAGGACTTCTGATCTCAATATGGTGACCAGGGGGTGTGGCAAAGGTCAAGGGGCAGGGCTACCCATGTGACCCTCGACAGCTCACCAAAACTCATTAAGTGGTCCTCCAGCCAAAATAATTGCCCGTCCCTGCGTTAAGGATTAATGCAGTTTCTTGCCTGCACAGCTCTGACTTGCCACTAGAGGGCTGACATGCAAGGGCGTGGCTAGCCGCCACGACACTTGAAATCAATCCTTGCTCTGGGCAGTTGAGAGAGGAGGAGAGACAGGGAACAGTGTATCAAGGGATGCTAAAGGACTGCAAATTGCTGATTTCATCTCCATGGAGCAGACTAACAGCTAGATAACCTGGCACAGAATTAACCCTCGCCTGAAACGGTGTAACTTTGAAATGCTCAGAAGGCACTTAGTTCAAGTTAGTGCATAGACACTTATGTTTTAAGTGTCCTTAAGTACATGGTCCAAATGTAACATGTAACTTCACCCTTGGAGGATCGCACCTATAGCTAAGCCTTTGATGAAATGTGTGTCAGCAGATCAGGTGTCGTGGGTGGACTGGATTTTCATTTCCTTTATTCTCCAGGTCATGATGGGTGGTCTGACTGTGCCTTCTTCCACTTTATCATCCCTCCCAACTCTTGCTGAGCACTCAAATCACCCTGGTTCCTCTGTGCTTCAGTGCCCAATCCTTCCCTACCATGGGGAAAGATTTGCTTAAATATTTAAATTTATATTCGCTTAAACCCTTAAATATTTACTCAACCTTATGAGGCTATATTCAACCTAGAAACACAAGATTCTCAGACAGGCAAAGGGAAGCCATGTAGAAAATAACTCAAACTTCAGGATCTGCAGTTTCCTCAGTGGGGAAAAAATTCTGTTCAATTCTTTCTAACAGAAAAAAGAGATGAGTGTTGCTTCCCTCCTCCTTTCAAAAGATAAATATTGAAAATGGCTTTGAAAACAGAGTTCCTCTGAACTCAAGGAGTCCAGACACTCTTGGGGTTTTCATTATTTAAAGCCCAAAGAGTTCTCACCTTTCCCATAACATCCCTATCTCTATCCTGTATCACTTCACTCCCTGTGATGCACCCCTGCTTTGCAAGCCCCCTCATCTGCCCTTCACTGGGACTCACACCAGTGCTGCAGGCCACAGCGCAGGAAACCTGCCAGCAGCAATCCCAAAACCCCTGTCCCTGATTTCAAGCTTTCTGAACACCACTTCCTTTCTCTTTCTTGGAAGGAGAGACAGGTAATCTACATGATAAGGTTGGATCAATCCCATGCACCAGTGCAGGCTGGAGGTTGACTGGCTAGGCAGCAATCTGTAGAAAAGGATCTAGGGGTTACAGTGGACAATAAGCTGAATATGAGCTAACAATGTGCCATTGTTGCCAAGAAGGCTAATGGCATATGGAGATGCATTGGTAGGAATGTTGCCAGCATACCAAGGGAAATAATTATTCTCTTCTATTCAGCACTGGTAAGGCCACATCTGGAGTACTGTGTCCAGTTTTGGGATGCCCACTACAGAAAGAAAGTAGACAAACTGGAGAGAATCCAGTGGAGGGCAACAAAAATGGTTAGGGGGCTGGAGCACAAGGAGAGGCTATGTGGACTGGCATGGGCAAGTGATGCCTCCTGAGTCGGGGGGGGGGCCCTTGCCCCCACAGCAGTCAGCAACTGGGGAGGCCTCCCCCTGCAGTCATCGCGCTGATGTGGAAGTGCCACCATTGGCCATGGGGGTGGTAGGGACCATGGGGATCATTTCTCCTTGCCCCCACTCCACGGCTGGCACTCTCAGGAAGGGCACCTGCACTCCTGCCTGCCCATCGCCTAAGCAGGGAACGCTGCTTTCAGGGGGTGCATCAGCACTCTCAGGGCGTCCACGGGCACCCCCATGCACCCCCTATACATCATCACTGTGAACTTGGCATATTTAGTCTAGAGAAGAGAAGACTGAGAGAGGATTTAAGAGCAGCCTTCAACTACCTGAAGGGGGGTTCCAAAGAGGATGAAGCTAGACTGTTCTCAGTGGTGGCAGATGACAGAACAAGAAGCAATGGTCTCAAGCTGCAGCAAGGGATTTTTAGGTTAGATAGGAAAAATGTTCTCACTGGGAGGATAGTAAAAGACTGAAACAGGTTACCCAGAGGTTGTGGAATTTCCATTCTTGGAGGTTTTTAAGACCTGTCTAGACAAAGCCTTGGCTGGGATGATCTAGTTGGGGATGGTCATGCTTTGAGCAGGGGCTTGGACTAGATGACCTCCTAAGGCCCCTTCCAAACCTAATGTTCTATGATTCTATGACTCAAAGATTGTTAGAAGGGCTTTATAAGGGAAAAGGGGAAACATCAAAGTGGACCCTAAACATAAGTATAGACATAGCCACTATTTCATAGTTTCATAGTAGGTAGGGTCGGAAGGGACCTTGACAGATCATCAAGTCCAACCCCCTGCCATGGCAGGAAAGAGCACTGGGGTCAAACGATCCCAGCAAGGTGTTCATCTAGCCTCCTCTTACCCAGGGTAGGAGCTAGCACTTCTCTTGGAAGTTGGTTCCAGATCCTAGCCACCCTGACTGTGAAGTAGTGCCTCCTGATGTCTAGTCTGAATCTACCCTCTGCCAGCTTGTGACCGTTATTTCTAGTCACTCCTGGTAGTGCTCATGGGAACAGGGACTCCCCCAATACCTGCTGGTCCCCTCTGACTAGTTTGTAAATGGCCACTAGATCCCCCCTCAGCCTTCTCTTGTGGAGGCTGAACAGGTTCAGGTCCCTTAGCCTCTCCTCATAGGGCCTGCCCTGCTGCCCCCCTGATCATGCAGGCGGCCCTCCTCTGAACCCTCTCAATGCTGTCCACATCCCTCCTGAAGTGCGGTGCCCAGAACTGGATGCAGTACTCCAACTGCAGCCTGACCAGTGCCACATAGAAGGGGAGGATCACCCCCTTGGACCTGCTCGAGATGCATCTGTGAATGCATGACAAGGTACGGTTGGCCTTCCTGACCGCATTCCCACACTGTCGGCCCATGTTCATTTTGGCATCAATAATGATTCCAAGATCCTTTTCTGCCTCTGCACTGACAGGAAGGGAGTTCCCCAGCCTGTAGGTATGCTGCTGGTTCTTCCTCCCCAGGTG
>NW_005841974.1:227380-251574 GCF_000455745.1 Alligator sinensis | reverse complement strand
TAGTTCCCTGAGTCCTCCTTCCTCCCTTTTTTGAAAATGGGAACCACATTGGCCCTTTTCCAGTCCTCTGGCACCACACCAGAGCACCATGAGTGCTCGTAAAGCCGTGCCAGGGGTCCCGCAATGACCTCTGCTAATTCCCTCAGCTCTCTGGGGTGGAGGTCGTCAGGACCAGCTGATTTAAATACGTCCAGTCCCTCCAGAAGTTCCCTGACCAGATCCTCACTGACCCTAGGCCTGGGTGCGCTTCCCCCAGGGCCTGAGGGGGTCCCGGCGGATGGGCTGATCTGGTCCCTGCTCAGGAAAATGGAGACAAAGAAATTGCTAAATAGGTTAGCCTTGTCATCTGGTGCGACAACCGGATTTCCTAGCATGTCTTGCAGAGGCCCCATGTTACCGGGTACCTTCTTTATTTCTCTGTGCTTCTCTTCCTACTCTGTAAACTGAATATAAAAACACTGCCCTACCTCACAGGACTACCTCAGGATGCCTGCATTAAGATAGTAAGATGCTCAAGCACTGTTTGACATAGAGCGTTGCATGTAGACATATGGGACATTTGCTCCAATGCACTATAATTACAGCACTTTGAAGCAGACTTGATAAATCAAATTTAATTAGCATGCCCCCGCAGCCTCAGCATCTTATGTATTCAGGGTCTCTGCACTTCAAAATGACGGGGGGGGGGTGCTTTAACTAAGCGTGGGACACTGAATACACCCTCCCCGATCCCCTCACTGCTGAAGCACATGTAAAGATGCCCATAGGTACCTGTAGGAGACATAAAGAATACACAGGAGTTCCTTCCCTGTCATTCAGGGAGTTTTACTACTGATGTGAGTGAGAGTCAAAGCAGGCCCCATATTAACACGACACCATGGTATAGCATTTGACTCTCAATGTATGAAGCTGCTATCCTGTGCATATGTGTGTGTGTTGTGGTGGGGGACAAACAAAAAAAACCCTCTCTCAACAATACAACTGTCTTATTACAGAAAACTACAGAACACAGCTGTCTTGTGCATCAGGGAAGTGGTACCTAGAACTCCTTTCAAGTACTGTCTCATAAGCAATAGGTCTGGCTGCCTGTACCTCACTCGGAGGAGCCATATGGTCTAGACAGTCTTGCAATGAATTTCTGGGCTACAGCCCCCATTTCCAAACACATTAATGCAATCTTCCAAATTGCATTTTGTACCTGCAAGCTCCTTCAGTCTGGGAATGTAACTGGCAAATTGATTAACACAACACAAAAATGTTTCAAAGCACAGCGCTTTGTATTTACTTCATTAAAGATACCAAGGCATGTGCTTGCTTGGCCAGTGATTACTTGGACAATACATGTGACTATGAACTAGTAGATTGTTGGCTTGTCTCCTGTCTGACTTTTGGATTTCTTCTCCTGGTAGCTTGTGTTTTGTGGGAGTGGGGTTAGGAGCCCTATGGGCATCTTTACATGTACTCTGGGATGGGGTAGGGGCTTTAGTTAAAGCCTTCAATGATCTTTAGTTAAAGCACCCCACCACCATTTTGAAGCATGGAAATGCTGAATATACATGAAGCTGAGGCTGCTGGACTGTGCTAATTAGCACACACTAGAGCAGGTTTTGGGCCCATTTATAGGTGCCCTATGATTCTATATACAGCAAAGGGAAAAAAAAACAACAACAATGAAAGGACTGTCTGTATGAGTCTTGCTTACATCTCAATCCTTCCTTGTCAGCTTTTTCAAGTTCCCTTCAGCCCAGCTAACCCCCAACTTTGGCTAAGAGAAGTGGAATATCCTCTTCTAGCATGTACTCTTTCCTTGTGTCTCCTTGCCAGCCTTGGGTCTTCTGATGATGTTTCCTGGGCACTATCTGATCAATCATCCCCCACAATGCTTTTGTAGCCTCTCCACACTAAAGTCCTCTTTCAGTATCCTCATGCTCCTAGAACTCACCATGGGATGAATTCTGTCCCACAATGCCAGGAGCAAGGGAGGAAGTATTTTCCAAAACCAGCTAAGTTATTGTTTCCACAAAGACTCTTTTCTGTCCCATATGGTTATCTTCTCATTTTTATCTCCAAGGAAAGGACCTAATCATAAACAAAGACACAGAGCCATATAACATATTTATAAAAATAATACAGGTATTTCCAAGCTTATCACAATAATACAGAACTGATATCCATAAAAATGAATCCAACAGTTCAACAGAAATCAGTTTCTCTGCTTTAGGAAGCAGATGATTAAGAGACACTATCATAAAGCATTTAAATTAACAACTAGTCTTGAAAATGGAGATAAAAAAATTCTGTTCTGCCTGTCTCATACCACAGGTACAGGCAGGCATGGAATGAAATAGAAATATAGCAACTTTTAAACATTAACACCTTCTGCATTTGGACAAGCCACTCACTGCTACAGGGAATCTTGGAGGCCAAAAAAGCAGCAAGATTCTCAAAGAGATTAGACATGGGTAATGTGGTATAATAACTAATGAATAACAGTTTTAGAAAAATATTAAACTTCATGTTTCAGGATTTAAACCAATCCCTGAGTGTTAGAGACCACGGTGATGTTTTATGTGGGAATAGATTATGCACATCTTTCTACTCCAAACACCAAACACTTTCATTTCAAATACCTGATGCTGGCCAGAGCCAGAGACTGGGTGAATCTCAGCTAAGATCCAGTCTGTAAGCTGCCATGTTCCTGATTTAGGAAGCCATTTCAACTGACCAGAAAGTAAGCAATCTATGAAGGAATATGGTTTCATCATTGCGCAGATACAACTCCCCTGCAAAAAAAATAATTTCTGCATTTTCATTCACAAAATGGCCTTTGCTTTGCATGGATTTTGCACCTGTGAAAAATATATACATTTCATCAACCATTCCTTGCCGCATATGTTGAGAGACCTACATCTTTTTCCAATACTAGCTCATGCTCTGGAGTTTACAAATCAACTGCACTTCATTAACAGCTGCCATTCCTTTCTCAGATAATACCCTATGATGGGAGCTTAGCACCTTCACCAGCATCTAACCTTTCCTAACACTGCTTAGTATCTGAAATGAACAATAGTATCACCCTGTATACTTAGGGGTAACAGTTACAAAAAAGCACATACTGAATACCAAAGCCAACATCAACACACAAAACAATATTCTGCATAAACTCACAAATTCCAAGTGGGGAGCACATCCACCCACTTTACGCACTACTGCCTTAGCACTTTGTTTCTCTGTGGTTGAATATGCCTGCACCACCTGGGGATGCTTAAGTCACAGTTAACATATTGACATGGCCCTAAATGATACATGCACAATAATAACAGGCTGCCTAAAACCCACCTTCGTTCCCTAGCTATACGCACTATCAGGAGGAAAGTAGCAAATTACACTGACTGGCAGGTATAAGAGTCAGATGACCCGCCGCCCCGCCCCACTCCCTCCGCTATACGGACAACAACCAGCACATAATCATCTCTCATCAAGAAATAGCTTTTCATCTTTTACCATACCATTGACCATATCACCAGATTCAGCTAGAACTACCTTGTATTCAAAAGAATGGGAGAAACTAGGTGACAAAGCTATTGAATGGAGTTGGTGAGGAATTACCACCAGTGCGAAGTTACCACCTGGCTCCAACTACACATAGCACACATGGCAGAGCCTGAAAAGATTGAAAGTTGATCTCAGCAGATAAATTTTCTTATGAAATCATGGGGTGGGTCCCTACGCAACTGACCAATGTGTTTGCCAGAAGAAGCAAACCATGGATCATCTCCTGAGGTGCCTGTTAGCACCACAGTGCACCCCACAAGATCTGGCAACACCAACACAAGAAGCAGTTGTCTGTGCAGAATATTGGGAGCAGACCATAAAGAAAGTTTGGATTTGAGACATGATGAAGAATCTGGAATGAATTTTTGCTTCAGTCCATTTAACCAAATTGTTGGTCAATTTTTACATGCATGTTCCGGGGTTCAGGATGAACAGTTTACGAATCAAGCATTTATGTGGGGGGTTTTTTGTCAAAACCTTTGCCGCATACTAAATATAAAACCTTCTGTGTACAGCCTGGTCAGTGGCATCACTAACCTCCTCAGAAAGAGAAATTGAAGTTAGTTGGGCATGAAGGGCACTTTTACACGTGACAGGATTTAATCCTTACTAAATTAAGTAGGTTTATTAAAATTGAAATGAGTTGTTTTAATTCAATAAGTCATTGTTTACAAGTGACAGACTTTAAATCAAATTAAGCTCAGTGTGCAATTCACAGTAAATTACAGCAGGGGGAACTGCATAAAAATGTACCCCGCTGATCTCCTTGGTACTCAGTTACAGTAGAGGGTGCCAGCAAACCAGTAATCCAGTTACTCCTGAAATGCAAGCCCCTTGAAGCTATAGCTGCCCGCAGGGAGCCCCACACCAATTCACTTATGAAAAAAAAAATCTACATCTGGAAGGAACTTTATAAATTAAAACCTTTATTAGCATTTAAAAAATATTATTTACAAAGTATAAAAATATAAGTATTCAGTATTTAAAAATATAAATATATGAATAGCACTAGAAAACACTGTAAAAAAATTGAAACACAGTATAAAATAGATTATAAAATATGGTCTTTCTGCCTTATATTAAAAAAACAAATAAATATCTACAAATAAATAGGTAATTAAATAAATAAATAAAAAGCAGCTCATATACATTCATAACATTAAACTTTCCCACCACCTATCCTATTATTTTCTACTATTTGTTATCCTATCTTTTATATTTTTATTCTACTATGTATTGTGTTCTATTCTATTGCTCTATATTCTGTTCTATTAATCTTTATTTTATTCTATTTTATTCTATTTTTATTCTATTATCATTCTGCTTTCCAATATGTCTCTATTCTTGTTTCTTCAACTGTCTTCTTCTTCAAGGTCTGCTCCTCTAAGAGTCCTGCAGGGAAAGAAAGAAGATGGGTTTTGCCCCATACTCCCAAAACTACCTTCTTCATCTTCCCCCCTACAGGCTACAAAATCTCCTGTGAGAGATTTCTCCAACTATTATGTCTGTCATTACCTATATATAACCTGGGATGCAGCCCAGCCCAGTGGATGGATCTGGCAGGATGCATTTGCCGTGCATGAGTTTTCCGGAAGGCATTTATAAGAAAGATATAAATTACCCCAAAACATTAACTTGCTAATATGTGCCAAGGCACACCCCCTCAATTGTAAAGTTACCATTTGCTGCACCTGCTGCTGCACATCTTATTAGGTGGCTTGGTGCTGTGATGTTTGGGGTTGAGGGGCGGGAAGAAGCATCACCAGCATAGCTGGCAGTGCTGGGACAAACAACACCACCCTATATGGTCAGTACACAGCCAGTCCAGGGGGGGGGGAAATTGAGGCTCTGTCCCTCCATGTTTTTTTTCTTTGCAGCCAGACTACATTTCCCAACAGCCCTTGACTGCATGGCTGGGTTTCCGTGAAGACCCCAGCAGCAGCCACACTGTGAGAGCATGGTCCCAGGGTTTCTGTGGAGACACGGCCAGATGTGCTGGCTGTGCATGCGGCTGTGTGAGCAGCTACATGCAATTTTGGGGTGGCTTGGGCCCCACAAAGACCTCCCCCTTAGCACTGGTCCTGCTCTCAGGGTGAGCAATATGGCGTGAATCTGCACTGCAGCTGGCCTGGCATCTGTAGCGGTGACAGTGTGGTTTGTAGCTGGGGCAGAAGCATGATCTACAGCCTACATGCTCCAGCCTTGTCTCCCTGCTGCCACTCGCTATGGCTGCTCCTAGGGCTTTGGTATGGTTGTGACCCCCTGCCCCCTCACAGTTCCTGGAAGCTGGCCTGTGTGTTACTTCACCTGTGGGTAGGGGTTAGGCAATCTTTTCCAACATGAAGGGAAATTTTGGCACCCATTAACCAGTCTTGCCATGGCATACACTTAGGTACTAACTCTCAGTACAGTCACACCCATGAGTTTTAGCAGGCAGCCCCCCTGCCAAGTCCCGGAGTCCTGTAGGATCATACCTCCCCTACCTGCCGCGATGGGGCCCTGGAACACTTTCATTAACCCTTCACAACACATGGCCAGCCCAGGTCCATTCAAGGAGGCTAGGCTAGGGGTGTTGTGCCAACCCAGGTGTCAGGCACTGAGTTGTGTGTGGGGGCCTCCCATTGGGCTGTGGCTCCAGTGCTGCACCTGTCAGCCTGACAACATATCTCTTCCCCCCCACACCTGGGCAGCGTCTCCCTTCCCTCCCCCCATGCCCTGCTGCAGTCCCAATGACAGCTGGCTATTCATAGTTCAAGTAAACATGGGAAGCCACAGCTGCCCACAGGGAGACCCTGCCCATCACGTCACCCCCTCCACTACCCACCATCACCGCCTACTCCTTACCACCACTACAGACAATGTACTGAAGAGACAAACAGAAGTTTTGTGTTGCAATGAAAATTTTATTTTCATTCAAAGAAACACTCAGCGGTGGGTATCAGAAACATATCCACTGGGCTAGAGAAAACCGACTCCATTGGCAACACCCATAATGTGTGTGTCCAGGCAATCCTGCACAATGGCCACCTGACCAGTGTCTCCATGATGATGTTGTGGGGTGCTGTGCACTGCCTGCCCACATCTCTGTCTGCCCACTGCCTCCCACGATTCCTCAGCCCACAACTCACTAAAAACCTCTCCCCTGGTTTTGCAAATATTGCGGAGCATGCAGGCTGCCAATATAAAAGTTGTTATGTTTTCTGGCTCCAATTTGAGCCTGTAGTTCAGTGACCTCTGCCATGCTTTGAGGTGGCAAAAGGTGTATTTAACAGCCATCCTGCATTAACTCAGATGGCAGTTGAAAGCCATATTTTTCAGGTTGGTAACGCGTTCTCCATATGGCTTAATGAGACAGGGCCAGAGAGGGTAAACTTCACCCATTCTGATAAGTGTGGGTATGGCAACACCACTGATCCCTGTATTGGGGACTCTGGATGCATATTGTCCCTTCTCCATCAAACTAGGCAGCAGCAAGTTCTAAACACACGTACATCATGTGTGCTGCCTGCCCAGCTTGTATAAGTTTTACTGAAATAGCCCCAATGATCCACCATGGCTTGCAGGATCACCGAGTAAAATCTTTATTGGGATGGGTTTATAATGCCTGGTCCTGGGTGTTGGATGATGTAAATGAAGCCAAACATTCCCTGGCTTGCCTAAGACACATAGCAGTAATGACAGAGACTAATTCCTTACAAGTGGATGGTGGGTTGGGATAGCAGGGGGTGAAGAATGAGCTAACTAGTGGTGTGGAGGAATAGGATTCCAGTGTGGGGAGGGGGCAGGTTCGACACCAGTTGCCTGCATGGGCTGCTTGCCCTGTACTATAATAGTGGTGCTGGTGCCGGTAGCTGAAGGCAAACCGCAGGGTGTGGGTGGTAGCAGGGCCAACTATAAATGCTTGGGTGCCTAACATGGGCATCTGGAAGTGCTTTCATTTGCCCTTAGCAGCAAATGAGGCCCTTCTGGTCCCAAGCCCACCATACATGTGCGTGGCCAGGGTGCCAACCTGTGCTATGCTCCCCCTGGCTACTGGCATTTCTTTTGTGCCACACCCCAACCCCCTGAAGCCAATCTGCAATTTTAATAGGGGTTGCAGTTTAAAAATTTTAACAAACTCCTCTAAGGGTGCTTCTGTCAACTGGTCTTGTTTTTGCAACTGAAGAAAACAAAGCCAGGGAGCCTGGCCTGAGTATGTAATAATAGCCCACTTAGAAAAATAAAGTGGCTGGATAAAGGCCCACACTGAAAAAGATAGTGCCTATCCATCAAGGTTATGCAAGTCCCTCCCTCTGGCCAGAACACACACGGAATCTGAAGTCAGGCATATAGAAACTTTGATTTTCATATTTAAACATAATTGATATATTAAGCATGTGACCTTGAGGTGCTTGGGACCCTGAGCCTGACTCTCCCCTGCATACAGGTGTACAGAAGCCTTTTGTAAAATTTTGCAACATTTCACAGATATGATGCTCAGCACCAAGTGCTGTTCGCTGCCTTCCCTCAGACTGAGGCTTGGTCATGCACGGGGGTGTGCAGTGAAAACGGTAAGTCAACACATCAGACCCGGTGGCCAGGAGGCAGCTGGATGACCCTCCTCCCCTCCCAGCTTGGTCTACTGTGGTCAGCGTCCCACCAGGTGATGGCTGCAGGGAACTACTGCTGCTGCTCTGAAGAATTTTCCCCACCTCCTGTTTGACCATGCAGAACAACTGCTTTGCTCTGCTGCTGCACAGCCATTGGCACCCAGGATCGGATCACATGGGGCTGCAGGACAACTGCTGTGAGCATCTTGCCATACAGCCACCATCCCGCTGGGGGTCTCTCTGGGGAGGTGCCCTGGGGGCAGTTATTCCCCATGATGTCAATGAGCCCAAAGCATACCACTGTTGTTTGTGACCTGGACCATGCATGATGAGCTCTTTGTGCAGGCTGAAGGTTGCCCAAGTCAGTATGCCCTCCTGCTGCTAATCCCACTGGTTTGGACCCTTAGCTATGATGGTGTGGGGTACAAGCCTGGCCTGCTACGTAACCTTTATCGATGGATGGATAGATATCTATCACCGCACTATGTGACCCAGATCCCCAATACCAAGGACAACATCTCCACAGGAATCAACACCTTCCTTAGAATGTAAGCGACACACTCCCACTCAGTACAGTACTGGGGAAAGGAAATGGGATGATAAATAAAATTGTGAACCTTATCATGCCTGTGCATGTCCTGTGCTGGTTGGAACAAGGTGCCAAGCCAGTGCTGTCATGCCATCCCACCCTAACAGTAATCCTAAAACTACTTAGATCTTCATTTTGTGCTGTCATGCCCATTGAGGAAAGAACTGACCTGATATTCATAAAGCAGGTGGCCCTGCTTATGTTCTCACAGGATCACAGAACACCATTTATTGGGTTTTTCTGTAAAACTGCCGCTTGAATATGTGGGGGGTTTTGGGGGGTGGGGGGGAAATTCAGCCACAGCATGCCAAAAAGGGATGTTTTAGTGGAGAGTAGTTGGTAGCAGTGGTTCCTCAAGGCCACTGCTTTCATGTAAAGTCTTGGGAGCACTGCTCTACTAACATGTTCTGTAGTGCAGCAGTTGCAATTTTCACTGGTGCCTGTGAACACCATGCTCAGAACTGCCTGTCACCACCAATGGGGGTGGGGGGGGGTGGTGTTTCCAGTGAATTGCACTGAGAAAAAGAACCTTTCCCCATCTCAGTGACCCAGACACTGTGACCCATTGACCCAGACACCGGTACTGGGGACCCTTGCCTGACTACCTCCTCCCCTGGGCCAACCAGGACCATGCATGATCCTTCCCTGGTGTTGGCCCAGGTAGAAGTCTGGCTTACGTATGACCTGGTCAAAGTCCAGGGGAACAGGGAGGTAGCATGGTGCAAAGTAGTTCTGATGCCTGTAGCTGTGGAATTAGAGAACTGCATGCTAGTTTAAATGGCAAATGAAAGCAGTCAAAGCAGAGAAGTGGTCATTAATTTCATGCTAGTGTCAGATTAACAGACAGGCAAAAGGGGGGGCAGGATCTGGGGTTCCTTTGGTAATCATGATGCACCTGGACTTGACAGAGAGATGGCATGGACCTGGCAGGCATGAGGGCCACTGTCATCCATGGCAGTCTGCTGTCATCTGTGGCAGCCACTGTGTTAGTGAGCCCACTTGTGTGTTCAGTGGACATGCTTTATGAATAGCAGGTCAGTTATCATAGAATCATAGAAATTAAGGGCTGGAAGGGACCTGGAAAGATCATCCAGTCCAACCCCTCTGATCTGGGCAGGAATACTGCTGAGATCAAATGATCCCAGTGAGGTGTCTGTCCAATCTCCTCTTGAAGACTTCCAAGGTTGGGGACTGCACCATCTCCTTGGGAAGTCTATTCTAGATTCTGGTCACCCCTACCATGAAGAAACTCTTCCTTACATCCAACCTGAAACCATCCTCTAAGAGTTTATGGCCATTGCTCTTTGCTCTGCCCTGGGGCACCCCTAGTGAACAGTTTCTCTCTCAGCTCCAGATATTCACCCCTTACATACTTATAGACAGCCACCAAGTCCCCCCTCAGTCTTCTCTTCCCCATGCTTAACATTCCCAGATCCCTTAGTCTTTCCTCATATGGTTTGTCAGCATTCATTCATTCATTCATTCATTGACTCACCAGATATGGAAACTGTGAGCAAGGACCAGTGTCTTCACACATGGGTGACTGGTGGGTAGACCTCTATTGTGCCATGGCCTGAAAGGGACCCTGTGGGCAACCCTCATTGGTATACCTGCCAGTACATGGTTCATTGGTTAGCTACACCATCCACACATTTTGGGAGCCAAAAATAGCAAAAACCTGTCCTGAGCAAGTATGCCCATAAGAAACAAAATTGCGAGCATGGCATGTCTGTTGTACAAACTTTTTGCACCAAAATGAGGGTTGGAAGGGGTTGAATTTTCTTGACCTGCTCAACAAGAGACCTATAAATTGAGGGCCCAGGGGCCCACATATGGGTACCCCTTATTGATCTGAGATGTCTGACGCTGAGGAGAGAAGAGATCAGACCAGGAAGAGAAGAGAGCAAACCAGGGCGTGTAAGAGTAGGACCACTTGGTCCTATGCAGAAGCTAAGAGCCTGGTGCAGGTGCTGGGGAGCCCTGAGGTGTCAACTGAATTTGGCATTGACCACAGCCCAAGTGTGAAATTATACATCTATCTGGATATGTCCAGGAGACTTGTGGAGTGGGGTCACAACAAGATGGTGGTCCAGTGCAGGGTCAGGGCCAAGAATATGAGGGCTACTTTCTGACGTGAAGTAGCAAGAGCTCAGCAGAACAGCACCCTGGTGTGTATTGTGCCACATTATCAGTACCTCCAATGGAGGTACTTGAATGTCAGGCAATGAGACTATCAGAGATATCCAGACCATCCTCCGCTGCTGAGATCCAAAACCTGCTGCCTCAAGCAAGGAAGAGTGTCAGTTCACTAGTACTGGCCCTTGAAGAGTCTGCTGAAGAGGAGAGAACAGGGGCATCGTCCTCCACAATCAGTATGTGAAGCCCTGGGGAACCTTTAAATCAACTGTTTTCCAAACTAACACCTGTGATTAGGCTGGGCTGTGAGGTGAAGGTGCGGAGGGAGCAAGTTGGTGTCGGACACTGCTTTAAAGATTCAGCAAGTTAGGCAGTGCAGGGAGGTGCAGGGCAATGCACGGCAGGGAGGCTCTGCTGGGCAATTGTTTGCAGCCATTCAGGGCCTGCAGTCCAACAATGTGACAGGCAGGCAAGCCCTTCTTGGTGTTTTTCCCTGACCATTTCTTATCTGATTGTCTGATTTGCTAAGTATAGCCTCTCAAAAAAGGCTTGATTCCCCACGTTTCTTGATTTTCAGTTCTGCTTTTTATGCTGTGACTGCCGAAAAAATTCAGACCACATAGGAAGCCTGCTAACGATGCCCAGACACATAGGATCATTAATGTCATCAGTACCTGCGCAGTTTTTTTGAGGGAGATTGCAGGGCAGGCACATCAAGTCTGTAGCCAAATGTCGTCCAGGCAACACAGCAGGAGGCATTCAAGAGAATGTGAGAGAGACGGAAGGAAAAGAGTATTGCTTATTTGCAGTGAAAGTTGTTGATTATTGTTGATTGCTCGTTTATTGTTTTAAACATTCAATGCCTATGGTTATTACTTCTTGTTATAAAAGTTGTTTTAAAACCTCAAGCAATAATCCACAAATTTTATAAATTGAAAAGTATTGCTTGTTGATCATGGTTACCCTGTAAATGCTCTGATGTTTGGTAATTTATGTAAAGTATGCTCAATATATCAGTAAAGGTTAATTATTTTTAAAAAATCAACTTTCCTATTTTCTTTTCTTCCAATGTGGGCCATTAGGAGGCCATCAAGCCAAGCTCCCTGGCTTTGTTCTCATCACTGCCAAATCAACAGCTGTTTGTGCTATCAGAGAGGATTGTTAAACTAACTTGTGAAACTGGAAAAACCAGTAAATCCCCAAGCAGCACCAACATAGCACAGGGGGACAGGGCACTGCAGGTTGGGATTGAGGGGCATTGATAGGGTCAGGGGTCCCCAGGTCAGGAGTGAAGGCTCAGGGGGCTGTGGCTTTGGAGTGAGGAGCAACAGAATGGGCAGGGCCAGGGTACCTCTTTTTTGGAACTGGAAATATGTGAACCCTAGTGACGGTGACGTTATCAGTAAGGGCTGCCAGCTGCCATTGCGGGAGCACTCATGGGTCTGACTGTGGGGTTGGTGAGGCTGTGCAATTGCGACTGTTGTGGCAGCCAGCAAGAGCAGAGAAAAAATTATGAAGCACGGCAGCCACAGGCTGGCTGCACTTAGTGCTGTGAGAGGGCGGGTGCCATTTGCTCTAAAGGGGAAATGAAAGCAGTACAGGGAACCCCCTTTAGGTGCCCAGTTTTTCACTCCTGAACTGAAGCAGGGCCAGATTATGTGGTGATGATGCCATTTTCATTAAGGGATGCCTGCTGACATGGCTCTGACTGTGAGGTGAGCTTGTGTGTGGAGGCTGTGGGCTAAAATTCTGTGATCAGGAGGGTGCCATTTGTTCATAAAGGAACGGAAACTACTCCCACCTTTAGACAGCCAAGAGAGTCTTCATTCCTGGATGGAACTAGAGGCAGATTATGGGGTGATGGTGCCAATGTCACCCTGGCCAGGGCATAACCGGGGTGGGGGGGAGGGGCAGAGGCTGGGTTTCTGGGCAGGTGAGCAGAACATTTATTCATGTTGGGCTGGGTGGACCGCAACACTTTGCATGCAGCACCTGGAGTCTGAAAAACACATTGCACCCAAGTACCTAAAAACTGCAGGTATCCTCCTTCTCTCCTATCTGCAATTCGATGCAAAAACTGGTGGAAAAAGGGGCTCAACTACACAAAAATTGCAGTGGCATCTGGTGGACAAAGGGGCTCATTACACGTTGTTGAGTGAATTTCTGTTTCCGTGTGATGGATCCAAGGAGACATCTGTGTAATTCGTGATGATCCAAAGTAAAATACATTGGGATGTGTTTTAATTTGAATTGCAAAGAAGATATTTAAATCACTAAAAAAAACCCCCATATGTGAAAACTGTAACACAGTAAAATAGCAAAAAAGGGCAATTTCCATCATGTGTACAAGTGTCCAAGATGATCGCTCATTTAACACTGCAGTCCAGGAAATGCTTTTCATATCCTCACATCAAATTTAAATTATGCAGTCAAACCAATTTTACAATCTTTTCTCCAATACCTGATGAAGGGTGTTTGTGCCTGAAAGCTTGCAATTAAAGATATGTTTTTTGCCAAAATCTAGTTGTTCTAATATGGATACCTGAAAAAATCCCAGGCACCTTAAGCTGTCTTCTATTAAGGTAGCTACCAGCCCAAAGGAACATATATAGGACATCAACAGCATTGCCAAACAGACCTTCTGACATCAAAGAACAGAACAGATCAGAGCTGATATCTGCTTTGAATTCAGGGGTATAAATCCTCAACTTCCAAAATCCCATGGCAAAAGTACAAAATGATGACATTTTCATACAATCGCATACATTTGTATAAATCCAGGTACAAACAGATTGTAAGCACTTTCCTTAACGTTGTACCTTCTGACCTTGAACATGGATGATCCCAACCATAGGGAATAGAAGGTGGCTTTTGAGTATTTTAAAGCCAAGGCAATTTCTTTAGCCACACACAAGTAACTGCTCAGATTTCACAGAGCATCGGGTTTGGAAAGAGCAAGAAAAACAGCCCATTTGGGCTTGATGACTTACAGTAGATGAGCAGTGATATTTGTTTTTATCTCTGCAAGTCTGTTGTCAACAGTTATTCATTACCAAAAAGATTTAAACCAGGAGGCAATCTTTAGGCAGCATTAACCAGGTCTGTGACATTCCATTTCCTTTGTTTTAAAAGGAATAATTTCTCAGAACCACATGTACACAAGGCCCACAACTCACCTTCAGCTCCTTGCAAATCAACTTCCTAGCCAACAGCACTAATGTAGAGACTAATGAAGGTAACAGGGGCGGGCAATTATTTTGGGTGAAGGGCCACTTACTGAGTTTTGGCAAGCCATTGAGGGCTGCATGACAGGCCACCAGGGGCAGATAAATATTAATTTTCTAAATTTTTTAGGGGCCCCACAGGCCGGATAGAATGGCCTGGTGGGCCACATTTGGCCCACAGGCCGCATTTTGCCCACCCCTGAGGTAGCATCAGCTCTTCCTGCCTTTGATTCCCCAGCTTGAAAAGCCAGGGTCCCATTATACCTGGCTGGCCTACAGGAAGCCTTTGGCATGAGTTGAGAGCAGAACATGACCTCACACCTCTAAGGTAGCAGGTTTCAATTTTTTTTATTTACAGACCCCTAAATTTTTTTTTGAATGGAGATGTGCCCCTAAAAAAATTCTGCATGGATATGCAGATCCTTTGGAAATAGAATACCTTTTCTGATATTTGAAACTTTATTTTATAATCATCTTTTGTGGACCCCTTTGACATAGTCTGCGGACCCCCAGCAGTTTGCAGACAACAAGTTGAAAACCACTGCTCTAGAGCAAAATACCCCTCTGCAGCTGTTTGAGTACTTAATAGATGAAGTATTGCTCACCATTAACTATAGTGGAGCCAGTGCTCTACGACATAGCTGCCCAACTTGCAGTTCCCAGGTGCTGCAGCCCCAGATTCAGAAAAGTTGGACTGCCCTCCTATATCTACCACACTATCAAGATCCTGCATATGTTGTCATCAGGAGACTAGAAGGGAAATCATTCATTGTCCTTTAATGTAGAGAAAACAATCTCAACTCTTTAAAAGACAATAAATTATTAAAATAAATAAAAGAGAAACTGAATGAGAATGAGAGGCAAATATCTAATTTGTTTTTCACAGATGACTGGCTTAGAATGGAAGTCCAGATCTGAACTCTGCATTTGATCAGAGTTTGCTGCTTAAAACTGCCATCTAATTGCAATCCCTGAATTCATGTACAAAAATCCCATCTGCATCAGTAATATAAATTAGAAAACCTCCAGTAACCTGCTATTTATCACTGGGCCTGTGCCACAGAATTCCAATTCTTAGCTGTCACCAGTAAACTGCCTCATGTATATCTATAAAATGCAGATCTACAGATTCATATGATGTTACAAATTACTAGTGTTCATATTCTATGTGTATGATGTTACAAATTAGTAGTATTCTGCCCAGACTTGATATACGCCTTGTACAATCTCTCACCACTGTCAGACATTAGATAGAAAAAATGTGACCATAAATAATATGACACTAGCTCAATTCACTGCTAATACAGAATTATTCCTCCTACAGTTACACAGTAAGTGAGTCTTATAACAGTGAAGATGCCACTAGTCAAATCATACATGACAGAGCAGCATAATGGGTTACATAAACAAAGCCTGCTACTGATAGACAATGTCTGTTAAGTGGAAATAGAATAATAGAAGTAGTATTGTTGGAAGGAACCTCCAGAGGTCATCTAGTCCAACCTCCAAAAGATTCATTTTGAATGAAGAAACACCAAAGAATACAAAAAGGAGTTCAGTAATATGTAGTAAGCTTTTTCTCATGGGGAATAAAGTTGTGTATGGAACTGAAAATGTGGTTTTCCTCTGAAAGGTGACTGTGTAAAAATGGTCCCTTCTGACTCAGCCAACTGTATGTGCAGAGTCATATCTTTTCCATCTTTTTCTTCCCTTTAGTTCCAGAGAGTCAGAACAGCCCTGGGAAAAACACAATTCTTGTCTAGCTCCTGCATTTAGCAGAAGAACAGTTAGCCAAGTTCCAAATGCATTTTTAAATGCTGATGATGTGAGACACTTTCTTTCAGATTCCAGGATGAATCTGTAGCCCAGGCAAACAAAACATCATTTTTTATGCTTTCAAACAGCAGATTTCATCTAGATATCACTGAGGCATGGCAAACATGGAACATCATGATGCCATTCTTATAGCTATTTTTCAGAGCAGAACTGAACTTTAAGAGATTATTGGATTCAATATTTTGGCCAAACATCTTCTATAACATTAGAATCATAATGTTGCATTTCCACATTAAGTTGTTTCCTAGCAGCATGTCAACCACCACATCTATTTGGGGTGAAAATAACATTTTCAATAAATCCACCTGTCTCATCATGGTTTAATATAAACATCTTTTTATAACTTTTTGCTTGAGAATGGAATCAAATCTTGACTATGGAAATGTACTAATGTAATCAAGCAAGTGGCAATAAAGAAGTATTACTATTCACTGCAGTACTAAACTAAGGCAGCGTATATAAGCTTTAGATGCAGAAGAAGCTGCTCAGAGAGAACCTTACAAAAGGAAGGGGATGTTTTAAAGGGGCAATGTTAAAATGCAGTTGGGAAAATATTTGGTGATGAACGTTCTTAAACAAGGACTCTATATTATACTAGAAAGGAGTTTAGTTCATGTTGATATAATTGCTCTGCTGGGACTCTGGCTAAATTACCACTGAAGGTGCTGATTGAGCAAGGAGCTTTTTAGCTATAATTTGTATTGCAATGGTACTTAGAAGCCCAAGTCGTGGACTGGGACCCTACTGTCTTTGGCACTGTAGAAACATAGGATAAAACAATAAAGAACTTATGCATAACCTTTATGCTGATCTCAGCTCACAGTGACACAATCAGAACACTGATTGTGAAGCTCACAATTAAAACCTCAGCTTTTATTAGCAAAGCCATTTTGATACACATAGGGTACATCTACACAAGTGCATTTACTGCAAAGTAACCAAAATTACTGTGCAGTACAGGTACGCATCTGTATGTGCATGCCTGTACTGCACAGTAAGTATGGCAACTTCTGCTGACTTGAATGTAAATTTGATACCTGCATTATGCAGGTATCAAATTTACACCCAATTAGCTACTGCACAATAATTCTCATATAGATGCTTTACTGCACAGTAACTCAGGAGGCCTCCTTGCTGGGTCTGCCCAGCCACTAGGGGGCTAGCCCGAGCCTGGCCCCAGGGCTCCTGGCTTACCGCCTCTCTTGGCTTCAATTTGGGACTAAAGTTAATCCCAAGTGCTGACAGCCATGTGGCCGGAGGCTGGAGCTCCCACTGATGGCCACAGGGGCACGAGGCAAGCTGCTCTGACCTGGGACTAAATTTAGTCCGAGGTTGCCTACATGTGTAGATGCCAGCCTATTCCTGCTTACTGTGCAGTAATTTACTGCATGGTAAATTTAAACTGGCATAAATGCATCTGTAGACATGCCCATAGAGAATGTGGGCTTGGGGCCACACAGAAACTGTTAGCCCCCTCTATTATTAGAGGAGGCCACTAAGTATGTACCAACAGAATTTCTGGAACAACTAATGCAAAAACAGGGACAGAAGCGCGTGTCAAAAAGTTAATAATTTGTGCTCCAGGGGTTGGGGGGCAACAAGTAGAGCACACCAGTCAACCCCCACAGTGCCTCAAATGAACCCAAGGAGTTAGTGAACACCACCCTGTGAAACTGTCCAGAGGCATGAATGGATGAGGAACTGGAACACGGCTCCACAGTCACTGGGGATCCCATTCAACTAGAGTCTCTTTTGTGGTCAGAGACATGGCCAGCTTTGCCTCCTGGAGGCAGGAGGAGGTTGATCAGGAGGTCCCAGGACTTGGTGGGGCCACAGAGAGTGCATAAACAAAAAGGTGCGGGTAGCAGTGAAGCCAGAGAGGCTCAGCAAGAGGTTAATGAGGAGACAGTGAGGGTGCTGCAACCTGTTGCACTTGAGGTAGGTGGTGTGTACCAGGGTCTCCCTCTGCTGATAGAAGGGGCAGGTGTCATGAAGCATGCCAGATGGCAAAGGCTTTATGTAGGAGTTGCCAGAAGAAGTCCCTGGCAGCTCATGGGAAGAGGGTAGAGTATAGGCTTGTCCACTAGGGACCTTTGTCCTCACTGAGGGTGTTTTGCCACTTAGAAATTGGGTAGGATGTGAGGACAGGATATTGGATCATTCTGAGCATGAGTATGTAGAGTTGGCAGTGATGGGCTATTTTGAAGTGGACTGGTTTTGTATCCTGCAGCCTGCTGAGGTGGTGCAGTAGGGAGTGTTATGAGACTTGCTGAGGCAGGGGCCCAGGATGAGCTCTGGGGGACTGTGGAATACCAGAGAGTGGGGACCATGCTCATACAGGACCTGTTGGATGAAGGCAAGGGCAGTGAACAGCAGGGAGACCTTGATCACCTGAAGAAAGAAGCCGGGCATACACACTGTGGGCAGCTCTATGTGCCAGGCCAGCACAGAGAGATCTGTCCACCCCTGCTGTGCATAGTCCAGGATGTCTCAGATACAGGATATGTTGTTCAGGATCATCCTGCAGAGCACCTAGTGCATCTCCACTGCTGGCACCACCAGCTGCATGTTTTTTCAGCACGGACTCAGTTAAGAGGTCTGTACCCTAGGCAGAGCCACCCCTAGGGGTGTGTGGGGCCTGGGGCATATCACCCCGTGCTGGGCCAGGGGGTGGCAAGTGGCTGGAGCGAAGCAGGGGGTGGGGTGGAGTGCTGAGTAGCCAGAGCACAGAGCTGGGGGGTGGAGGGTGGCAAGTGGCCGGAGCATGGAGCAGGGGGGGGGGTGGGGTGGTGAGCAGCCAGAGCATGGAGCTGGCAGTGCACAGCAAAGCTTGTATGGCACTGTTTGTGGGGGCCCCTAAAGCATGGGGCCCAAGGCAGTTGCCCCAATTCGCCCCCCTCCTTGGGATGGCCCTGACCTTGGATGACTATGTCTGGGGACCTTGAGGCAGAGACCAGCCTCCAGGCCCTGAGGATGTCCTGGTAGAGTTCCAGCAGCTCATCAAGGCCTCATATGGATGGTGGCCTCACAGGCCAATCACCGGCCAGTCACATCAAAACCCTCAGAGACATTGGAGGAAGGCGTGCTAGAGGGTATGTCTTATGGGATACCATGCTGCCTGGCTACTGGCACTGTAAAGGAGCTTCTTCAACCTGAAGATGTGGACCTGGCTGCGCAAGCAGATCAGATTCTTCCCTCACTTATACAAAGGGAGGCTCAGGACACCTGCAGAGACCCAGTGCCATTTGGGCCAGAAGAAACGCTAGTGCTTATCTCTGGAGCCTAGCTAGGAGCTCCAGGGGCAAGGGCAAGGTGTTGAAGTGGTGCCAGAGACATGGACAAGGCAAGCTGGTTGATGACCAGTGCCATGCCTGCAACCACTCAGACACTCTAACTCCAGGAGGTATTTTCATAGACTTCATAAATGTTAAGGCTGGAAGGGACCTCGGAAGATCATTGAGTCCAGCCCCCTGCCCCAGGGGCAGGAAGTCAGCTGGGGTCACAGGATCCCAGCAAGGTAAACATCCAATTGACTGTTAAAGGAGTCCAGAGAAGGCGCTTGTTCTCTGGTTGGCAGGGTTGGCTGAGGGACAGGTAGACCCCCAGGTACCACAGGAGGCCCACATGCCAGAAGATGCCATGGCAGATGCAGGGGGGAGGGAGCCCATCTGTCATCCATCACCCCCTGTCAGTACAGAGCTCTTGGTCATGTTGATCCAGATAGAGGAGGCTGTCAAGTAGATACATGGGCAGGCCTCCACCTGTACCAGGTTGCTCAGGTCCTGAACAGTGAGAAGCAAGACACTGACATATGCTGATAGGACCAGTCTCATGGCTGGTTCCTGGAGCACCATCCCCACCAACTACTTGTGCAGGAGGCAGAGGAAGGGCTCAAGGGTGGCAGTGTAGAGCTATCCCAACAGTGGGCAGCCTTGATTCACTCCTCATCCAAACAGGATGAGCTCCATCAGTGTCCAGTTGAGCTTAACCAGACACTCAGCAGAGGTGAACAGCATCTGGAGAAGCTATATCAAACAGGGATTGAAGCTGAACACCCTCAGTGTGTCTGCAAAATACCCATGATCCACCATGTCAAATGCCTTCTCCTGGTCAAGGGACAGGAATGTGAATGATAGGCTGATTCTGGAAAGTAAGCTCAAGGAGAAGATGAGGTCTAAGTTGTTGAAGATGGTCTGTCCTGGCACTGTGTACATCTGGTAAGGGTGGATCATATCCACCACCACAGACATCAGGTGCAGCAAGATGGCCTTTGTTATGATCTTATTATGCATGCACAGGAGGGAAACTGGGCACCAGTTTCTCAGGTTGCAGGGGTCACCCTTCTTGGGCAGCATGGCCAGCAAATCCCCCCTGCTCAACAGGGGGAGCTCCCCATCCCCTTTGGACTCAGTCCAAACTGTGGTAAGGTCTGGGCTGAGGACTTCTCAAAAGGTGCAGCAGAGCAATGGTCAGCCTGTTGATGCCTGGTGGCATAGATGACACATAGGGGGTGCACATGCACCCCTTGAGAGCACTGGTGCCCCCCCGAGAGCACTGGTGCCCCCCTGAGAGCAAGTGCTCTCAGATTAGGTGATGGATAGGGGGGGCAGGTGGAGTGCTGGTGTCCCCTATCCTGAGAAGTGCCGCTGGCACTCCTGGGCATGCCGCCAGCACCTCAGGGCTCGGTGTCCAACTGCAGATGGTCCCCGCTCAGCCCGCCCTCGCCACTGACACCCATGTCGCTGCCTGCAGGTGGTTGCCATGCCCCCCCAGCCTCAGGAGGCACGCATCACCTATGCCTGGTGGACATCAGGCAGAAGACATCCAAGCTCAGCCAGGGTGATAGGACCTTCAAGTCAGTCCTGGCTAATGCTGATCTGTAGCAGACACTCCCACAGGACCTGGAAGGCATAAGCGCTGGTTGGATTTGGTGAGAAGAGCACCTCATAGAAGGCCCTCACCCTCACAGCTCACTGGGATCGAGGAGGTAGATGATGTACTCCATTGCCCCCTATTTTCCAGAAGATCTAGATCTGTGATCAGATGAACACATTGTAGGCACAGTTGTCATCCACAGCTCCTATTAGTAAGGTGACAGATGCATCTGATGAAAGAAAACCCCCAGTTGTGGAAGCAATGGTAAAAAAAAAAAAATATCCCACAGGATCCTGAAGCTACAAATAGTAGAAAATCAAGCTGGAAGCCTTGATTGCATGTTAGCTTTGACTAGGAATGCCCTGACTTTTGAGACGTTGCATCAAATCCTTAGCATAACTAAGGTTGGGAAGAGAGGGAGGATTTATTTATAAGGATACAAGACTCACTGCAATGTTCTCCTCCAATTACAGTATTAGTATATTTCAGATTGTATATTTCAATTCACCACTTGCCCACTAGTCAGTTTCAGCTCAATAATAATTTTGGGTAATGGGCCAGGACATACACATTATGTAGAAAATTCATAAACACATGACATGACAGCAGGGTTAGAATTCAGCTGCCAGAACTACTGCAGCTTTTCCATTTCACCTCCCCTGTCTCCGAAGAGAAACTGGATCCTAGGAGGGGTAAGCCTGATATAATTTAGACACTGCCTATCACCTGCACAAAGAGAATACTGCAAAACAGCCTTCTAGTAGAATTAAAATAGATAAATAACATGAAAAAGAAAAGAAAGAGAGAGGAAGCAAATTCAGATAAATTAATGAGTTGTGAAGCAGACATACCTACTAAAGGTTTATAATCTACATGTTTGACTGCACTACCTGTCTGTGTCTCAGGAATAAATGAAAAGAAAAATGTGACACGATCCTGGAATGTGCCTTTAAAATCAGCCACTACTTTTCACCTCCTTTTAAACAATGCAGCATTGCAGGCCATGACTCAGAAATGATTCCTCCTGTTTGACAACATATGAATGCCATGAAACCTACATGTGAGCATATTCTAGATCTGACAGTCCCAAAATGATTAATTAGTGCTCACCAGCAGCCAGGTATGATTAGCTCATGAGTGGTCTTAACCTCAAGGCATGTTCAATCAGTGCAAATTTGCTCTGGTCATAATGTCTCTTACACAAAGCTATGGGAGAAAAGGGGGAACCAGATTTACTTTGATATAAAAATCAACAGATTGAGTTCTGCCTAAACCTGGCAGTGGGGTGGAAGCTAATTCCTAGATCACTTTTTGGTGCTATGACATGGAGCCAGAGGCTCCTATCATTTTAAGTAGAGAGTGCAACAGGCCAAGCTTGGTGCATGGGGCTGGAGCAGAGGAGCACAGGTTGGCCATTAGCAAAGGGAAAACCCCTGTAGGTGACTGGAGAGCCACATGACTGGAAGGGGTGGGGTCTGAGGCAAAGCAGGCTGTTTGTCCCTGCGTGCTGCAGGGGAAGGAGCTCCTGGGAGAGGGGCTTCAAGGAACAGGCCCATGGACACCCAATCTACCCAGAGGAGGTAGACAGAACAGCTAAATGGGAGGTATGGCTTGTGGTGGGGTACTGACCCAGAGTGGGGATAAAGTTTAGTTTGGAAGTGGTTTGCTTATATTTGTGTTATGATTAAGTCTGGAGGGTTGGTTTGTGGCTATGGGGATAGTATGGAGGCCACAGAGGCATCTGCGGGGCACCCACCTTCGAGCCTGGTCAGAGTTCCCTAGTGGGGGTTGGACAGACCAAGAGCATGATTAATGCCCCTCAGGGTGTCAGGCATTCCAGATGTCCACTAGGGAGTGGTCTAAGTGGACCCCCTGAGGATGGTGGTGATGGCTTAGCTCTACTCCCTGCCCATATGGTCCTGCAGCTTGGGAGTGATGTTAAAGTCCCCACTGAGGACTAGGAGCTCATGAGGGCTGAGGGTGCCAAGGTAGGTGGCTGCCTGCTGATAAAACCAGGCCATCTCTGAGTCATGCACAGGAACATAAATATTCATCAGGTTTAGAACAAGCCCCTGTGCCCAGACTTGGAGATGCAGCAGGGGCCTGGGACTACCTCAATATCCTGGAGGATTTACAGCCACAGGCTTGGGTAGAAGAGGGTAGCCACTCATGCAATGTCTCCATAAGGTGGCTGAAGTCACCCTTTCTCACACTCCAGCCACTAGCTGGCTTCAGTGGCCTGAGTTGTGTGGGTTTCCTGCAGAAGAAGCATATGTCACAACCCAGTGATTTTTGTGCCTCGGCACTATGGAATTTCCTGGCCACATGAGAGCTCCTTTGCACGGCGGAGTGTTCTGCTGCAATTGAGAACCCGTGTGTAGGAGAGAGGTCCGGCCAATTTGCAGTTTCCTTTGCAGGATGCATTTCTTCTTTGCAGCACAGAAATGCACGGTGCAAAGAGTTCCCGCTATTCGAATGTAAATTTGTGCCCCGCTATTGGCCAGTGCTAAATTATTCATACGTGGCGGCTAGTAATTGGCTCGCTGGCCGTTTAAAATTCCGTGCGACTTCCGCCCAAGTCGAAGAGCTTTGAGCACGCTGCAGAGTGCCTCTGAAGTTATCTGACTTGCGGCTGCCGATCGATAGACTGATCACCTATCAATGTTTCTTCCCCTCACCGAGCACAACCCCGACGTACCCCTTTCCCCGCCGGCTTCGAATTGCGGACGGATTAACTGGCTTGGGCCCCGCCAGCTGGAACAACTCGTGTGGTTGTTCAGACAACCAGACCGTCAGCGTCGTGATTGCAAGCGGTGTGAGTAAAGTTTTTTGCAACCAATAAGTTGTGTCTGCCTCTCCATTCACCAGCCTGCCCTAACGTACGACCAATTTCTAACGCAACTTGAGTTGGCTCTGGCCGTCCAAGACAGCATAGAGTTCCCCCCATCCTGAAGGAAGGAGTACCTGGTACCTGTGGAGACATGTCCTGCAGCTGCATCATGTTGAGGATCATAATGTTAAGCAACCTCATTGCTGGGGGGTATCAGCAGGATCAGCAGGGGCCTTGAGGGTGGCAACACCAGGCCCAGAGCCCAGCAGCAACCCTACTACCTTCCTGTGTACATAGAAGGTGTCATGGATGCTGTAGGCCTACATGTAGGTCTTGGCATTGCACCACTTCAGTCATATGCCTTCCTCCACCAGCATCATCACAGTGTTGAGGATGCAGTGGAAGTCCCCCCAGTAGTCCAGGATGAGCTGCACCTGGCTCCCAGAGAACCGTGTGCTTTCTGGGAACTGGAGCAGCTCTTCCCTGGGGACCACTGGAGCTGAGAGGTCCTCAGACTCCACAGAAACCATGGACTCCTGGTCATCCTCTTCCTAGCCCTG
>NW_005841974.1:227116-227349 GCF_000455745.1 Alligator sinensis | reverse complement strand
CAGCAGGAACCTCTTGGATGATGGTGGGGGCAGGTGCAGCCCCTTGGGGCAGGGACGAGGTCAGCTTAGGGGATGGCAGGTCAGAACACAGTGGGGTCTGTACAGGGCTCCCCTTAGGGTTTTTCTGGGTGTCAGGGGACCCTGCTTTGACCTCCCTCTGTTAGGACCATAGGGCAGGTCTAGGATGATTTCTGGGGAGGGTTTTGTCACTGGACCTGCCCTAGGGGTGGCTG
>NW_005841974.1:223468-227085 GCF_000455745.1 Alligator sinensis | reverse complement strand
ACCGTGGGCTCCTCTCCTGGATCTTCTTTATGTTCCCTGGGGATGCAGTGTCTGGCACAGCTCAGAAGGTATCAGGGATATCTTTCAGCTTGGCTCCCCTCTTGGTGGGCTGGAGTGGGGGCTCCCTCCATGTCAGAGGGCCTGAGTTGCCCTTGGTTCTTTTGCTTGTGAGTGGCTGAGGCATGGGGGTCCCCTGAGCATGGTTGGGGGGTGGCTGGGTGCAGCAGTTGGGGTGCCACAGGTGTTAGTGCCATGGGTACCCCTCTCTCTGGTGTGGGTTGGCAGTGCTCCCCAGTGCTGGCCTAGGGAGCACTCTTGGTGCAGGTGCCCCATTGCACAACACCAGAGGCACCTCAGGTCCCCCATGGTGTATTTGAATCTTATTAGGTAACCCTTATGCCTTAAAGTGTGGGCCTTCTTTCTCAGGCAGCCAGCACGTCACCCCATGCCTGCAAGTGAGGGCCTGGAAGGGGACCCCACTGCCAGAGGTAGATAGGTTGGCTTTTCTTCTAGGTTGGCTGATCTTGTACGGCAGGCTTTAAACTAGCTTCACCGGGGGAAGGGGCCGCTCCAAGTGGAGAGGATGCTTCACCAACATGCAGGGTGACAAGAGAAAGGGATGCCCAGGTAAGCAACAATGTCCTGGGAGTAGGGAGCACAACTGTCCTGTGAGTGGGGGGGAGGCGCATGCACCCTCAGGAGGCGTCAAATGCCTCTACACTAATGCACCAGCATGGTTTGGGAAGTGGGGTGCTTGGCAATGGAATGAGGGACAGCAGCAGGGCTGGGGGAGATGTGGCTTTGGGGGGAGAGGGAGGGGGGGGGGGGGGGGGGGTCGTGCTCTATGTCAAAGAGCACCTCACAACATCAAGGATTGGCTTCAGGTTAGAGGAGAGTTGGGCGGAGACACTGTGTATCAAACTACAAGGGGCGGGGGCGTGGTGAAAGGGACCTTATGGTGGGTGTCTACTACAGACCACCAAACCAGGGGGAAGAGCTGGACTGGGACTTCTCCTGTCAGTTTATGGAGGCGGTTAGGTCAAGGGATGTTATTGTCATGGGTGACCTAAACTACCCAGATATTTGCTGGGAGGAGCAAATTGTTCATAGCAAATTGTTCCTACCAGAGGTAGGAACAATCTCGGGGATTGCTCTGTCAGGCCTTTGGTCAGTGCAGATGTAGTTAGGGATCTTCTGGAAGGGCTGGACATTTTTAAATCTGCAGGTCCAGATGCCCTCCACCCAAGGGTGTTGAGGAAGCTGGCAAAGGTCATTGCGAAGCACTTGGCCCGGCTGTATGAGCATTCGTGGTCATCTGGCCAGGTGCTGAAGGATTGGAAACTAGCTAATGTGGTCCCAATTTTTAAGAAAGGGAGGAAGGAGGACCCAAGTAACTATAGGCCTGTAAGCCTCACCTCGGTGCTCAGGAAGATCTTGGAGAGAATCATCAAGGAGCACATCTGTGGGGGGCCTGCAGGGGAGATCATGCTCAGGGGCAATCAGCATGGGCTCATCAAAGGCAAGTCCTGCCTGACCAACCTGATTGCCTTTTACGACCGAGTAACTACATCCTTGCATGATGGTGTCGCTGTGGATGTAGTCTTACTAGACTTTAAGAATGCCTAATTTATTCTCATCAATAAATTAGGCAACTGTGGCATTGATGCCTACACAGTTGGATGGGTAAAAAATTGGCTGATGGGGCACACCCAGAGAGTAGTAGTGGATGGGTCGTACTCAACCTGGCGAGATGTGAGCAGTGGGGTCCCCCAGGGCTCAGTCCTCAGGCCCACACTGTTTAACATCTTCATCAGTGACTTGGACAAGGGGGTTGAAAGCACGCTGTCCAAGTCTGCTGATGACACTAAGATGCGGGGCGAAGTGGACACACTTGAAGGGAGAGAGAGAGGCTGCAACTAGATTTAGACAGGCTACAAAAGTGGGCAGATGAGAAAAGGATGGGGTTCAACGTAGACAAATGCAGGGTGCTGCACCTTGGGAGAAGGAATCCACAGCATACATACAGGCTGGGGAGCTCCCCTCTTGAAAGCACAGAGGCGGAAAGGGATCTCGGAGTCATTATTAACTCCAAGGTGAACATGAGCTGCCAATGCCAGACTGCAGCCAGCAAGGCCAGCCATACCTTGCCATGCATCCAAAGATGCATCTCAAGCCAGTCCAGAGAGGTGATACTCCCCCTCTATGCAACATTGTTCAGGCCGCAATTGGAGTACTGCGTCCAGTACTGGGCGCCGCACTTTAAAAAGGATGTGGCCAGCCTGGAGAGAGTTCAGAGGAGGGCCACCCATTTGAAGAGAGGGCAGCAGGACAGGCCCTATGAGGAGAGACTGAGGGACCTGAACCTTTTCAGTCTCGGCAAGAGGAGGCTGAGGGGGGACCTGGTGGCTGCCTACAAACTCATCAGGGGAGATCATCAGCAAATAGGAAGAGCCCTATTCTCCCCAGCACCACCTGCGGTGACGAGGAACA
Source organism: Alligator sinensis (assembly GCF_000455745.1). Lineage (NCBI taxonomy): Eukaryota > Metazoa > Chordata > Crocodylia > Alligatoridae > Alligator > Alligator sinensis. The sequence continues at coordinate 224,595 of NW_005841974.1, read as the reverse complement.
ATGTTAATAAGCTGATGGAGAATAGGTTTAGGTTGGAGATCAGAAGGCAATATTTTACAGTTCGGGTGGCCAAAATCTGGAACCAACTTCCCAGGGAAGTGGTCCTTGCCCCTACCTTGGGCAAATTCAAAAAGAGGTTGGATGATCACCTGTCTGGGGTCTTGTGAACCCAGCATTCATTCCTGCCTGTGGCAGGGGGTCAGGCTAGATGATCTGATCAGGTCCCTCCTGACCCTAGCTACCATGAAACTATAGAGCAGTGGCAATGAAGAGCCCAGGCTTAGGACCTGGGGACTTCCCCACAGTAGTGTGGGCATAGCTGAGGCTTCCCAGATGGGAAGCCGTATTGGCAGGACCAGGGATGGGCGGAGTGAATGTGGTGCTCTGATGAAGAACACCTGGACCCCTCAGGTGCTGGTGGTTTGGGTTTGGCAGCCAGCTCTTTGCCGTTCCCAGCCCTAGGTATGGAAGAGGCTCCTGAGGAGCCCTTACCTGGGTCCCTTTGGGGGAAGTCTGGCTGAGCAGAGCCCCCTGGCACTGCTGGCTCTTCCCTATTTCATTGCCAGCCTCCAAGTTGGGGACTGTTGGGGTAACAGCTCCCTCAGGGGGCTCCTGCCCTGCCATGGGATAGTGCAGGGCTTCCCCTCCATTCATTAAATGGGTTGAGGGGGTCAGAAGGGCTCAGTCAGGTGCTTGCTCTGGCTGCACTATGGGAGGGATATTGTGACACTGGGGGTGGGATGTGCTGGAGCAGAAGGGGTGGGCCATGGGAGTGGGGAGGGTAGACACACACACACAAACACACACACATGGGAGGGCATGCCTCTGGCTTACTCAGCCTGTGTACAAAAAAAAAAATGAAGCAAACACAGGGATGGGGAGGGGGTGGGAACCCAGGACTCACACAGGACAGAGATGCAGGGTGTTGCCCAGGCAGCTGACATGGCTGGAGCAGGTGAAGGGGCCCTAGTGGCACTGTGGGATCCCCTTGGACAGGTAGTATGGGTGGCAGTGGTGCAGGAGGCCCTGCTGATGCTGCAGGATCTGCCTGGTCTGCGCAGCAGCCCAACAGCTCAAAAACTGGAGCAGGAAGCAGGAGCTGGGGAATCCAGGGACCTGTGTAGGGA
>NW_005841974.1:212090-223381 GCF_000455745.1 Alligator sinensis | reverse complement strand
GCAGGGAGCTGGGGTGGCAGCAGCATCAGTGGCAGCAACAGCAGCAGTGGTCCAGGGGAGTTAGCTGAGGTGGAGCAGGCAGCGGGCTGGCCCCATGTGGAGCCAGTGGGAGCCCTCTTTGGGGAAGCCAGGAAGGGAAGCAGGCTCTGGGGAAGGGAAGGGGCACGGTGTTTGGTTTCTTGCCCAAGAGCTCTGGCAACAGGTGGTAGTGCTGGCACCCTCATGTGGCACAGGAGACTGGGCAAGATGGACCTATGCTCTGACCCGGTAAGTGGTAATTCTTATGTTATTATGTTCTTATAGTCTGAATGATTAATTAAAATTAACAGATTGATTTTAAAGATCAGAGCAAGAGCTATGAGGCATTTCCCTGGATCAGGCCTCTTGGCTGTGCTAACATGCTCAGGTAGGGTTTGCCTTTTGGAGATCCTTGCTCTTTATTAGGCTGTAAATGTACAATGTCAATATAATGCAATGGGGTCCCTGACCACCACAGAACACTGTAAATCTGAAGGGTTTTCACTGCCCCAGCAACATATTTGATGGCAGAGTGAGGATCACTCCATCTGTATAGGCAGACAGGCTGCCACCTCATTTGTCGGACACTATGGTTGGAAACAGATATTACCTAGAATCTCATTTGTGCTGACTGTTTTTATGGTGGCACAAATACTGAGCAAATAAACATTGACACCTTTTGTTGCTGCGCATGAAAGGAAAAAAAATCACTGTGCAGCAGAAAGTGGTAATAGGCTCTGCCACTTCATAGTGATGGCCATCTATTACCTCTGTGGCATTTTCTCCACTCAGTCAGAGCTATGCCCCAGGTGTGGCTGGGCAGGGAGAAATACTTCTCCACTCAACCAGACCAACTTATCCTGCTTTTCCCCACCCAGTCAGACTCAGGCCATGGGTATGGCTGAGTGGAGAAAGTGAGATCACTTCACCTCTTGTCCCACATCATCAAGGGCAGGACAAGGGACAATGCAACACATCATGGCACAGCTGATCTTCATTCAGTAATATCCACTTCGGTTGGCATATTGGTGTTGTCAGCAATAGCCAGCCTTCTCCAGCCTTCCCCTGCACTATGGTAAAGTCATGATAAAGTCTGTTTCTTCTTCTTGCTCTTGCACCATTACTCAACTGAGCATTACACTACAAAGCACCATTAGACATGCCCCATTCCTTTCAGTGGGACACAGAGTTCTTCCCAGAGTATTCATTTTCTCCAGTTAATAGATACACTTGCATCAGTGGATACCAAGAATTTCATGAAGCCTTTCAAACACAGCTAAATTAACACATATTGTGCTTTGTTACAGCAGCTTACACAGCTGATCTGTCCTGACTGCTCAAAGAAACATCATGCCATGAAAGCATTCATATATTAAAAAGCCCCCTTGGACACCTATTAACAAAACATAGCAGCAAGGATTATTACTAAAGTTATTGCAACAAAATGCTAACAAAGTCTGTTTGATAGCAACAGAAACCCAGTAGACAGGATCAACAGGAAATTCCATTACAGCTGACATTTTTTAAAACTTTGTTTAAATTTGTGTGGAAATAAAAAGGGTTAATAAGTTATAAGGGAGCAGAATCTCTTATTGGCTTCATATTCATGTGCAAGCTCTTTGGGGCAGGGGCCATCGTTTGACCCTGCTCAATGGTGGGGCTCAAAGGACTACTAATAATAGTTGTACAAAAGCTTCTGAAGTAAGCACTGAGATCTTCCCAGAAGAAAGCTGAAATAGGCAGGGCTAGGCATAAGCACAGCAACCTGTACATACTTCTTCAGGCAAACACTGCAGCCTTTTAGCCATAATGCTGGTGTTTTCCTAATGCTTCTACCCTTTGTGAAGGGTTAAAACAAAAGAGCCAATTTGGAAATGAATGTTGTCTTGTAAGTTCTATGGCAGAGCTCACAAGAGGGGAATCTTAGCCCCGCTAGCCTGATCTGAGAAGGAATGTACACCTCTTGTCTCTTATTAAATAACTGTGAACCATAGGCAAAGATGGTGGTTTGATTTCATGCCACTTCACAGAACCTAACAGCCTAACAATCCAGAGAGTCTCCTGTGCAGCAAAAAGAGCAAGATTCTAGTTATCTCTTGAATAAAATGTCACGGTACAGAATTACAGATATTTGCTTATGGCTTCTTCCTGCCCGCCCCCCCTCCAGAGTACTTTGTTTCTGCTCCCTTTGTAAATTCATTTCCATGATGATGATTGATGGCAAAGACCTTCTTGTGAAAGTGGTTTAGCATTTAAGAGCTGAGGTTTTTATAAATGATTACAATTATGGACAGTGAAACAGTACAAGAACTGACTTGCAGGGCTGGGAGTGAGCGGGGGAACCACACATCTGGACTGGACTGACTTCCAGAGAGATATCAACCAAGCTGAGGTACACAAACACTTGTTTAAATCTATGTTTATGAAAACACTCAGTTCTTGGGAACACCTTCAATCTGAAGGTCTTAAAATATTTTGCAAGTAGTGGACTCTACTTCAAAACACCACTATGGAGTGGGATGACTACAAAGGTGAGGCCTGGAGAAAGGAAGTGCTCATGGCCACACACAAATTAAGTGGCAGAACTAGTAAGAGAATGTAGATCGCATCGCCAGTTGCCTCACTCATCCTGCCTATTTTGACCAAAGAGTCCTCCAAAGATACTTTTCGCTGTTGTGCCAGGTGGTAACAGGGAAGTTACCTTAGAGCAAGGCTGTCCAACTCTAGGCAGGTGGGCTTCATACACCCCATAAGGATTAACTTGTGATCTACTACCACTGCCCTAAACGCTCCTCCTGTTGTTGCCAGAGTCACCAGGCTCCCTCTCCTTCCTCCAGTTCTCTTTTAAAGCACTCATCTCTGGGACAGTGTGGCATAACTTATCAGTACCCACACAGTCCGTGCAGCAGGGGGGTTTGTGGCAGAGTGGCCCAAGATGTCTGCATAGCCCATGTGGTGGACCTGCATGGCATGTGGCCCCTGGCCTCTCAGAAGTTGTACAGCACTGTCTTACAGGATAATTCATGTCTGTCTTGCAATCTTTATTCAAACACTTTTGTGAACTACCCACAAAACCGTGACACTACCCAACATTAAAGAACAGAGGTAACCCATCTCCCACATTGCCAGCTTAGAGCAACGTAGGGCAGTAAGTAGTAGTGATGGTTGTAGGATTCATGGTAAACAACCAGTGCAAGAGAGCAATTAGGAATTCTAAGGTAGGGTTACCGTATTTCCAGTTCCAAAAAAGAGGACGCCTGTCATGCAGGGGGTAGGGGGACAGTGATATGCCAGTACTCTGGCCCTGCCCACTCTGTTGCCCCTCATTCCCAAGCCACCCCACCCCCCAGCCCTGCCAGTGGCCCTGACTCCAAATCTGCAGTACCCTGTCTCCCTGGGCCATGCCAGTGCCCCACACTCCCAATCCACACCCCCTCCTCCAATCCCTTCTGATGCCAATCACTCCCAACCTGCAAACCCCTGGTGCTGCCAGTGCCCCACCCTCCCAATCCACAGTCCCCTCACCCAGTGCCACTCACTCCCAAGCCACAGCTGAGCCCCCCGTCAGCCCTTTAGCATCTCCCAGATGCCCTGCAAACACAGGCACAGGCCCCAGTGCCACTGGTCTGGCTCCATGCTGCCTCTGAAGGCCCCCCATCCCCTTCCCCCACTGGAGGGGCAGGTGCCTCCCCCAGTCTGCTGCAGCCTCAGCACCAGGACAACTCCTCTGAGTGCCAGCAGGCACCCATCCCCTCCACACACACCCATTCCCCCCACCCCAAACAGTTCCCAAGTCCTGGCCCTCCAACCCCCACCTCTCACAGATTTACCTGTATCCAGCTGCTGGGCTTCTCCCTGCCCTGCCTGGCTACATGCTGGCAGTGTGTGTATACCCTGCCTCTAATGCCCTGTCCTCAGACCTAAGCAGCTGCTTGCTAGCTAGGGCAAGCTGGGAAGTGCCAGGAAAACCTTTGAGCCTGAGCAGAGAAAAATGCCAAACATTTGCTCATACTTAAAAAAAAAAAAAAAAAAGCCCTGGACCAAGATTGGAGGATCTAAGAAAAGAGGACATGTCTGGGATTTCCTGGATGTATGGTAACCCTACAGAGAAACTCTGAGTAAAAGCCCAGAGTGGTGTGATCTCTGCATACCATATCACTGAGACCATTCTTGGAGGTCATGCACACAGCGTCCACACCTCACAGTTCCGTGAAGATCAGAAAAATATTAAGAAAAATAAGTTTCAAAAGATTTGTGGTCTGGAAAGCTTCCTACTGGTGCTTAATCTTAATTTATTGAAGAGGAGGCTAAAAGATTATTTGACCATGGTCTATGTATGCCACACAGGGATGAACTATCAGATGCAGGGGTGCTCAGTCCCTGACCTGCAGCCCTGATCAGCGCCAGCCAGGCAGCACCATTCATTAGATCAGGCCCACAAACAGGATACAGCCAATGGGCCAACTGACACTGCTCATCTGGCCCATGGGCCAAAAAGGTTAATCACCACTGGTCTGATGGTCCAGGGCTCTTTAATCCAGCAAAGAAATGCAGAACAAACACTTATGGCCATAGGCTGAAGCCTTATCCATTAACACTGAAAATTCAGAGCACTTTAACAAAGAGGTTAAGTAGCCACTGGCAGAGTTTCTCTATACTGCTATAGAGTCCCCCTCAACTTGAGATCTTTGCAGCAAGATAGCTGTATTCTTAAAAAGGTGCACTGATTTGCAGCCACAAGTTATTGGGTAAAATGTTTTGGCAAGTGATACCTAGGAGGTCAGAGAAGACAAGGAAAAAGGACCTTTCTGGCCTTAAAACTTTTGGATCTCAGAAGAAGGGCTTTTACATAAGATTGAAGGGATTACACAAATTGATGAGATAATGCCAATGAATTTACTCCCAGTTTTAGTTTTTGTAGAATTTAGAAAACCTAACCCAGATTAAAATATTTGCATTATTGCAAATTACTACTTCAGCTGATGAAGCCTAGGATAAAGCATTCTTATCAAAGAGATTCAGTTCTGGAATTAACTTCCAGAGATTAAGCAAACCAAAATTCTCCCCATGATTAGGAAATGCTGCATGAAAGCACCTCCCTCAGGTCAAGAAAAAAAAAAAATTCTCAGCATCACCTCTCCAACTTTTCTCCCAGTTCTCCCCGCTTCTCAAGCTCCCCTAACTCCTGTAATTAATGTGCATTCCTCCCGCTAAAAAAAATTCCGTAAACGGGGTTTTACTTCAAACAGTCCAGAGATGCCATGATGCTTAGTGCGGTAACCAAGTTCCCCTAGTAATATGTGAAATATGTTCCCACTACACATTTAATGGGCTGTACAGAAATCCTTACGCAAACAGACAGAGTATGTGGAGACAGACAGACAGGTGATTATTTTAAATATCATTGGAGAATGTATTTTAAAACAGCCAGACATTTTCATGGAATGCTTGGCATACAAAGAATGCAGGGGAGAGTACCCCACACCAGCTCCAAACAAAAGTGAACCTGATGAGGTTGATTCAAGTGGTTGAATTTGAGGAGAATATAGAAAGTAAACAACATAATCACTCGGAAGTAAGTTGATTTTTAATATTCTTTCAGTTATAAAGTTTGTAAAGTCTAAGGAGATACTGGTGACACAGGCAGGGAAATGAGTTTGCTTAATATATTCACTGAGAGTTTTAAACTTTTCTGAAGATACCCTTCTAGCCTGCCCAGTATGCAGAACCACCTGAACTGACTATTCACTTAAATGAAGAGCCTACTCCATTTTCAAGATTCAGCCTGCTGTTTTATTTAAACAGTTCTGCGGAATAACACCAGCCAAGGTTGCTGTTCAGTACCATAGACACTTTGTTACAGATGCTTTACTTCTAAACTGGAGGGAAATGTATATAAATATATATATTTCCCTCCAGTTTAGCAGAAAAAGCATTTGTGGATAAATATATAAATATGACACAGAGGGACTAGTTTGTTCCAGTCATCATTAGCAGAGCGATTGTGTAGCTCCAGCTTCGCCATCTGTGGTGTTACACGGAAGAGGTCCCTAGTTCAACACCCCTTCCCCCACAAACATGAATTACTGTGTTAGCCAAGATGGTAGCTATCAAAATATCAGCAAAGCTAGGGACAGACATTACACATAAACCAATTTAAGTGATCAGAAACTGGTGTAAACCTGTAACAGAACAGATGCTCAGTGCACACAAACCAGCTTGAAAATGGCTGAAACCAGTTTGAGATAAAGCTGGTTGAACATAGTATCAGACTTAACTGATTTGACTCAAACCAGTTTGTGGAATGTCTGCCCCAGGCCCCTTACTGGTTTAAGATAAATCAGAGCCCCCCAGCATCCAGGCATGCTCTTGGGCTAGGGGAGGCTCTCTGCTTCACAGCAGGGCTGGCCCCTCCCCTCTGCTACCTTGCTAGAGCTCCAGTCTCTGCAGGTGTCTGTCTAGCTTCTGCTCCCCACTCCCTCCCCTCCCCACTCTGTGCTAAGCAGGCATTCCCAGTCCCACACAGATACCTTAGCATTAGCTAGCAGACCATATGCTGGCTATAGTCCCTGCTGTGGGAGAGACAAAGACAGACAGGCTTTATGGAGCTAATCAACAGGTGGATTAATGTCCTTCCTTGGAAATGCTGTTTGAGAAGAGCAGTTTGCTCCCCTCCCTCCCCCTCACCACTGTCCACTAAGTACAAATTCCCCACTCCCCTCTGCCTTGCTGAGAGGTGCCTGTGTATTAGCCAGCAGACCACATGCTGGGTCTGTGCTGAATTAACAAATAGCTGGTAACTTTTCTCTGTTTTCATAATGGGGCAATAAACAGTGAGATAAGGGTGATAAGTACTGTTAACCCCCCCCTCCCCGCCCAACACTTGCTTGCCTGGCAGTTTCCTGCAGATAGTATACAGAAGCAGGGAGGGTGAAAAACTTTGTATCATCAACAGATGCATGCACTGCACACACCCCCTTGCCTCAGAGTGCTAGCCCTGCAGGCTGGCAACACTCCTGTCCCTTGAGCCAGAAAAAGCCTGGGACTGGAGGCAGGATCGGGGTTCACACCCCTCCCTAATCAGAGCCCTGCTGGGGCCTGGCCACACCCTCATCAGTTTAGCACTGTGGAAAGGCAGGGAGGGCTGCTCTAGCATCCCCCAGCTTCCAGCCTGAGCCACTGCAGGCATGTGCCTAAATTTCCTCAATCTAGAGGGGTTGTCTGTATGGTTAGAAACCAGTTGAACCTAGCCAGGTTAGATTAACCTGCAAAGGTTGAATCAATTCAGGTTCAGGCTTTTTGAATGTCTGTCCCTAGCTGGTCCTGAACTTCTGGAAGATACAAGAGACCTTTGCCATATTTCCTGCTTTATCCCACTCTCAGCCATCCATTAGACAACGGGCTCTCTGGAGCCAAGGATTCACCATACCAGTTCAAATCACTGGTTTATCTGCTTGGCAGTCTGCCTTTGGAATTACCCTACATTTAAGAAGATCAGAAGGATAACGAATGTGACCATTTGCATTCTGGAGAGGGAGAAAATTATGTAACTCCATATAGCACTCTGTCACCTCTGTAGCATGAGATCCGATTGTAGGCTATAAGTGCTATCACTTGATTGAACTGTAAATTATTGCACCTCTAGCTGTCCTGCAGAGCCCTCTCTGTGCTGTTGTCCTCTGAAAGTGACAGGCCACCCTTGGCTCTCTGTCACATTTACAAAATGCAAATGTGTGGCAGTGAGGATCAAAGTGGGGTGGGATACAAGGTGTGTGTGTGGGGGGGGGTTGTGACCTGGTGATAGAATATAGCTGGTAAAATGTAGAGAGGTTACAGGAATTATCAGATGGTAGGCAGGTTATAATGACAAAAGACTTTGAAGGGGAAAACACAAGAATAAAACCCAGACCCACTGCTTGCAAGTCCTCCAAACATTTCAGGAATGGAAGAAAACCCAGTTATTTCAAACAAAATTGAATTGCTACTTTAAAGTCTGAAAACTACCTGTTCCAAAATCTAGAGGCTTTATTTTTTAATTAATGTGACACTAATTACTGAAAAGCTCAAATACTTAGCACCTTATTTGCATGATTTGCATGTCACTGAATAAAGATTTTACTTGATTTCCATTTTAAAGACTTGCCTTGTATTTTATATTCAGGACAGTGCATTGAGTTTACAAAGCTGAGCTGCATGCAGGCCTATTTTCATAGCACAGGGGTGTCAAATATATGGCCTGCAGGCCAGATTTAGCCCTGAGTACCATTCAGTCTGGTCTGGTACCACTGTAGACTACCAGAAGTTAGGAAGTGGAGCTAGAGTAAGCCTATTGCAGAATTTGGGACCCCTGGACCCTCATGGGCATGGCCAATGGCAGCATGAGGGTGAGCAAGAGCTATGTAGATATAGGTCTCACTCATCCTCCAGTGACTTGGCTCCCTGCCACCAGTCCCTCACCAGTGACCCCAGATCTATGCTACCATGAAATCCATGAAACCTCTGTTAGATCCCCCACTGCTAGATCCTTGCCACTGGTTCCTGAACTGCTGAAGCTGCCACTGGCCCTGTAGATCTGGCCTGGGAGAAGCTTAACAGTCTGGATGCGACCCAGAGCCCAGAGTGAGTTTGACATATATGACATAGCAACATAAAATCAGTAAAGATGCTTCACAAATGAGGGGGCAGGGCCTTTGATGGGGGCAGGGAGCAGGGCAACAAGGGGGTAGGGCCCTTGATGGAGCAGCAGCCCCTGTCATAGTGTCAGGGAGCCCAAGCCCCTTTTTGGTGGGGGACCCCACTGTGGGCTGGACAGAGCTGCGGCAGACATTGTGCAGCAATACCAGGGCCTGGGGGTGGCCAGAGCCCTGCAAGCCATTGCTGCTGCACTCCACACTAGCTTTTCTCGCCCCACAGTATGGCTTCCCACCGGGAAGAGGTTTGCTGTCAGGGAAACCATGATAGAGGCCGCTCCAGTGGCTGGGTGGGGGCAGGGCCAGACTCTAGCCACCAAGGCTCCTTAGGCAGGGGGCAGGGAGCGGGGCTATTCCCCGCTCTGTCCCCAGAGCACCACAGCAGGGTCTGCCAGGCCTGACCACTGCTTGCTCTGTGCCAGAGGCAATCAGTGGAATAATCTCCCTCCACCAGATACCAGAGGGAGGGAGGGAGGGAGGGAGGCAGGAGGGGGCTTACTCCGCTGCTTGCCCCGAGCACAGAGCAAGTGGTGGCGGCCGGGATGGGAAGACCCTGCTGCAGCGCCCTGGGGACAAAGCAGGGAATAACCCCACTCCTTGCCCCCCTCCCCCCCCGGGACCTGCTGGCTGGCATCTGGCCCCACTGCTGCCCAGCCACTGGAGCAGGAAGTGGGGGAGCAACAGAGGGGAGCAATAGATGGGGGCAGCAGCCTCTGTCATGGTTTCCCCGAGAGCAAGACTCTTTCCACTAGTCAAAGCTGCTGTGGGGCAAGGAAAGCTGCTACGGAGCATGGCAGTGAAGCTTGCAGGGCTCTGGCCCCCCCTGGCTTCCAGTGCTGCCACGTGCAGTCTGCTGCAGCTCTGCCTGCCTGCTCCGCGGTGGTGCCCCCCGCTGGGAAAGGGCTCACACTCCCTGACACTGTGACAGGGGCTGCTGCCCCCATTAAGGGCCTCGCCTCCTCGCTGATGCAGCAGCCCGGAGAGGGCACAGCCAGATGCTGGCCAGCAGGGCCCCTTGGGCAGAGGAAGGGACAGGGGTTATTCCTCCTCCCTCCCGTGTCTGGCAGAGGGAGCAGCAGGGGGCTTATTCTGCCGCTTGTCCCAAGCAGAGAGCAAGTGGCAGTGGCGGTTGGGGCAGGCAGACCCAGATGTGGTGCCCCGGGGGGTAGAGGAGGGAATAACTCCACTCCCTGGCCCCTTTACCTCGGGCCATGCCAGCTCGCCACTGAAGCAAATGGCTCAGAAATTGGAAATATCTTAAGCATGGCTGAGTTTGGAGGAAACTCTTGGGTTTTTTTGCAATCCTACTGAGACTTTAAGGAAGTAGACAGGGCATAGAATAATGTATCTTGCTTTATGCAGAGTTGCATACTAAATTACAGTCTATACTATATCATTGTTGACAGATAATATCATGCTATTAATAGAGGACACATTTTAAAATACAACAGGAGAAAAGAGTTGATGCAGAGCTTTCATCCACATATCTACTTCTCCTCATTTTAACTGCCTGGCTTCCTAAACTCAGTGCTACTGGAAATGCCTTTTTTGGTTGTGTGTGGTCAGATTCATGTTGCATGTAACACAAACAATGCTGAAGGTGTAAAGACTTATTTAGGTCTCAGGTACTGACTAGCACTGCCCTGGGGAAAATGAGCCTAGGAGATACTTCAGTCTAACACCTTTAAAGAAGATGTTCACTCTTGATAAATATTGCTTCCCAGAACTGTGAGGTGGCCTTGGCTGTGAAGTAGGCTGTCAAAATGCAAGGCCTGCTTGAAGCTACTAACCCTTTCATTGTAGAGAGGTTTATACCAGTACTTCTGGAAAGAGAACATAAACACTTATATGCGCTTTTAATGGTAGAGAACATACTGTCCTACACTGCTTTGTGTTCTGCTGTATACATCATCATCATTTCTCATCACAACCTGTATAAAAATAATGAATTCCATCCTGCTTTTGGTTACAGCATGCAATGCATCATGAGACAGACATAACAATTATACTGATATTAAGTTATAGCAATATATGATCTTCTGATGCACCGGTTAGAATTAAAGTGGTATAAATGGAGTAAAATCATCACAAATTTAACCCTGTTTCATTCAGGGTTTTCTTTTTGTTCTATTTGTACAGTCTCTATCATAACAGGGTCCTGATCCCTAACTCATTCTCCAAAACACTACTGCTTTGTAGATAATAAACAGATCGTCATTCTGATTTCAGAAAAAAAACAATGAAACCCTTTCCCCTTAGGAACGTAAACTTCTTCAAGGATGCTGCTCTCCTATGGAATGGAGATTAGAATCCTTTATGTTTAAAATAATGGAATGGCCATAATTTTTTTAAGGATAATTCTTCCATTTTATAGATGAAATAGTCCTTTATAATCTTGTGTCTAACTACTGAGAAATCAGTCAGAAGTTATTAAAGTTGTGTTTTAAATACTGGTATTACACTGCTATCTTGGAAACTAAGGGCATTTGTACACGCCATGATGTTTGATCCTCATTAATTTTTTGTGCCTTAAAAATTTTAACCTGGGTTATTGTGGTGTTTGTGTTTGCAAGCCACACTCTT
>NW_005841974.1:192078-212059 GCF_000455745.1 Alligator sinensis | reverse complement strand
ATTCCCCATAAATTCCAGCAGGGGTAGGCAAAATACCAGTTTACTCCAGTAATGTCTTTCCTAATGAATTACAGCAGGAGGCACTTGTCCAGCTGGGGGGGTAGGTAAGGGGGGGCGTACAGGATGTGGGCACAGCGGTGCTGGGAGCAGGGGCTATGCCCTGCTGCCACTTGCCCAACTGAGGCAGGGCGGGAGGCACAATGCAGGCACAGCTCGCTCCAGGCAGAAGGCGTTGGGAGTGGGGGCTCTGCCCTGTTGCTGCTTGTCCAGCCAGGGCAGGGGGGTGGTGCGGGGCAGAGATGCTGTGCTGCCTCGGACAAGCGGCATGCAGCAGCAGAGCCTCTCCAGCCTCCCCATGCCTCCTGGATGAACCACGATTTCACTCCACACTGATGAGCAGCGGCTGGGCATGGCAAGGGCATATGCCCCAGATCTGCTTGGGGCAGCCTGGGCCGGGGCTGCTCTGGGCAGGAGGTGGGGCCTATGGGGAACTTTACGGTAGCTGCAGCCCCCCTATAGCCTACGCTCTGCTGCTAACCCTGTGCAGATCCGGGGCCACACAACCCCGCCATGCCCTGCAGCTGCTGCTGCTCGGTGGGGTGAAACCGTGGCTTGTCCATGAGGTGCAGGGAGGCTGGAGGAGCTCTGCCACTGTGAGCCACTTGTCTGAAGCAGCACAATGCCTCTGCCCTGCGCTCTCTCCCTCTTATCAGCTGGGCAAGTGGTGGCAGGGCAGAGCCCCTGCCCGCAGCCTCTTCCACCTGGTGCGCAGCCCTGACTCCACCCACCCCACTCAGGTCTGGGGCACATGCCCCCCCCGTGCCCTCTTGGACCTGCAGTGCACAGCAGTAGGAGCCACCCCATCCCCTCCCTGTGCCCCCTCCACCCCGACTGGGCAGCACTTGCCCCAGCCCCAGCCGCAATCCCTCCCTCGTTGTGGCAGCCTTGATCTGCCTCCCCACCACTTTTCCCTCCCCCACACAAGAACAGACTTATGAGCTGGACACAGCTGTGTCCAGTGTCAGAACATCGAAACAGGGTGCCAATTTAAAAATGTCGTAAGTGCCATTCAATGTAACTCAAAACTTCATAAGTCGAGACCTGCCCTGTAAAAGGCCGATGCCTACATTTTGCCAGGGGCCTGTCATGAATCAGAATCACTTGCTGTTGACCATGAACTGCTTTGCCATGTCTCAGATAGCCAAGGCCAGCAGTATGGAAGTGACTGAGCAGGACACTGATACTTCCAATACCCAGGGAACCCACTGGACCCGGGAAGAACTCCAAGACTTAATCGACATTTGGTCAGAGCAAAGCATCATAGACAAGCTGGAAAGTAGAAGAAATATGCCTGTTTATGTCTTCATTGCAAAAGCGATGCAGGTGCGAGGGCACAATCATGACTGGACCCAGGTCCAGTGCAAGATCAAGGCCCTGAGATCTGCATTTTACCATGCCAAAGATGCAAACTCTCACTCTGGGGCAGGGTGCACAATTGCTTCTTTCTATGACCGGTCCCAAAACACTGCATACCTGGAGTGTCACCTACATCCTTAGAAAGAATGATGGCCAGATGCTTCCAGCACTGTCGCTGCCCACCCTGAGCACAGCTCGCCTTCGCCCCACGCAGATCCGGAGGTTATGCCTCTTTTTTACAAGAATGAAAAAGCCATTTCTTAGTTAATAAACAACTCAATTTCCAATTTTAGAAGAGATTACTTTGGAATTTAGTGTGTGTGGAAGGGGAATGATTAGAAAATGCAGAATCATCACAACTAAAACCTTCCATAGTGATGTTTTGGGTTTGATAGTCTGTTGGAAGGGTCTCTCAGGCGCATGATGGAGCTCCTGGTCAAAGCAAAAGACAGGTTCAGCTGCAATCCAGATCAGTCACTCACTTAAAGATTTGATACCCAGAAGTAATGAGAGAGAAACCAGGAAGATCAGGTCATCCATATTACAAAGGGAGCCCCTAACCACCAGGCTATTGATACTTTTGAGGGAGGGAGGGAGGGAGTCTTTCTGACTTCTTCCTCCTCCTCAAAAACAAACAAACAAACAAACAAACAAACAAACCAATCCCCCCCCTCCCCAAATAAACTCCACTTTGCAAGGTCTGGATTTATCCTACTATAAAAAGGGGAAATTTTCAAAATCTTATAAATATTTACAGGCTGGGGAAATCTTTCCCTGACCAGATTTAATAATAATAATTATAACTCTCTTTTCTTCATCTCAACCTATGCTCCCTTTTAAAAAATGTACCAAAAATAGAGTATTAGCTCCAAACATTTCTGTGGATACAGTAGGATCTTTATGCCAAATTTAAAATGAAGTGGGAGGAAAACTCCTGTTTTGTTTTGGTTTTGATCTTAGGAGTGAACAAGAAAAAAATAAAACAAAACCCAGATTTTTTTTTTGCTTGAGAAAGAAAAAAACTATATTGTTTTTATGATGTTCCATGTCAGATTCATATCCTGGAAAGTTTGGCTTGCTTAAAATACTTTGACCCCAATTATGATGACTGCACAGATCCCCCAAAAGGGCAGTAAAGTGGATCTTCCTGTAGGTCTTTAAAATGACTGTGAATTAAAGAGTTCATATACTCTCTTGCAATCCAGGTGTCCCCTTTATAACATACAGCCCCCTCATGCCCCACACTGCTGTTGAGTGAAAGATTGATTCTTCATGTATGTCATTTTGATTAATAGTCAAGACAGCTTATCCTTATAAGGTTTCCTGACCAAGGTTTCCTTCGTTTTTGTCCAATCCTGCTCTGCTATCTTTCTACCCCAAGGCCTTGAGCAGCGCTAGCAAAGTTTATTGTACAGAATTGCTGTAAAACCCTCAGATATGTTGTCAGAGATAATATCCATCTTCACAACTTCTCTGGATCTTATAACTGATGTCTGAGAACCTCCTGATGCTCACAGTGTGTATTTTTATAACATCCCCATGAGGAAGGGTAGTGCTATTATCCCAATTGTACAGAAGTATTGGGCAACATGCAGGAGATCAGAGACAGAGTCTGGAACCAAGCAGAGATCTGACTGAGAGTGACTTAGGTGCAGGTAATGGCACTATCTATTGTACAACTCTGCCTTCCCATTTCATTATTGTTGTATACACTGCTCTTGCTTCTGCCTATCAGTGCAAAGCAACTGAAAGGATGAGAGAGACAGTGCACAGCTCATTGGACTAATTCAGGAGTGCAGATCAGATCATTACAGTCCACTAAGAATCCACAAAATTGGAAATGGGATGATACCTGCTGCCAGACTGAGTCTGTGGTTGCTGGCAACCAAGATGAGGCTGGTAAGAAGTGGTAGGCTGCAGCTTTGGAGGGATGACTAGTTGTGGAGTCACACAACCTCATCCAACTCTGGTAGCTGTTTGTGAGCTCCTGTAACACTGGTACTGCTCCGGGTAGGATTCTTTTATTTTTACCTCTAAGAGCAAGGACATGTTCTCTTTCCTTTCCTCAGCCATTTCTTCACTACAGGTCTTCACAAACACATGCACAACAGAGGAACCCTTTAACATTATATAACAGGACTGTCATCTCAGCATTGGGGTGAAGAGTAGAGCAACTATTCTGTGCATTTCTTTTGGCATTAGGGGCGTAATGCCAAAATACAAGTGTTGTAAAGAGTTACAGACAGGCAGTGGCAATGGCAGGCTCCCAATTTACTAACAGGGCTATATCCAAAAAAGAAGCAGGACCCAGCCTGTTTTATCCTACAAACTGCTCTGAAGTGAGTTCCAGTTAGTTTGGAGCAATTCAGTGGAAGGAGTTCTGCAAGTTAGTAATTAGCCATACAAAGCACAGCACAGCTTCACCTTCAACACTAGTAAAAGAGAATACTAGTGCCTGTGTCCCCAGTGCAGACTGCAAAAGGGTTCTGCGCCCAATTTCCAAAGCATGGCTCCTCAGCAATTTTCAGATGCCTTCCCTCAGCCATTTCTGCACTACAGTTCTTCACAAACAGCTGTCAGATTTTTTTCTCTCCTAATCAGCAGAGATGTTTTTACTTTCTGCCAAAAAATGAGCCAACTTCATTCAAACTTCCTCTTCTGGGCAGTGGCCAAAACTAGAGAATTTCAGCCCAAGAATGGAAAGCTTGGGAACAAAATCATATTTGTACTAAGACCCCTTTCCCCTTCACTGGCACAGTAGTGCCAAGGGTAAGGCACAAGCCTGAAATCTGCAAGACTTGAGTGCAATCGTCTAGCCCGGTGGTTTTCAACCTATGGTCTGAAGAGCCTTGAGGGCCTGCAGACTGTGTCTACAGGATCCACAACAGACATCTACGATCAATTAAAAGTATGTCATACCCACACTTACAATTCAAAGGGGTCCATAGCTGCATTCAATTTTTTTTAGCGTCTGCAAATATAAAAGGTTGGAAACCAGTGGTCTAGTCCATCACATATTCCTGTGTGACCCTGGTAAAGTCACTTAATCTCTCTGTTTCTTGCTTCTCCATGTAAGGGTGCTTACAGAAGCTACATTTTTCACATGATTGGGCCCCTAATCGTGCTCTACAGCCATGATGTAACACACGGGCATGTCTGCAGAGCACTTAAAAAATGGCTGATAGTGTGAAAAAATTAACCTTTGTCAAATCAGGTATTAGATGAAGGCAGAGGGGCAGTTCAGCAACATCCCTGGAAGCTGCTGGAGCACCCCCTCCTGCTGGCCAGGGCTGGTGCAGGCAGACTTGATTTCTGCCTCCCCCCACCCACCCAACAGGTGAACATCTGTTTGGGGGGGGGGGGGGGGGAGTCTCTAACTCATATAAAGTGCCATGAGTTATAGCACATCCCCTAAACATCTATAGGCACACTAATACAATTAAGAAAATAGCACTGCCCTTTCTCAGAGGGGTGTCATGAAGACAAATACATGACACATCAAATGTATTTAATCATGATGCTGTTGGAGATCTGTTAAGGACCAGTGATAGATAAAGGGGCTGTAAAGTAACACAGCAGGGTAATGATGCTTTAATGTACTTAATCAGGCTCAGGGAGCAAAAATGCAAATAATTATAACAGCCTTTCTAGCAGGTCACTACAAGTTCCCCTGTAATAGATAATTACTCCATATTAATGATGCTTGCAAGCGAGCATTAACATTGCTCTTGCTTCCACACTAATACAGACTAACCTATTTTTGTCTGTTATTGTGCAGATACTCAGTGCAGGGCTCCTAATCCCAATGTTCCATTCAATTTATGGTAAAAATGAATCAACTCTAAACACTGACCAAATCTGTTATTACAACTGAATTATGTTTCCTGTGGTGAGAAATTGTCTCCCTGCCATAGTAACCAGTGCAATATTTATTTAGCTCTTTTTATTTAATCATCCAGAAAGTGACGTACTATCCACAGAGGCATGAGTTAAGGACGAGAAGCAGGATAAATTAATAAATAATAATTGGCCCATCTCAATTACCCATGAGGGATAAAAAGTATGCGATTTGCTTTGTGGACTGGGGAGAGGTTAGCCCCCTGGATAGGGAGAAGCTTGAGAAAATACAAATGTTGCATCTGTCCAGTTACCAGGTCCACAGGGCCAATTGTTTCTTGGCAGTTGTTCAAATCAAAATACCAGGTACTAAGGAAGGGACTGGCTCTTTGCTTTGTTCTTGGGGACCACACTGGGGTACCAGCCCATGAATGGAGTGTTTCAGTGCTATCTTAACAAGAATGAGGCTTAAGTTACAATTGTAATTCTATTGTTAAATGGGAAAATATTTAAGTATATAGTGTTGTGAAAATAAGGTTGAAAATAGGGTGGAGGAGTCCGTACACTCAAAATGAGTTAGGTGTGGTGTGAGAACAGATAGATGTGAGCACCTGCCTGTGTACATACTCTTACCCTGCTGTAAGGAGTAGCTGAATTGCAGTAATTTGTACCTTAGGGTTAAGCAGCTACAGTTTAGCTTCCTTTGAATGGAAGTTAAAAATATGCACGTGGACATTTACCCTGGAACAACTGACAATAAAGCCCGTTTCCCTTTTACCTTGCAATAAATCGCTCATTCGTTCATATTGTAAAGAGAGTTGTTAGACAGTCAAGCAATGCTCAGCTCAGCACATCCAAAGCATGATACAACCTGCAAAATACCTGACAGACAGGAGTCAGTGCTATCCCTGAACACCATCCTAGCCTCTCTAACTGCAAACTTAATCGTGATCTAACCAGGCAGCCTTACACTCATTAACAGAGGATTGACTGTGGTAGTAGAATTTAAGCCAAAGTGTACTACTTTTGACATCACTAGAACTATTTATCTGGCCCTAAAGAAGGCTAAAGCTTAGTGGCTTAGAGAGGATTTTTTTAAAACCTACTAATGGTAGAGAGAATTCTCTGCAAGTAAACAGGATCTCAGATTGAAGGCCTCTGACGTATCTGTCCACCCACAGTTAACTCCTTGTGTCGGGATTCTTCAACTCTATACAAGCAGCTCAAACAACCTGAAATCTAGTAGGCCAATAATTTATAACATTCAGATCTGTATCAGTAATGTCTCAGCCCTAGTTGTGAGATATGTAATCATGTAGGCAGGTGAGTGGGCTGAATTCTGGATGGGTCTTAAGAAGCCCATCTCCCTGGGGTTTTCCTGTATCATTCCAAGGTAGACATATGGCTATATTTGTATCTATGCCTGGCAATTCTGGGATGTTGTTTGTTGTTCTGAATCCTAGCCTAAACAGTAAAGTCAGATTAATTAATCAACATTTTTTTAAAATAAAGCACAAAGTCAAGGCAAGCCAGGCAGACAGGGAAGTACATAGCAAAAAATGTAGAGTTTATTTTTTTTCTTTATTCTCATGCAAGCGGATGGTGACACACAAATTCTATCTGTTTGCTATGGTCTGCTCCTATAAGTATATCTCCCTGTGGACAATAACATTATAAAATGTTCCTTTTTACTATGGGGTTTTAAATTTATCTAAGCATAGTGTCTGGGTTGTGTGTGAATACACTACTTGGCATAAGAGGTGAATCCATATAGCCAACCCACAGAGAAATCGCAGCAGAGAGACATGCAAACATGGGAAACTGGGCAGGCAGACAGCCACCAGAGCAAAGAGCTGATAGTATAGACAGTCACCCCAGCTAAACCTAAAAACTTTGTTACTTCACCCCTTGTCCACAGTGCTTCCTTGAAGAGCCTCTGAGAATACAGTTCTAGGAGCAAGAGGGGTGGGGGGGATGTAGGAACTGTGCAAAGTCTGTGTCCCACTCCTTTGCCCAGTAGTGCCTCTCAAATACTACTAAAAGTACTTATCTATGACCTATTACTACAAATACCTTTAAGTAGTTGGACCTAAGTGAATTGACCAATATTACAAGAAAGGGCAGGATCCTGAGTCACTCCTGCTGCCCACATGGCACTTACCTGACCATTTGATAGCTGTTTTGGATATTTGTGTATAGTTAGTGATTCTGTCACATACCCCTGGGCAGCCAAGAGAGGAAGATATTGGGGACAAGGGA
This sequence comes from Alligator sinensis, assembly GCF_000455745.1. Taxonomy (NCBI): domain Eukaryota; kingdom Metazoa; phylum Chordata; order Crocodylia; family Alligatoridae; genus Alligator; species Alligator sinensis. The sequence goes on along the minus strand of NW_005841974.1, from coordinate 204,547 downwards.
AAAGGATAGTCTGTGGAGTAATGAGGCTCAGTGAGACAGCTGCTGCTACTGTGAAACAAAGCAGGTTCTGAGTTCTAACCAGATTCTTGCTTCAAATGGGGTGGGTGACATCTTGCTGGATGGCAGCACTACGAGGAAGGATCTGGGAGTCTTGGTAGATCACAGATTCAATATGAGTTTGTCGAATGACTGCAGCTGCACAAAAGGGAAATGCAGTTTTGGCATGCATCAACAGAAGCATCAGGTGCAAGACACAAGAGGTGAGAGTGCCTCTCTACTTGGCACTGGTTAAGCCTCACCTAGAGCATTATGTGCAGTCTGGAACTCCGTATTTTAAAAAGAATGCGGAGAAGCTGGACAGGGTTCAGAGGCAGGCAACAAAAATAGTAAAGGGCTTGCAGGGCAAGACATATAAGAGGAGGTTGAAAGAAATAGGCGTATTCAGTTTGTGAAAAAGGTGCTTAAGAGATAGTAATCTTCAAATACCTGAAGGGCTGCCATAAAGGAGGAGGAAAACACATTTACTGTCTCGCTGCACAGAGGATGACATGGACCAATGGCTTTAAAGTTGCAGCCAAGTAGACATAGATTGGATATCAGGAAAAATGTCTTCTCTGTTATAACAGTGAAATAGACTGCCTAGGGAAGTTGTGCACTCTCCATCGTTGAAGGTGTTCAAGAAGATGTTGGACAGGCAAGGGTCAGGGATGATCTAGGAGTGGCTATGGCTGTGTTCTCCTATGGGTTTTTCCCATATTTATTTCTGGACTTTTCTGGTTGCCATATGGGACCCAGAGGGATTTTTTGCCCCCTTTGTGCTGCTTCATGTATTAGAGGTTTTTTACCTTCTGCAGAGGTATTAGGTGTTTGCTGCAGCCAAGGCTGGGGATTTTGACTGGGGTGTGCTAATGCACCTGTTAGGACTAAAACCTGCAGGTTCCTGGCTAGACGGTTTGCTCCCTCCACTTAGGGTCAGACTGATTGCCCTATTATGGGTCAGGAAGAAATTTTACCTCATGGTCAGATTGGTATGGACTGTGGGAGTTTTGCCTGTACTGGGGCATTGTGGCCCTCGTCCTGGGATCTCTTGAGCTGATTTCAACAACCTCTGCAGAAGCAAGACATTGGCTTCCATGGTCACACCTGTGGTGGCAGGGTTGACTGCACAGTTTTGCTATGAGGCTAGACTATGCAAAGGATCCATATAGGGTGGTTTAGATAGGGGTGATCCTGCCTCAGGCTGGGGGGTTGGACTAGATAACTTCTCAAGGTTCCTCTCTGATTGTTTAATAAACTTCCTCATTGCTATTAAATGCTAAGTGCAGTCAGTTAAAATGTCAAGTCTCCACAGAGGTCTGTTCAGTTTTCCAGACCTTGTTTCAACCTCTTTAGAGCTCCCGTCTCAAACTGAGCGTTCCTGTAAACTTCCTGAGGAGGAGGTTCATTTTCATGCTCTAACCCTGTCTTTTTGGTGGTTGATCCTCTTTATGTTGAGATGGAATATACAGAAGATGAACCCTGTTTCCCTGGAGAAAGCCTTTTGGAGTCTCCAGTAACTAGGATCTAGGGGTATCTGTCACAGTTTGGGCAGTTCCAAACATTTGGGAACATTTGAGCCAAACTCTGAACCCTGGCATCAGCTCAGAGCATAACCACTGCCAATGTAAAAAACTGAAGTTCCTGTACTGATGAAATTCTAGTTCAGTTTCTCATTTCTTAGATTCCTATAGGTTGGGGCATCTTGTTTTAACCTAATACATGCTATAGGTCATGGCATCCTAAGTCATCATCCCATGAGCAGTTCAGCTGGAAATAGTCCTAATGCCAGTGGTGTATATCAGTGCCAGAAGTGCCAGATACAGATTTCTGTATTTATGCAGAAGCTGTTTCAAAGTTCTCTGCAAACTGCAGAAATAACTCAAAAGTAAACTGAGGTCTATTATCCAATATGACAACCTCAGAAACACCATGCTTTGCAAATATAGACTTCATTTTTTGAGTGACCTATGCTGATGAGGTCTGTATACATAAAACTAACTCAATATATCTGGAGAAAGTCTACTACAATAAAATGTGTGTGTCCTTTCCAGAAAAATAAACCCATTGCTACCAAGATCCTTCTCATGTATTTGCAAGAAGAAATGGCACCAGAGATGGTCTTTATTATTTTTTTTTCTTTTCTTCATTCCCCACAACCTTCTACCGAAATCAGAATTTGTTTACTCAGACTAGAACACCATATAAACTATGGTGGCCTAGGCTGAGTATAAGCTATTTCCATGCATTTGTTTATACCCCAGTGTCCTTCATGGATCTTCAAAGCATTTCTTTTCAAAGAACCTGAGGGATCACAATACATCCTTCTTTAAGGAGCAGACCATCAGCTATCTGAAGGTCATTTCAGTCCTGTCAATATGGTTGTAGGTCTTTTGGACATTGTGTCCTGTGGCCCCATCCATCTCGACAGAAATGAAATTGTTTCTGGCAAGTGTCAAACTTTCGTTGTTCATTTTTAATTTCCCAAGGAAGTAAGAGCTCACCCATTCATGGGCCCAACTAGCTGCTAAGGCTTCTTTTTTCCCTTGAGCATAACACTGCTCAGTATCTGTAAGACATCTTGATATAAATGTCACTGAAAGAGTACTGCTCCTAAATCATATGAAGATGCATATGCTGTGACTGCTGTGGTATAATTCACCAACTACTGTTCTAAAACAGGTGGTGATGCCAGTAGTCATTCATTGCATTGAATGTCCCTTGTGCATTCCCCCAGACATACACTTTGCATCCATTGAGGTTTTGTTAGTGGTACAATTTTTTTCCAAATTGATTGCTTATACCCAGAAACTGTCTTATGGTAGGAACATCTTGGGGTTAAACTAAAGTATACAATGCCTTTATTTTTTGTCTGGGTCTGGCTGAATTCCATTTTTGTTAATATGTTCAACAAACTTTATTTGTTCCTTCCTAGATTCATATTTCTTATTCAAAGTGAGACCAGACTGTTGGAAGCATTGCAAAATAGATGAATGCCTACATGCATGTTCCTGTTTGTCTTTGCCATATATATCTACATGTCATCTTCATGGCAAAGGATGCTGGACAGCTCCACGACAATCTGAGTCATTGATTTTCGAAAATGTTCTGGCACTGATGATATGCAAAAAAAGATGACACTTGATACATTACCCCATTTGGGAGAAATTGTATGTAGTTAACAGTCTAGATTCTTGTGCGCAAGGATTTGCCAAAATCCTGATGTAGCATCTAATTTTGAGAATACTTTAGCCTCAGACAGCCAAGCTAATGTCTGTTCTACTACAGGAAGCATGTGTCTTTTTGCATATATTTTTATTAAGTACAGTCCACACAAATGCAAATTTTTCCATTGGGTTTTGGTACTACAACTGTTCCTGCACACCAGTCTGTGGGTTAATCTATTTGGGAAATAACTGCAAGTGCTTCCATCCTCTTTAAGTCTTCCCTGACTTTGTTGAAAATGAATGGGGATGCACAAAGGAGGTGTCACAGCAAGAGAGGTTGGTGATTTTAATTTTATATTCCCCTGACAGCTTCCCCAACCCTGTGAAGACCTGAAGATACATCTCTTGTATGGCTTGCATTTTTCTATTAATTGAGTCTAGTTTTTCCACTAGATGTAGTCCTTGTACTGCTGGTCATCCCAATGAGGGAACTGTTAACACTTGTACCACATAAGTTGTGACACTTTTCCCCTTTTTTTTCCAATTTCCCCTTGAATTGGCCACACACCTCTAATGCAGTATCACTTTTCCCTCTGAGAATCTTCTCTCACCTTTACAGATCTCTTTCCCCAAGACAGATCATAATCTTTTGCAGAGATGGCAGTAACTACAGCTCCAGTGTCTATTTTGAATTTAATGATTCAACTATTGAGATCTGCATTTGTGTACCAAGTTGTTGACTCTATTGAGGATATAGTTCCTAGTAGCATAGGCTCATTGTTATCAAATGCCACTCCTGCCTCTTGAATTATTTCCACTAGCCTGGGTGATCTGCACTCCCTTGCAAAATGCCCTTTCTTGTGGCATGTCCTGCACTCTATATTTATTGCTAGACATTGTTGTCAATAGTGACTTGTTTTGCCACATCTACTATACCTTTCACTACTAAAGTTTCTCAATTGTTTTTGCCTCTTTTGCTCTATTTTTATATTGCATCTTAGATGTGAGGGTCCCTTCCTCTCTTAGATCTTGTCTTTTTACTACCATATTTACCTGAAAATAAGATGACCCTGAATTTAAAACCACTCCCCAATAATTAGATTCTATACTGGGAAAATTTGTAAATATGCTATAAGTTTTCCTTCCTCTCCCTGCCCCCAGGTTTTCTCTGTCCAGCACACTACATCCCCATTCTAGCTTGGGGCACTGAGCATGGCCCCAGCCCAGCCCCCATAGCAATCTGGCCTCATAGCAGCTGCTATGAGGCTACCCTAGGGCTGTGCTCCATGCTCCAGGCTGCAGCATGGACAGAGACTGCTGGCATGGAGCAAGGATAAGGTGGTGAGGAAGAGGGGAAAATAGGGGAGCAGAGGCTGCAGGAGGGAGATGGTGGGATGCATAGGTGGTGCAAGGTAAGCAACAACTGCTGCAATGGCCCCAAACCTAGGTAGGAGCTGGAGCCTGATCCACAACAGCCACCTGCTCTCTCTCCCCTCCCTCCCCCCTACTCAATTTTAAGACAAGAGGCATCCCCCCCATGCTAAATGGGAGGGAAAACTCGTTTTAGAATTGAGTTAATATGGTATATACATATTCTCTGAGGAATTTTTAGTATACTGCTAGCCTACAAGTCATCCTGATGATTCTTTATCATTTTTTGCATCTTAACATTACTTACAGCTTTTCCTAGAGCGAGTTCTGGATCCAACTATAGTTGTGTTGAGAAACTGGCATCATGGATGCCTACAGCAATCCTGTCACCATCTTATGAGTTCTTTCAAAACACTAACTGCAGTGTTCAGCAAAAGGGTGAACTGCAGTAACAAAAGATTTAGCCGTTTTCCCTGGTTCTTGGTATCTCATACTAAATTTGGCCCTTGTGTATAGCATTTTTTTTCCCTATGAAATGGGCATCAACAACTTTTTTTTTTCTTCATATAGTCTCAGGGAATGGGGAGGCACATAAGGGCCTTTAACTGGTATTCCTGTGTTCTTTCTGATAAGCCTGAAGCATCTGGAACTGCTAAAACCTTCTGATCCAGCAAGGCCAGCATTCCCACAGTCAGACTTCTCTCACAGAGCTACTTTTGTTATGGCTTGTGTAGCTGCCCTGGGCTTTCTCTTCCCTGCTGCAGTGAACAGAGTCTCTCCCTGACTGCAGTCTGGCAGGCTGGGGCTCCTTTCTCTCTCACTTTCTTTTTCCTAGAGAGAGGAATCAGGCCTATTCCTGACAGGGTGGAAGACCAGGACTCTGTATTTAATCCATATTGTGTGCGCTGCTGGGACCCTGGAGTGTTGTAGAAAAAGGAAACAAACCAGGACCTGGCATTCGCAGAACAGACAGAACACAGACCATCATCCCCAGCAACACCAAATGGTGAAATGCCAATAATTGCAAGCCAGTGAGTCTAGCTTTAGACCCTGGTAGAATTATCAAAAAGAAAGCGTGTGCAAATGAACTATAGAAAGTGCTCTTTAACAGGAGGCAGTGCAGTTTTATACCAGGTGCATAGCAGATAGTGCCATAATTGCAGGAGAAGGCAGGCACACTGACAAGGAATGTGATGGATCTAGACTGCTTGCAACACACACCTGCTTGGTTCTTAGTCACCCTGAACAGAGGACATGGGAATATTAATTGGATAGTGATTTGGCTAAAAGGACAGAAGCAGGAGGTCACCTCCAACAACTATGGGTCACTGCTGCAAGGAGTAATGAGGGAGCTCTCTTTGCCTGTTAATGCCTTTGTGCACAACAGCTGCTGTAAGTCTGTCAAATGCAACTATGAATATCTCCAGAGACACACAGATAATCTTCAGGATGATTGAAAGCCACCAGGAGAGCAAGCTAGGCAGCAATTTTTGCATTGGTAAGTGAAAAATTATGCATTTTGGATTTTAACCCTGTCCTGCATACACACTAATATGGAAAAAAGAGAGCAAAGAGATAACCTATAAGACAATGAACCCTGAAGTTCAGATTTTCAATAAAAGGAAACTAGAAATTCCTGATCACTTTGCCATGAGCCTCCCAAGAAACAGCAATGTTCGTACATGAAGTCAAGGTATTCCTACCCCTTCTACACTGGCCTACGGACTTTCTGTGCCCATGGAGTTTTTAGCACCGCAACATAGTCCTCGGGTGTGTTTTGTGGGTGCCCCTGGCCTTCCTCATTTCTGTCAATCTACAGATTCTTCTAGGCAATGATTTCCCAGGTTTATGGCCCATTGAACAGTAATGCTGTGCTCATGAACCACTTACCCACCCTAACAGTTCAGCCCTGAGATTTCACACAGACATCTGATAGGACACAGTTTCAGAACTGCTGCTTTGATAAGATCAAGAGACAGCAATGAACTTCAGCAAAATTCAGCAAAGAGTGTTCTGCCCTCAGTTTGGGGGCTTCAAGCCCACACATGCCACAGAAAGGGATCTACTGCCTTCTAATTCCTACATCTAGAAAACAGTTGTAAAGATTTACACCACTTATCTCAGAAACTGAGAGCAGTTTGGGCTTTTGGCTACTGGGATAGCTTCCTGCAATGAATCCTCAAGAAACCCAGATAGGGATTCCCAACCAAGTCTCTTCCTGCAGCCAGAGTACATCTATTTCCTTGTGATGACTTTATCCTAAGGAAGCTGTCATTGCAGTCAGAAAGCATTACTTTTCCTGCTGCATTGTGATTAGTACAACCCCACCACACACTGAGTGTGCAAGGAACAAATTTAAAGATTTTGGCCAGGTTTGGCCATCATTCACCCTGCTGTAAATGTAGGATCACTGTGTTGAAGTCTGTGAAGTTAGTATACCGTTAAAGCGGTGCAACCAAGCTCAGGGTCTGGGCCATAAAACTGCAGTCAGTATTTGTCATGGCCCCAGGAAAGCCCATCTATTCTATCACTTCAATTCTTTGCTCTATTGTTCCATTATTTAGTGTCTGATATGCTGCTCTGCCTCTACTGTAATGGTGCCTTCACTTTCCAGTTTTGGCTAGCTCTTGTATTGCCCAACTGTTCAAGCCGTTAATAATCCCTAACACCATAATAGCTGTCCCATACTTTACCTCAAGTCATTGCCCCTTGCTTTGCCATGTTCCAAGATCATTATTAATGGCCTCGTGGGATCTTTTTCAAAGGAAAAGGTCTTTCACTTAGACTATTCCCTTGAAGGTAATTATTGATTCGGATCTTGTTCTCAGAGTTGTCTTCTTTCAACACTGTGCATTTAGCTCCTTGATGCACTCTCTCAGTATTATTTTTTCGAAATTGTTTGCATTTTTTTCTAACTTCCTATTCTAACATGGCAGGGGAGTAGAATATGTTTCCATGGATGTAGCTAGGCTAAAATGATTCCTCATATCCAGTCTCAATATCATGTATTCCGCTTGCTATCTGTCTAATGAACAAACTCTTTGCACCAGGCTTATTTAATCTGATCAGTCTTCATCATGAACACAAAAAAACATACTCTATTGCACAGAGAAGCCAAGATTTCCATATACCAGCACCAAGCCAGATGCCCAAATATGGATTTCAGCTACTACGCACATCTCCCAGCTTCTTCCCCAGAGCTCTCCCTAGAATTAAAAGGTGCTGCTGGAAGCTTGGCAGTTTGAAAGTCTTTGTGCTAAAGAAGTCTCACCTAGGATTTCTCACGGGGAAAAGATCTATCCTGTTAGCAGCAGTCTTCCTTGAATTAAGAAGACCTGCTCCCTTGGGCCTATGTTTAAATGTATTGGGCGAATCTACATGTGAATTTACTTGCACGTAAAGTTGATACACTTAAACTCTATAACATGTAAGGGTCCCAGGGGTAGCCATGACACCCTCTGGTGGCTCTACAACTGTGCCTCGCTCCACCCCTAGGGCTCCCTCCTGGCTCACCTGCGACGCCTCGATGGTAATGTAAAGAAATGGGGAGGATGCCCATGGACCTTTGCTATGCCTCAGTCACTCTGGTACCAGGCCCCTGGCTCGGCTGGGCCCAGAGCCTTAAGGGATAATTGCACGGCTCCAAATCCTCCCCTTTACCACGCCCCATGCTTCACGGGTGTTATAGGTGTGTTGTCCCTGTGTTGGGGCTTCAGCCTCCGCCCCCTTTAATTTTGCTAGGCCTTCTAGGCTAAGCCCGCTGAAAGATCGGGCCTGGCTTTGAGGTACTAGCTTCATTTGTCCCTTCCAGTCACCAGGCCTCTGGCCCTTCTGTGGCTGCACCCTCTCTGGTGTCACTCTGGGCTCAATAAGGGCTCAATCCCTGAGCCTGCCCCTGGTAGTGCTCAAGGCAGCCAAGTGCCCCCTCGACACTAATGAGGCCTCCACCTCCCCTTATAGCCTCATCCTGGTACACCAGTATAAACAGTAACATAACATAAATCCCTGGGCTATAACATAAGCAAAACAATAGAGGCAGCCCTCTGCCCCTTTAAGAGGGCAAACCTTCTTGGGCCAGCATACCTCCCAGCCTGGCCCCTTGTGAGCTCCTCAGGCCTATGTCTCCCTGCAAGCAGTCTGTCAAGTGTCCCTGGGTGCTTTCTCCTGGGCAGGAGCTCCTAACCCTGCAGCAAGCAGGGCTAGACTGGCTTGTCAGCTCAAGCCCCGGGTTTACATGCACCCACAGCCCGGCCTACATCCGGTCAGGTGACTGCCTAGGCTGGCTGCTAATTGTTTCATTAGCCCTGTTGCCCCAGCAACCGGCAGCTGTGGCCCCCTTTCTAGTCTGCAGAGATCCCTCACTGGGCTGCTTCTCCTCTTAAAGTAACAGAGAGCCCAGGACTCTGTTACAAACTTACCCTAAGGCTCATTAAGGAAATTTACATCTACATGTATATGCCTCAAGATGCCTTAACAGGGCTTTGCAGTAGGCCTGTGAGAAGCAGCAAGTATTCGATTCGGCCGATTCTGAGGAACAGCGATTCAATTTGGTGATTCAAACCACTGTCCCAATTTGATTCAGCCGATTCAGATTTGAAGATTCAGCCGCTGAATCTCCTCTGAATTGAACAGGTGGTGGCGACAGTGTTGGCAGCGGGGGCATGGCGGCAGCGAGCGGGGCCCCACGCCCCGCCTGCTTCCCCAGACCCTGCCGTGTCTGCCCTGCCCCGCCCCAGCACTTTAAAAAAGCCCCACACTCAACAGCTGCAGCAGCAGTGATCAGGGCCTCTGGGGGCTCATGGCAAAGCCTCACCATGCAGTGGCAGGCAGTGGGGATTGGGCCCCCCCTTTCCCGCCTGGCACCCATGCAGCAGCTGTCATATCATGTGGCTGCAGCACAGCTTGGCAGGGTGCTGCACACTGTCCCGGAGCTGGGGCAGCTCCAGCAGTCACCTGGAGCACAGCAGCACATAGTCCGTGTGGCCCCGGCTCCCGGACAGTGCACAGACCCCCATGGTGCCCTCCCAAGCTATGCTGCACCCATGTGATGTGACAGCTGCTGCATGGGTGCCAAGTGGGGCCAGGGGCCTGATCCCCCTGGCCAGCCCTACACATGGGGTCAGGGGCTCTGACATCAGCCCCCAGAGGCCCCAAACACCACTGCTGCAGCCCACAGGGCTTTTTTTAAAAAGTGCCAGGATGCTGGAGCCTGGCAGGGCAGCCATAGGAGGGTGCTGGGGGAGTTAGTGGGGGGGTGGAGCTGGGCCAGGGTTCCCCAGTGGTCCTCTCCCCCCTGTTCCAGACCCCCCACCCCCTACTTAACGACAGGGGTCCAGCTCCCTGTGGCAGCGGGCGGAGACCACCCAAATCTCCAAATCAATTTGGAGCCTTCCGATTCCAATTCAGACCTTTTAATGGGTCTCCCAATTCTATTTGGATTTGGTGATTCAGCCTCCAAATTGGGCCGAATCTCCTAGGAACTGAATCGACTACCAAAACCTTGCACAGCCCTACTTTGCAGCCTTCTTTGGTCAGTACCCTGGACAGCTGCCATCACCTCCCACCTATAATCTGCTCCGCCCACCCAGCAGATCAGAGAAGCACCACCACAAACTAAAAGCAGTGGGTGTTTTTGCAGCTCCTAGCACATTTCCCACACCTCTGCCTCAGTGTAGGCTTCCTGGCCTGGCAATGCAGCCCCTGCAGCAGTGGGACATGTTGCTGCCCTCCCAGGATTCAGACGCCCTTAGAAGCCAGTGCTGGGGTTCCCACCTAAGACAGCAGGCAGGTTGGGGCAACATCTGCTCCAGCAGCTGGCGCGGCTTTCCCTGCTGCAGCCACCTCCATCTCAGGCAAGCGCCAGGCTTCCCTGCCGGGAGGATACTCCTAGGGGCTCTGCTTGGCTTAGCCCAGGTGGCCCTGCTCACAGAACTGGGTGGGAAACAAATTCCTTAGCCTGTTCCCCAGACAGCTCAGGGCTCACAGAGCTCAGCGGGGAATGGGCTCCCCAGCCCCTGCCAGCAGAGAGCTCCCAGTGTCAGCTCCATGGGTTGGGGGGCAGTGGTGGGAGACCCTTATCTTCCAGGGACAACACCAGCTTCTAAGGGTGCCAGGGGAGCTGCATTGCCCGGCCAAGAAACCTGCCCCGAGGCAGACATGTGAAGGTGCCAGCAGCTGCAAAAAGCACCTATGGCTTTTACTTTCTGGCAGGGTGTGCCTGGTGGGCTCGGCTGCAGCTGACATTAAGGTGCTATACCATGTCTACACATGGGTTACAGTGCCTTAACTACTCACACCTAAATCTGATGCCTGCTTTATGCAGGTATCAAATTTAGTGCCAGATCGTCCCTAATCATCCATATTTAAGGCAGATTAACGATGGGAACATGTAGGCCCATCCTTAATGCACCTTAAATATGGTGACTAATGATCCATTAATTGCCTTACGTCACCTTAAGGGAGCACATGTAGATATGCTCCACTGAGAAGGGACACCACCTTTTATCTTCTTTAAATCTGATGGCCTAATTTAGGGGTCTGCTAAAATTGAGGGAGCAGCCAGCCAACTTCTCAGGCAAACCCTGGGGTCAGCAGCCATTTTCAAAGGCCGAGTGGGGTCAACCATAGAGATAGGACATAGAGCTAGGACTAGCATCCAAGATCAAAGATAATAAAAAGTCCTTTTTCAAATATATAGGGAGGATCAAGAAGGCACCAGGAAATGTGGGGCCCCTACAAGATACACTGGGCTATCTGGTGGTTGTGCCAGAGGAGAAGGCAGACCTCTTTAACAAATTCTTCACCTCCGTTTTCTTGTGCAGGGACCGGGACTCTCCCACCGTGATTCAAGATGGACTCGAGGGGAACGCCTCAAGACCTAAGGTTGAGGAGGACCAGGTTAGAGTACTTCTGGAGGGGCTGGACGTGTTCAAATCAGCAGGTCCAGATGCTCTCCACCCCAGGGTGTTGAGGGAGCTAGCAGGGGTTATTGCAGGGCCCTTGGCACGGCTTTACGAGCACTTGTGGTGCTCGGGCCAGGTGCCAGATGACTGGAAGATAGCCAATGTGGTCCCCATCTTTAAAAAAGGGAGGAGGGCGGACCGGGGCAACTATAGACCCGTCAGACTTACCTCAATCCTGAGGAAACTCTTTGAGAAGATCATCAAGGAGCACATCTGTGATGGGCCAGCATCTGGGATGATGCTCAAGGGCAACCAGCATGGTTTCATTAAGGGCAGGTCATGTCAGACCAACCTGATTGCCTTTTATGATCAGGTCACAAAAGCATTGGATGCAGGTGTCGCCATGGATGTAGTCTTTCTGGACTTCAGCAAGGCCTTTGACACCATCTCCCACCCCATCTTCATTAAAAAACTAGGCAACTGTGGCATCGATGCCTACACAGTCAGATGGATTGCAAATTGACTGATGGGTCGTACTCAGAGGGTAGTGGTGGACGGGTCATATTCGACCTGAGGGGAAGTGGGCAGCGGAGTCCCCCAGGGCTTGGTCCTTGGGCCCGCACTGTTCAATTTATCAGCGATTTGGATGACAGGGTGAAAAGCAACCTGTTCAAATTTGCTGATGATACCAAAATTTGGGGTGAGGTGGGCACGTTAGTAGGGAGGGAAAGACTTCAGATAGGTTGCAGGAGTGGGCTAACAAAATAAGGATGCGTTTCAATACGGACAAGTGCAGGGTGCTGCACTTGGGCAGTAGTAACCAGCAGCACACTTATAAGATGGGAAACTCCCTTCTTGAGAGCATGGAGGCAGAAAGGGATCTTGGAGTCATTACTGACTCCAAGATGAACATGGGCCGACAATGCAAGGTCACGGTCGGCAGGGCTAACCGGACCTTATCGTGCATCCACAGGTGCATCTCAAGTAGGTCCA
>NW_005841974.1:184838-191962 GCF_000455745.1 Alligator sinensis | reverse complement strand
AAGGAAAGTGGTGCTGGCTCCTACCCTGGGGGTCTTTAAGAAGCAGCTTGAAGCCTACTTGACTGGGGTCATTTGAGCCCAGCTTTCCTCCTGCCCAGGCAGGGGGTTGGACTTGAAGATCTACAAGGTCCCTTCCGACCCTACTTCTATGATTCTGTGAGCCCCTCCTACACCTGTGATGGGCCAAGGGGCCCTGGTGGCCCCACTTCTCACTGCTGGTTGGTGAAGAGGAGTGAGGCTGTATGACAGACAGCCCTCATAGTTAATCAGTGAGAGGCAGGAGCAGTGGTCATCTTAGTGTGCTGGCATCTCCTCTCTCTCCACCCTAGTGGGCTATGTAGCTGGGCAACCCAGTGGGAGCAAGAATTTAATTTTTTTCACTAAGTTGTTTTATTCCCCCCATCCAGGAAGCCCACTAAAAGTGCAGTGCCCACACTTTTTAGCCTACCTAAAAATCACAGTTTCCATGAAAATTGCACAACTGCAATTTTGGTAGGCCCCTAACTATATTTAAATTCTGTTAATTTGCCCAGCCACCTCGTACCAATTTGCCAGCCAGCTAAGTTCACAAGTGGCAGAAGATGACATAGAAATCCTTCATTAAACTTTCTCCATAATAGAGACCTTAGGAAGTCGACAAGGCTGGTTTACAAGGCTGTTGTGCTGACCACTGTCCTCTACTGTAGTGAAACCTGGACCGTCTGCCAATGCCACATTAAGATCCTTGAGAACTTTCACCAGCAGTGCTTGTGCCAAATCCTGGGGAATCAAAGAGGAGGACCGCTGGACCAGCGTGACCATTCTCCATGAAGCTGCATCTACCAGCATCAAAGCCTTGCTCTTGAAAAATCAACTGTGATGGATGGGCCACTGCATCTGGTTGTCCAAGGACTGCTTTCCTCATCAAATTATCTTCTCCCAGCTCTCTGTTGGCCAACACTCAAAGGGCAGCCAAAGGAAACAGTACAAAGACACACTCAAGGTTGCCCTCAAGCACAGAGGGATCAACACCAATGGCTGGGAGGAGCAAGCTGCTAACCACGTGGTGCCATCTAGTCCATCAAGGCACATGCCACTTCAAGGCCCAACAACTTGATACTGAGGTGGAACAGCAGCAGCGGAGGAGGGAGAAGGAGACCAACCCAGGGCTGCAAATTCCACTCCTCCATGCAACAACATGCCCCCATTGCCAAAGAATGTGTGCATCCAGAATTGGGCTCCTCAGCCACTTGAGGACCCATCAATTCTGGCAGACATCATCCTCAACTTTAAGGGACTACCACCAAAACCTCCAGTATCTGGGTCAGATGGCATTTTACAAGTAGTTCCACTGAGTTTTGAGTCATTACTATTTATCATCCATTATTTCTGCTCCACAAGTCAGACATTAGTATATTTCTTATTCAAGGTTTTAAGAGAAACACACATGTTCAGCCAGAGAGATTGAATGTCAGTATTCACTAGTGTTTTCTGCTATCCACAACCCATCAAAGAACCAGCCAACTGCAACTTCTTTCCTTCTGCAGAATCTGAAGTGTGAATGCACATTCTGTGTATCATATTCTTTAATCATTTAAATTACACATTTGTAGACACTACTTATCACTTTAACACCTGAGTGCTTTGCCTTAATTAAGGTGCTGTTCTACACCGAAGAGAGGGAAAAATGACACTTTTAAACTTCACAGACCTGTTTCCTCTACATAATCATTATCACTTCTGCTTACATTATTGATTAAAATAAGTTTATGCAACATTTTCCTCACATTAGGAAAATATATTGATATGTACCTGAAAATATATTATGAGGTCCACAGCTCTATTCCAGAGGGGGCTTCAGCCTACACATAACTCTGGAGGAGGCAAAGCCAGAGGCATCAGTAATCACAAGAAAATAGCCTGCCTCTTGAAGACCCCTCCAGCTGGAAACTGGAAATAAAAAAGAAACTCACCTTCAGCTGAGACCACTTTTTCTCACTTTCTCTCATTGCCCACTTGGCTTGACTCCTCTCAGGAGCTGGGGTGAAGGGGTACCTGCTTTGAAGCTAGGTCTTTTCCCATCCTGCCCAGCATCCTGCCTTCCAAAGCTTGCCTCCTAGGGTAGACTATACTGGTCATGCCCCATTTGGGCAAGAGCTGGCTGAGTTCTCCAGCCCAATATAAGTCTTTACATCAACATTTAACATTCTCTGGCTCAGTTCTCCCAGAGCCTGCTAGAGCACAAGACAGAGGAATGACTCTGAAGAGGTTGTAGTGCTGAGAGGAGTTTATGGGAGCCTAGCTGGGAAATGGACAGGTCAATTCCTGAGCTGAACTGCTAATTCAGAATTTGAAAGTTCCACTGAGCAAGGAAACTGGAAAAAGGGCCTTCCCTGAGCCAGAGGCTGACAAGGATGGGTTTCTCTTAGCTTCAGTAAGGCAGAAGTACCCATTTTGGCAGAGTTGTGTACTTGATCATGCAGAACAAGCCCTTGTAGCTCTGGCAGCAATAAATAGATGCTACTCTGGGCTATACTCCATCAACAGGACCTTTAGTCACGGTACAACAGAACGATTTTTATGATTGGTGATTAGGAAAAGGAAAGAACCCATATAAAAGAGCACCAACCCCAGGGTGTTTGAGAACCCCTGGAGGTGACCCAGAGTACCCTTTATTTCAATCTCCCCTTCACTCACACATTATATCTTGATGTTTCTTTTGGTTCTCAAAGGGGAGGCTGCCCCAGGGCTTCCCAGATTCGGTCTTTACTCCAGAGCACCCAGAAATGAGGAGGTCCTGCTTTAAGGGATAATGGCATGCCTCCATACCACTCTTATACTGTGCCCCATGCCTCACAGATGTCACATGACTATTGCTGGGGCCTCAGCCTATTCAACCACTGCCCCTTTAATGTGGCTAGACCTTCTAGCTTAGGCCCACTGTGTTGGACCTAGATTTGAGGTGCTAGCTCAGCTTCCTCCTTTCCCATTGCTAGGCCCCTGGCCCCTGTCAGCTGCACCCCTCTGTTGCCAGGCTCTCTGGGCCCTGTCTCTCTGTGCAATACTCACAGGAGCCTTGAGCCTGCTCCTGGCAGGGCTTAAGGTGCTTATGCACCCCTGGGCACTAATGAGGCCTCCAAACCTTCCCTTTTAAGCCTCATCCCAAGACTCTGGTTTAAACTACAACATAAACACTAAGCCCCTGGACTATAACAAAGAAAAATAATAGAGGCAGCATGCCTGCTTACCCCTGGCTCCTCTTTCCTGGGTCGCTCTATCTGGTGCTCCAGCCTGAAATGCTGGTTTCCAGTTTCCTGAGGCATTCAGGAGCCCACACTCCACCACAGCCTAGGCTGGATATCCTACAGCTAGCTCAGGCCAGGGCTTATATAGATATGGCCTGAGCTCTCACAGTCATGTGACAGCCCCCAGTCAGCTGACTGGCTAGCAGGGCTACCCTTTAACCCCTCCTCTTTTGGCAGACTGTACTGTGAAGACTCTGGCCTTAAAGGGGCCATTCTGCTTCCTAGTAATAGGGCTAGGGTTCTCTGTTACAACCCAGATTTATTTCAATATCTTAATTTTGGATTAATCAAGTTTTGGTGCTGCAATTGAGTGAAAAGCTGATCAAAAGTGTTCACCTGTTAGGTCAAACAGAGGGAAGAGTGGGGCAGCACCTTAAAGACTAACTGGTTCTGGTAGGCATGAGCTTTTTGGAGGCAAGAGCCTACTTCAGGGGTGGCCAACCCATGTCATGCATGCCGCAAGTGGCACAGTCAGCCTCTTGCATGTGGCATGCTTCAGATAGGGAAGGAGCACAGAGAACAGTGACAGAGCAGGAAGGAGAAAGAAGAGCAGTAATCAGTCAGGGAAAGGGAGTGGCACTTGGGGATGATACAGGGCATAACACCAGTAAAAAAGGTTTGCCCTTACTGGCCTATGTCATCAGGTGCGATGAAATAAATATTTCTACCACAACTGCCAAAGGCGAAAACTCCTAGAATTAAACATCTTACTACTAATGACAATTCTGCAGACTGAATTACGTTCTCCATGATATCTGAGCAGTTATGATGCTCATGGTAGTCTTGTGAGTATGCTAGTAAACAATTCAGTCAATACCATACAAGAAAGAACACATCCCTGCTCCCACAATCACAAACACATTTTCTCTGTGAGGCAAATGGGATCAAACTGCAGTAAAAGTTCATTTGAGCCATGAAACTCTGCAGATCAGGGAGCAGAGCTACTGAGGAAGACAGCATGAGTCCTTTTGAAAGCAAACAAAACTTTACAATAAGGAACCTAACTAACAGATGGCCTAGGCTGTCTTGGCAGATGATACTCCTCAGTTCTGAAGTCATTCAAACACCTGAACACAGAGAATGAATTCACATTTAGTGGTGGTGGAAACTCTGACTTGTTGACTAGCATACGTGCCACCACCAAAACAGACAAGTGGAAGCATTTACAAGATTTCTTTTAGAAAGACTAAAGATGACAAAGCTGACCTATCATTGACTGAAAGTCAGGAGCATTGCCAAAAAACTGCTTCTGCTGAAACAGAAAGCAAGTGTCAGTTGCCTCCTACTTCCCAGCTTCACCCCCCCTGGAAGCAAACTGCTTAAATTCCTTGCCAGTCACAGCAGGCTTTCAGAAAGGAAGACAAAAATTACTCTGGTAGTAATCAATATACATGCAGATTCCATGCTTTGGCAGACATAAGAGGAGGGTAGGAAAGCAATGTCACTGCAAATGCTGGTGGAAATGCTTTGTTTTGGTTGCCAAGGTAAACAGTGGCTATTGACTGTTCATTACAATCATAGAAGAGATTAGAAAAGGCCACCTGTAATGGACTATATCACCTACAAAAACAGGTTGCTAACTGCTCACAATAAAACTGCAAATTACTAGAGCAAGCTCCTCAATGTAAGAATTACCACATTGTTACCATTAATAGTAAGAATATTAATAACACCTCCCCAGCTGCAGTGAGAATGACACACTGGGGGAAGTATGCATGAAACCATGCAGCTTATTTGCATGGCTGACATTCACAATCAGGATGCCGTTGCCAGCAATGCACTGATGTTAGCAGCAGACTTCCCTGCCAGGATTAAACAGATTTCATTGGTCACTGCAGGCATTTATAGTTACATTTTTCTGGGGCTACAGGGAACCAATACATGCCAGGTCTTGCTGTTTGAATTTGGAAGGAATGAGGATAGACACTGTAATAACAAGGTCTGCAATTACTCAAAAGCCAGTGGGATGTAAGTGAAAACAGTATGGAGACAAGGTAGCTTGGCAAGTTCTGTGACACCCTGGCAAAATTAGCTAGGTGCAAGCTCGATTTTCATCAATAAGTGCTTTACAAGGAGCCTATTAAGAACCAGATGTTAATGAAAACATGCTATCCAGTTGTTGGCTGGCTGGCCCCAACAAAACACACCTCACATGTTGCAATGGCTGCAAAGCTTAATAATGGCAAATGCACACAGAATAACAACTGACTTTCTCTTTCAGTTACTATATTAAGGTGCGAGTCACAACCAGTGCATTTAGATTGTATACACTAGGGCTAGGGACAGACATTCAAAAAGCCTAAGCCTGAATTAATTCAGTCTTTGCAGGTTAGTTTAACCTGGCTAGGCTGAATGGTTTGTAACAGTACAGACATTCCCTCTAGACTGAGGAAATGCAGGCACATGCCTGCAGTGGCTCAAGCTAGAAGCTGGGGGGAGCTAGAGCAGCCCTCCCTTTCCTTCCACAGTGTTGAGCTGATGGGGGTGTGGCCAGGCCCAGGAGGATGCTGATTAGGGTTCCTTCCAATTCCACCCCTTGAAAACAGAGCATTTATCAGCTCTTATCAGCATTTAGTAACCCATCAGAAAAAAAAGCCTCTCTCATTAATTCAAGCTCTTCTTAAACAACTTTTTCTAAGGGAGGGAACATTTCAAGGAGGGACACTACCAGCTACCTGTTGATTAGCTCCAAAAAGTCCTAAGTGGACACTGTCCTGTCTGCCTTACACAGACACTTCTCAGCATTAGCTAGCATACCACATGCTGGCTATGGTCCATGCTGTGGGAGAGAGGAAGGAGGGATCCCTTCTTGGGCAGTGAGCAGCGAGCGGTGGGGGGAGGGGGCAGGAAAAACCAGTCAGAGGCTGCTGTGCCTGCAAGTTTCTGTAGGAGCTTCAGCAAGGGAGCAGAGGAGAGGGGCCACCTCAGCTCTCTGGAGCAGAGAACCCAGCCCAGCCCAGAGAGCATGCTGGGGGACTCTGATTACCTTAAACCAGGAAGGGATTTGAGACAGACATTGCATAAACTGGTTTGACCCAAATCAGTTAAGTCTGATACTACATTCAACCAGGTTTATCTCAAACCAGTTTTAGGCATTTTCAAACTAGGTTATGTGCACTGAATATCTGTTCTACTACAGGTTTAAACCAGTTTGTGATCACTTAAACTGGTTTATGTGTAATGTCTGTCCATAGCCTTGATGAGTTGGACTGTATTGTGTACTGGAGTAGCAAAACACCACAGTATTCCTAGGTACTGCATCCTTTTTCACATGAGCAGTGTTACAATGATTGTAACATCATGACAGTGGCAATACAGAACTCTAGACAGTGCCTTCAAGGAATAATAGCCATTAGCTCATTGTCGCTAACTTGTCTAGATAGTTGGCACTGACATGTGTGCATTGTATTTGCTCTACAGGTCTTGGATTTTCTCTCACTAGTTCCCTTGCAGTATTATTTACTATCTGGAAACATGCTTTTAAAGAGAGTGGAAGAAGAAGGAACTCTACAAACATTAATTTGAAGAGAGGGTTTCAGTTCCTCTGACAGAAAGAACTAAATGAAGCAGAATTTAAGGAATAAAACTTGCACATTCCTAACTGGAACCAGGGTGACCTTGAAGGAATTCCTCCGGCTTTGTAGAAGGAAAAAGAAAATGGGTTGAAAAGTGATTTTGCTATTTCCCTGTGGTAATTATATGTCATGAAAGCACTAAAATGGTTTCCAAATCAAAGTGAGCTGCATCCTCCCCCTCATAGGGTTCAATTTATTTGATTTGCACTTCATCTCAAATCTTTCACAAGTCTAAACAGTGCTTGCCCTTCTAGGAATAAGGTTC
>NW_005841974.1:178735-184776 GCF_000455745.1 Alligator sinensis | reverse complement strand
TTCAGCAGTAAATCAGAAAAAGCACACAACAGTGAAAGGTGCAATGATGACACTTTTATATCAAAACTGCACACGGGGCACAGCTCAAACTTCGCTTTCTGTGAAGCAAGAATATTATGTCAAAGGAATAGATTATTTCCCAATTTCTACCATGACAATTTGGGGGATTTTACAATTTATGAGTTCTGTTCTGAGATTATGAACATTGTTTATATCAGAGTATCAAACTGAAAATTGGATTGAGAAATTGCAGCATATTCTCTGTTGCCTTTTTTTTCAATCCAGAATGGAATTCCAAGAGTTAGTAACCAAGACATAACAACGGATGTCTGTGAAACTCGGAAGCTCTGTTACACAAATGGAAGCCCCATTGGACAAGGAAAAAAGAAGAGGGTGACCAGATAAAGAAAACAACTCTGCCCATGAAGCCTGGTTTCCAAAGAGATCATTGATGTGGGCTCTGAACACTGATGAAACTGATGGGGTGGGGGGTTCACACAACACAGGGAACCACGGGGTTATAAGAGAAGGACTCTCACCAGCTATTTATTGAGTGACTGAGAAGAGAGAAGTCTGTGAACTACAAGAAGGCAGAGGATTATAGACATGCAAGAAGACACCAACCAAATATGAAAAACTGATCAAGGCTGATTAGGAAACTGATTCAGGAGACTGAGTAGGAGTTTCATTGTTCTATCTAGAGCAGCCTATTTCCTGGGCTAACAATATATGTGTTTTAGATTCCTTATACCATGTGTGTGTGTCAACTATAACATGTTGATGAGCAGATTTTCAAAATGTACCAGTGACTCTAATGCTTCATATTTGCAAAAGTAATCAAGGCTAACCAAGTCTGCATGCAAGAGGATGAAAATCTGGTATATAAAAAAAAATAAAAAGCTCCCCTAAAACTCCCAGTCCATAAAAACTTGCACTCCCTGATGCCAGGGGCATAAACCCAGTCCAGGTACAATGTTGTCTTGTCTATGGTGAAACTAAATCTTCTCAGCGTCCCCTACTAATTTGATCTGCAGCACCCCCTTTCCTATCACCAGTATGAATGCTCATTCCATCACCTTGATCAGAAGTGGTGAATCCAGATGGCTTTGCAAAAGCCAATGCATACACCACAAAAACTGCTGTAGTCCAAGCATTCCCCACCCCACTCCGATAGGCCTGCTTGATATAGGGCACTCAGCTAAAGGAGATAAAATGGAAACTTCCCACACTAAGCACAGAAAGCAATAAAAAGCCCTAAATTTAACTGGAACAGGTAGAGACTTCCTAAACATTGCCAGAGCAAACTGCCAGGAAACAAATTGCCATTAAAAAAAACACACGCAAAAAAACTTGTGACACGGAGGAAGATGGAAGAGGTTTCTTCCTCTGTCAGATCCCTCAAGACAGTCACCCCTCTCACCTACATTTAAATACTCTACCAGGGAGTGAGTTAAAAGCTTCCCACAGTGCTTACAGAAAGGTGGTGGAGCTCCCTCATGCAGAAATGTGATGCGACTGTTAGAAGACTGGAACCTGAGGAAGGAAAGACTAGCTAGTGACCTGTAGCCATCCCATAAAGACAAGCCTTCTGCCACCCTCATTACAAGAATCAAGGGATGCTCAGAAATCCCCTTGGATACAAGGCTAATGCTTTGCCCATGGAGCTGCCACCAGCCCTCTTGCACTATGTAACATTCCATTTTAAATAAAAATCTGTAAGGGGAAAAAGGAGAGAGTTAAAACAGTTCTGCTTCTCTCTTGTAAAACTCTACATATGTTAGTTGGCTAACTCCCTCCCTGTCCTTCAAAATCCCTAAAGTCACATAACAGAGGTCATGACATCCTTACCTACCCTCTAAGGACCTCCAGAGGGTGGGGGAAGTGGGGGGGCTGCTCCATAATGACACAGAGGACTGCTAGGGCCAAAAAATAATTATAGAAGGTCAACAAGGTTCTTTAGGTAAATGTGATATCTTTTATTAGACCAACAGGATAGTTGGACAAATTGTTCTTTGCAAGCGTTCACATACAAGCACCCTTTTTTCAGGGATAGGGGAAGTCTGCTGCTGTTTGTGCGCTCTCCTGGGTGGAATAGAAGTGTAAGTCAATATGTAAAATACATGTCTGTGAAAATGCAAGTGCATAGCAGGGAAAATCAGATAGGATGAAAGAAAATAGGTGCAAGACAGGTAGCTGGATGAGGAAAGGGAGGAATGTTGACACGGTGATAGAACATAGCTGGTAAAATGCAGAGGTTACCTGGGGTTATCGGATGGCAGGCCCTTTATAATGTGCCATAAATCCAATGTCTATATTCAGTCCATGATTTTTTGTATCCTGTAGATTTATGAAGTGGAGTCTGTAGGCTCATCTATACAAGATCCAAACTTTCTGATAATTAATTGGTATCTAAGCTTTCTTAAGGAATGTAGAAATTCAATTAAACTGCCTTTGGAATAGAATAAAAATGAGATGTTCTGATAATCTTTTGAGAGGACTTTTTGTAACACTCTTTGGAACATAGGTACACTGCCATGAAGCCGCCCATCCCCACGGATGCCCAGCTGTCCCTCACCCTGCTAAAGCTGACCATACCCATGAGCCTTCACCAAGGAGGCACAGCAGGCCGAGGCCTCTACCCAGGCCTCACAGAAGAGCTCCTTCTGGGCCTTACAGATGTTACGCAGCATGCAGGCAACAACAATGACCTAGGGGAGATTGTCTTTGACAGACTCAAAGCAGATGGTGAGGGTGCACCAACATACCTTCAGGTGCCAGAAGACATACTCCACCAGGGCATGGGTATGGCCCAGGCAGCAGCTAAAATAGGGGGGTCCTGGAAGGTGACCCAGGTCATTCTGAATGCCTCCAGCCACTGTTTGTCATCCCAGGTCTGCTGGATGATGTGCAGCCACCAGTCCTGGCTGGTCTGATGGGCCCAGAGGCCGCAGGGCTACAGGCCCAGAAGGGCGAGGGTGGCTCCAGCAGTGGCATCCAGCAGCCCATCATTGGCATCCCTGCCAGGGTCTGGCCAGCTGGATGCAGTCCATGTGGCATGTGCATGGTGGTGGCAGCCCTGGGATGGCAAGGTAGGGTCGGTCAGGTGGTCACTATACATGGGGAGCTGGGTAGGTCCAGATGGTCATGGGCCAGCCAGCAGTTGGCATAGAGGGCCAGCAGAGCCAGTGCGGTGTCCAGCAGGAGCTCGGAGTGCTGGTTGTCACTGCTGGGGGCAGAGGCTGGAGTAGCCATGGCGCGAGGAGGCAGAGTCAGTGAGGAGATAGTTGCCTTGTGCTGCCCCTGTGCTGTGCTCACTGCTCCTGGCCAGGGAAGTGGCTGGCCAGGGAGCAGAAAGAGGGGCTGGCTTTTCAAGAGGGCTGCCAGCTGCTGCAGCCAGAGCCTGGAGCCCTCCCACCACTCCATGGCAGCAGGAGCCTATTGCAGGGCTGCAGGAAGTGGAACCAGTTTAGTGCTACTGGTGCCAAGTCTCTGCATGTGTAGATGCCTGCCTGGTAGCTTTTACTCACAAGTAGTTTACTTGAAAGGTAACTTGATCTCAGATCAAATCACGTGTAGATGCACCCAGTAAGAAAGAAATGCACCCTCACCTCCCCTGTGTCTTCACAGAAGAATGTATAGGTAGCTTGCAGAGGAATGGCAGTTTGACTCTTCTTTCCACCAATCTCATGTCCCAGCATTTTGAACAGGCACATCACTGTGGTATCCAAACACCAAAAGGGCAGCACTATGTATTAAGCCCAACCACCTGGCTTCTGAGCTCCCCAGCTCCAAACAGCTCTGCTGTTCTGGACACACTTCCCAAGGTGAATTAACGCCAGTTTGCAAAGGACTTTGAGACGGTCATTTACTACAGTCACAGGAAGCCAGGCAACACCCAAAAGCAGAGGCGTAATGCTGCTGCTTTTAATCTGTAAGCGTGAAATAAGCCATCTTGATGTAATTACCAGACACAACAGCTTCTGCTCTTTGAGCTCAACTACCCTAGCAAAGTATGGGGACACTTACATCACTGGTTGGCAGCCTTTTCAGGTTGTGGGCCAGATGACCCAGCTCAGGTCAAAGATAAGTGGGCACTAGGACCCAGCCACCACTGCTGCTTCTCAGCATTGAGGCAAAGAAAGGGCTGCCACAACCATCATATCTCCCTATGGTGGCATGGAGAGAGGAACTGCTCTCAAAGCCCCTTGCAACTGAAGCCCCATGCCCACAGGCCAAATCAAATGATTCTGTGGACTGAATCCAGTCCACAGGCTGTAGATTGCCAACCCCTGATTAAGTCACAAAGGTCTAAGTGAAGGGAAAAAAAATCATGTTTCTAACTTTGTCCATAAAATGTTTGGGTTTTTTTTGTCCTGTTAGCAACATCCTCTGACTCTGAGGAGCTGAGAATTTCACCCAAGACATCTGTGGCAAAAGCAAGCAAGCAGTGAATTTAATACGGCAGAGATGGAACCTCACTGACTGTAGCAGGACCAAGGCCTTAGGGGTGGCCACGATATCACCTGGTGACCAAGTGCATCCTGCCCCACTCAAGCTCCTTGGGATACCAGCCAGGCATACCCCTTTTGCCTGCCCTGGTCCCCTCCCCAATGTGATAGGAAGTCCCCCTCCATATAGCAAGAGTCTCTTGCCTGCATTGCATGCCCTCCTCTTTAGGGTATTTTCTCTTTCCGTCTAACCTTTTCTTCCTTCCTCCCTTTTCTTATTCTCTTTTCACTGTAAGAATAAAGGTATAGAATTATTTGGGTATGAAATTGTGTTTTATGAAATTATATTTGTTAGGTGCTTCTATAGGTATAATGACGTATTTTGCCTTTGTATTTCTCCCTCGTATTTTGTATTGTATCTATTTTATTGTGCCATAGCATTTTACCTTTTATATTATATATTTTATACTTTTAAACTTTTAATGAATATATTTTATTTAGAAATAAGTTTTATCCTGTAACAGTATTAGAACTATGATTCAATGGGGCATTGACATTGAAATGGTAAGGGCAGGAATCGAACCCCTGCTTGTCTGTATTAGGCTGGTTTTATGAATGAATGAGATGGGGTGAATGAATGAATGATTGGATGCATAATGAGTTAATGAGTGGCAATTAACACTTGCAGAACCACAGACTGTCAGGAGGAAGAAATCAATACCAGAGCCAGGAACTCCCTGAAACTCCACTGTGAGTGCAACAAAAAGTCTTTGATTTGAATTAACACTGGAGACTGGCTCTTGAGATTGCATGACAACCAACCAACCACTCCCAGAGCCCTATTCAAAAATCACCAATGAACTCCCAAAACTGCACATACCAGCAGGTGTGACCCCCCAGTGACTGACAACTATTATTCAACAACCATCAGGGGACAGTCAGGGGATGTCACCCAAGAACCAGCAGCCCTTAGATTGGATAAGCTTGGAAACTGGGAGGAAGGGGGTGCAGAAGGGGGGTGCAGAAGACTGCCAGAGAGGAATAAAAGGCAGTGAAAAGTGACCCCAATGGTGCCCTCTTCAACCCAGCCAGAAGGACCAGCCAGCCACCCCTTCTGAAGACAACACTGCCTTGGAAGAAACCTCGACTGGCCATCTGTGGCAGACTCCAACACTTAGGTTAGGTATACTCACCAGTGGTGCTCTATTGCTGATGCTACATGAGAGAGAGATTGTGTGTGCACGCGCGCACGCGTGAGTTTGTAGGCAATTAAACAGTGTCTTAAGACAGTACCCCTCATAACTAAAGTTTTGCATTTGTGACTTGTGATTTTGTGAACTTTGCACTCCATCCAATAAACTAGAATTTTGATGATCCTGAGAGTTGGTGCTTTGTATCCAACATTATCTGGTGGAGAATGTGGGCAAAATATTAAAATTATTGACAGATGTGACAGTTGATAATTGTGGGGGGGCTGTGTCACCTCATAGAACCCATGTCCACGGAGGAGTGGGAGTTGTTTGGATAATTGTGGGGAGGCTGTGTCACTTCATAGAACCTATGTCCATAGAGGAGTGGGAGTTGCTTGGATAA